>NC_053143.1:42593734-42902870 GCF_016808335.1 Panicum virgatum
TAGTATAAGGAAGACTTAATGAATAATTATCACTACAAGTTATGGTTTACTCTAACTAGTTCAAACATCTAATATCATAGCTAGCATCATTACTTCATATCATACTTAAGGAACATCAACTATGGAGGATTCAATACAATATCTTCACCTCCCTCACGACCAAGTTCTATAGATCTTATACACAGAGGGAGGACTACAAAGGACTCAATAAGGCTGTCACCCCTATGATCTACCCCACGTCTCTACATATAGATGATAATTGCAGACATAACATATCTAAGCACCATGCTTACATACACTATCCCACCTACATTACACGTTATAAGGATAGGGCTATACAATCTTAAGCATAACATCCATAATAAATATCTAACTCTACTAGACATATTAAAGTAAACAATAAGCAATGCAAGCAATAACATAATAATGATAAAAGGAATAATCATGAGCAAACTATGAGTAAAAGAGAACAATACTTTATTAGAACACAATAAGAGTATAGAACAAAGAGAATTATACCTAGAGAATGCTCTTGACAGATCTGAAGTCCAAGCCTTTCTAATGACTTGAATCTCCTTCTAATCTTACTACTAATTAGCTAATCTCTCTAGAACTAGAACTACTATGATGAACTAGGGTTTATGGCTCTGGATGACTTGATCTCTTCTTGAATGGAATCAACAAATGAATTCAGGGTTTCCAGGGGGTGGTCTGGCCCTGCTTATATAGCCTTCGAGGATGAATCGTAGCCGTTGGATCAAACCGACTTCATTGGAGGGCTAAGATTGGATCTCAAGGTTGGTTGTGGGAAGCTTCCAGAAGATGGAGGGCAGCGGGCTTCATGGGACGCCGATCGGCGGGCCCACACCGCCGGTCGGTGGGCCCACCTCGAGCGCAGGTCCCTCCTTCCTTGTGGTGTCTTCTAGTGTCTTCTAGACCCCCGAATGCAACTCCAATGATGTAGTTTCGAATCTCTTCTTCATTTCTTAATATTTCTCCCATTTCCACAGAATTCTGGGCATTTCCTGCATTGAACAAAAATTCACACAGCTCGCGGAAATTGTTAGTTTAAAACCCTACCTTCTAGTGTTCTTGTTCTCATATGATTATAATTCATTAATATTCATGTTTAAATAACCTTAAAAAGTTGATGATAACAAGCATCAACATCAGGCAAACGGATGGATTGGGTCACCTTTCTCCTAGGAACTGGTCGCCTAATTTCAAAGGCCCAAGTGGCCTTAATACTTCCATGTCCATTCATGAGGGTATCTATTTCTTAAATACCTGACAATAGCCCCCGAGCTTACAGAGTAATGCTATCATTCCTCTGGGGGCTGCCCTAAGTTTTTTGTGAGCCTTTCCACTTCATTTAGTTTCTTCCTATCACGCAATCTCCTGCTTTCGTTCACGGGTTTTAGGATTAACAGACCTTGGTTTCAATTCAAAATTTAGAACTTACCGCTTGGGTTCCTGTTCTCGGTTTGACTACAAGGCCGCCGGTTGTGATAAGGATCACAGCGGGAGTTGATCTGGGTTACTTGAATGCCTCTTGTCTGCGTGGTGGGCTACGTGGCGAGAGGCAAGTTGCCTCCCTGAGGCGGAAAGCCTTTTGGGGATGGATCTAGGTCATCCATTTTCTCAATGAAAGGACGAATGGCTCGGATTGTGGGGGGCGTCCGGCGCACAATTTCCAAAATATTCGAGCCAGTAGTGGTTAATGCGTTTTGATGATGGCACGTAAAGTGGCAAGCTCTTCCCTTGGTGCACTGGCAGAGTGAAGATCTATTGAGATTTAGCTTCTCACTCCTCTACCTTTTTCGTCTGCCTCTCCTTGGCCGTGTTTGGTTTTTTTCACGGAATTACTGTAGCACGCTTTGACCGCTAATTTAGAGTATCAAATGAAGTCTAATTACAAAACCACCTCCACAACCCCCCGTGTAAATCGCGAGACGAATCTAATGAAGCCTTTGACCGCGTGATTCGAGGATGGTTACTGTAGCATCACTGTAGCAAATCATCGATTAATTACCGTCATTAGATTCGTCTCGGAAAGTTACACTCATCCCTGAAAAGGTTTTGCAAATAGACTTCATTTAGTACTCCATGCGGACGTTCGTCTTTTTGTGTAAAGTTGATTTGATGGGTAACCAAACACGGCCCTTCTTACTCTTTTCCTCACCATGGCTTCTGATGTTCCTCCTGCGAGTGGTTCCAACAGCGGCCATTGTCATGTCCCCGGGGTCATTTCCACGCCTGGCATTGCGCCCCATCAGGTAAGGGAGAGGGAGTGGTAATGATCTCAACTTCCGCGATGGGAAATCCACAGATTCGCAATATAATATGACAGTCAACAAGTTCACCCCATCATATTATCCATATCACAGTCGATATAAGAGTACAAGCGTGAATAAAAAGAGTACAATAGCAATATTTAAATTATTACATCATCACTTGGCGGAATTTAAACAGAGTCTAATGCAAGTAGAACATCAGGGTAGCGGAAGCATCTCCAGGAATCTCCATCACCAGCTTTAGCATAGAATGAAACCATCTAGTCGCCATACTCGTCTTCAGAGAAGTCGTACTCCTCCTCACCTAATGACAATTATTAGTACAATTATGTACTGGCCACGTACCCACCACATGCGCATTGATTTGTGGAGTTGGATGCAAATTCAGTAAAGGAAAAGGCCTAAATGCGGCTGAAGTTTCCTATGCATATTCATTCAATCTATATAATAAATAAGCAAGTTTTAATCCATCTCATCAATATCTCGCAAACCACGAACCATCATCATTTCCCAAACTATAATCCATCATCTCTCTCTCATCCACCAGCACCTCTCCTCACACTCACACACTCGTACACTCGTGTGGTAAGGACAGCTCCCTCCCATCCAAACCTAAGCGGTTCACAGCCCTCGGGCTCGCAGCCGTAACAAGAACCCGTGGGAGGTAGAAAGGACTCCTTTCACTAGTCAAAGAAGCGTGAGTCAAGGGAAGAACAGGCCAACGGCCGGCCGTAGTCTAAGGTAGTTCGGGCTTGGTAGCTGGCCACACTTTTCGACCGTCCAAACCCATGACATGACCATGCCCGAAGGCAGGACAGTACGTATTGATTTATCAACTCTGCAGAGCGTGTACACCCGTCGCCACAAGATCGCCATCATCGGTGTTGTACGGCACCTAGACTGATAACAGAAGCCTCCTAGCTAAACAATGCCACCCTACCACTCAACTCTTGGTAAAGCCGAGGGCCACCGACAGCTGAGACTGTGAGACGTAGTCCCCGAGCCCAGGTGGGGCACTATGCTGTCTAAGGAGGGTGTGGGCCTCGTTCGCCCGTGCCTCCCTACACTTCCTGCTAACAACCCAATAGTAGTGGCACCATTCCAACTAAAAGGGTATCCACACCAACCCATCGGGGACGAGTGGTGTGCATGAAACATTCCCTAGGGCCCCCGATATACCAGTCTTTAGAAGGATCAGACAAGACATCTTCACATAGGGGATAACCAACATCCCGTGCCTCGATGACACCTCCTCCCCGGACTTCAACCCGTCACAGGTGTCCAACCCGGGGACACCTCAATAACACAACTTTACCTGCCACAGGTATCACACAAAGGGGCATCCAGGGCACACGCCACAACGTAACTCGTCTCACGACTCATCCAGTCATCCTGTCCAGTCGACACAACCCTCACCATCTACTCCCACTAGGCACAATAGATCTCCCCATAGTCATCACAAGTGTCCAGTTCCATTATCATCATCAGATTATCAAGTTATAAGCAAATTTTATGTAAGAGTGAGCGATACAAAAGTATCACCCCTTTATATTGGTGAAGCGTGTGACTAACCTATGCGTGAGATAGCAGGTGAAACGCCGCGTCAAGGTATAGGCTCAGAGAATATCTACCATGCAACCTATCTGTTATATAGCAGCTACAATAAATAAAGCACTAGCAACTATAATGATATACCTAATAGGTGCTAAGAAGGTTGGTGAGTCGTGGCACCTGAGAAGTCACTCCCAAGCTCTTTGAAGTACTCTGGGTCCTTAGGGTCCTTCTCCTCCTCCTCTGGTGGTGCGGAACGTAACATAAAGTCACGATAAGCGACGCTATAGACATTCACAAAGAAGCAAAATACAAATAGAAGACCCAAAAGCACTCAAACACAAGCCTAAGACGTATATTATGTTTTTAGAAAAATTTCGACACCAAGTTTATATTTTTCTAACTTCAAATGAATTTTCTATGAATTTCCAAAGATTAATTCCAATTCTAAAAATGATAAAATGAGATTTAATACCAGGCTGACATGTCGCGGTCACTAATTGGCTATGCTGATGTCATACTGATGTCAGCAGTCACGGTTCACGTCGGTTGGCCGAGAAGTGGGACCAGATGACGTCACGTTGACGTTAGCGTTGACTGGCTCAACGATCAAGGCCAACTGGGCCGGATGGGCCGGATAATGGGTCGAGTTGGGCCGGCCCGGCCCATGACACGTGTCGTCATGTGGCTAAGCCACATGGGCTGTCTGGGCTGCTAACAGGCTCGGTCAACAGGCAGCGGACTCACGGTGGATGCGAGCGGCTAGTCTAGTGGACCGCAGACACGGCCTACGGTGGAACACGTCCACCCTCTCTATCTCCCTTGGTTCACGGTGTGACGGGTGCGTTGACCCTTCTCCTCCCCCCTCTCTCTCTCTCTCTGCCCGTGTGGCCAGGGCGTGGCCGCTCTTCTCTTCTCCCCCTTTCCTCCTCTGTTGCACATGACGACGCCCGGCCGACGGCGAGGTCACATGGCGGCACTCTCTGGCAACTGCGTGGGGCAACTAAGGGGTCCTACGGCTTCGGCATGGCGAGACGGACAAGGCAGGAAGGTCAAGGCGGCAGATTTGTGTCGAGGATGGCCGGAGTTGGCTTCGTGGCGACCGGCAGCGATGCGGTGACATGAGCCAGGGCGGGTCCTTCCTCTCCTCGATTTGGCTCTAAGGCAGCACGATGGACTTCACGGTAGCTTTCCAGGGTGGTGACATGAGCCTAGGTGGCCTGGCCACGGCGGCAGCATAGCTACGTCGTCGGCGGGCGGTGGTGGTTCATGGACCAGAGTCTTAGACTCGAATCAAAGCCAAGAGATGGATTTTCTACGCGATTGGGGTCGCATGCGGCGTGTTACACTTGTAGGAGATGACCAAGTAGGACGGCGGAGTTCGCGTGCAGCAACAGCGGGCGGCGGAGCTCCAGCGGCTTGCGGCTGCGCAAGGCTTGCCAAGGCGTGGCCTTTTTCCTAATATAACCGCACGGCTAGGTGCATCGAGGTGTGGCGAAGCTCATCGGCCCCTCCTCATCTAGCGAGGTGGTCGGGTGCGAGTAGAACAACCTCGCCATGGCCGTGCTCTGGCCATGGCGGCGCGGCGACCTAATGGCGGTGGCGCACGTGTTCCCGAACCATCAGGGCTCGAGAAGGCGGCGTCTTGGGCGTTCTACGTGCACATGAGCGTGCGGGTGTATGGAGCAGCTAAGATCCAGCCTTGGTGCTCCCAAGTGTGGGAACGCAACGGCGGCATGGCTGTGGTGGTGAGCGCGGCGAGCAGAGCAGGGTTGGGTGATCGGGTTGCTCACCGTACGGCTCGTGGCTGTCTGGCGGAGCCGTGGCGAGGTGGTGCAGGCGGCTCGACGCGGTCCAGTGCTGAGCCGGGATGTGGTTCTCCTCCTTCTCCGGCGCTCCGAGCGGCGGCAGCGGCTCCAGCGGCGGTGGCTCCTCCTTCTCCTCCCCGCCTCCTCCTTCTCCTTCCCTTTGTAACGAACATGGCACCATTTATGCCATTTCGAGTGATTTTGGTGATCGTATGACAACGCAATCAATGGGACTAATGGTTTTATTGAGTGAACATTTCTAGATCCCAGGGATGAAGTAAAAAGGCCAAACAAAGCAAAACACGAAGAAAGAACTCATAGAAACGCTGAATTGGACAAGTTCTGCAGAAACCAGTAGCACCGGAAGAACCGATGCCTAAGTATCGGTGCATCCGATGGTAGTCAGAAGAACCGACGCCCTGGCTTTGGTGCAAGACTGAGCGCCTCTGGAGATCAAGTGAAGAAAGAGTGTAGCACTAGTTGAACCGACGGTATCAAGTCAAGCATCGGTGCAATCAAAGTACTATGTTCCAGAGACGATGTCAAGCGTGAAGCAGCCAGCCCTTCAGCACCGAAAGAACCAATGCCCATCGGAGTATAGCGTCGGAGCAATGACGTCAGCAAGGGCAACGGCTATATGAAGATCAAGTGTCACTGGAAGTTCCGACGCCATAGCATCGGTTCATCCGATGGTCCCTGAAGTTGCTGCGGAAGTGTCAGAGATGCCAACGGCTACTTCAGAAGCGCAGAGTGACCGGAAGAACCGATGCCCTATGCACCGGAAGTTAGAATGCCTACGCAGAAAGCTGCTAATGGCTAGTAACGTCTCTCTTGAGTGTGTGGCCTATATATATGTGATCCCCCGGCAATTTGAAGATTGCTGGAGTTGCTAGAAGTCATACCCACACCCAAGAACACCTCCAAGCCATCCAAGAGTATAAAGATCAAATCCTTAGTCCTTAGCACAAGCTTAGTGAGTGTTAGTGCTATGTTAGCTCTTGAGTGAGTGATCAAGCAAGGTTTAGATCCTTGTGCTGTGGTTTTAGAGTGAACCAAACTTGTATCTTGGTGCGCTGGCCATCCTTGGAGCTTTGGTGGCTCGCCGGCAAGTCTATGACTCTCCGGCTTGGTGTAGAGCGGTGTCGACAACTTTGTGCGGGGGACGGAGACCCCTCCTTCGTGGGCAATCTCCCTTAGTGAAGATCGGGATCAAGGTGACCGTGATTGTGTTCATGGAAGAGACTTGATTGCCGGGAAGCGATACTCTTCGTGAGTGCTTCAACAACGTGGATGTAGGGGCGCCTTTGTGGCAAACCGAACCACGAGATATATCCTCGTGTTCTCATTGATAAGCTTAATAGTTTTAAGCAACTTGATGATGAGAATGCCGAATCCATGTACTCACGATTGAATACTATTGTGAATGAGATTAATTCCTTAGGTGTGAAGTAAATTGAAGATACGAAACTCATTCGCAAGATCCTTCACTCACTCCGAAAGCCGGACTATGATTTGGTGACCACAATTCTATATGAAAAAGAGCTCAACACGTTGACACCAAATCAAGTCCTCAACAAGGTGATCGCCCATGAGCTACGAAATGACATTAAGGCAAAGGCGCAATCCTCTTCACCAACGCATAGTGCACTTGAATGCAAACAACTCAAGAAGCTGAAGAAGATGGCCATCAAGGGTAGCTCAAGTGATGAGGAAGAAGAGGATGCAAGAATCTCCTCAAGTGATGATAAAGAGCCAATGCACCCCAACCTCTACAAGCAAGTAAAGAAGATGAACAAATGTTTGAAGAAAATCAACTTAATGGGGTATATGGTCTTCCTCAAAGATGGGTCTCACCATCAACTTATGAAGGTTGAGAAGAAGTTCAAGAAGAACACGCAAAAGAAGGAGAAGAAGCCCAAGCATGAATCATATGCTATATTTGGTGAATGGGTAAGCGGTGGTGAAGAATCAAGTGCAAGTTCAAGTGATAAATCAAACAAGAAATTCACCACCCGCATGGGATCATCATCCAAGACTTGCTTTATGGCCAAAGGTATGGATAGCGATGTAAGTGATGATGACTCCGACTCTCCTTCAATTGATGAACTTCTTGACTTAGTTCATGAGCACCAAAAAGTCATTAAGAAACAATCAAAGGAAATCAAAAACCTTAATACTCTCAATTATCTAAATGCTTCTCTTGCTACAAATTATGAAATTTTTTTGTGCAAATTTAAATTGCTTAGCAAGGAGCATGAGGAGCTCAAATTAAAATTTGAGAGCATTAATGATACTAATGACTTATTGGAAATGAAGCAAACTATCCCTTGTACAATTCCTATTTCTAGGGTAGATGCTTCAACTTCTTGCATTGATTTAATTGATGAATCTTACTCTAACCCTTGCAATGAGAAATGCTATGAGAATGTTGTTGTAGAATCATGTGATGATCTCATTGCCAAGGAGAATGATGAGCTAAAGCAAGAAGTGGAAAGGCTCATGAAGGACTTGTATAGATTAAAGGGCAAAGGCATAGAGAGCAATGTCCAACATTCTCAAGATAACCGTGTGTTGTCGGTCAAAACCCACCGGCGAGTAGCGACAGGCAACACGAAGAGCCGGGAGGCTGCCGGGGCGCTGGCTGGCACCGGTCCCTCGGTCAACGGCCCAGATCCTGGCACACGCCGACGCTTCCAGAGATGCGGGGTGTGCCACCTGACCTATACCCGATCAGGAAGGTGCGAACGTGCTTTTGACGATTTGCCTGCATGCACAAACACGTATAAATATTAGTCCGAGATGTGGTTGGCTCCCCGGGACGACTCTTGCATCGGCTTTCAAAGAGCCGATCGAGTCCCGGTGTCGGATCAGATCTATATATCCAGATATCAATGGATAAAGCAAATAACTGCAGGAACTACTTTGGTTAATTCTAGCTAATCCAATCCACGATGGTAAAGCTTCACTGCTAGATCGGAACATCCTACATGTAGTTAAGCCTAACGAACATAATAGATAACCATACTTTAACCAGAACAGAGGCCTAAGAATAAGCAAAAGCCGATTCCCGGATCAATCCCCATTAAGATCAAGGCAAAGCATCTAATACACTGCCGGATCATCCAACCCGTTTGCAAGGCCTAACCTAGCAGATATTATGCCAATTCTTAAGTATAAGAACAAACCATAATAGATTAGATCTACTAGATAGAAAAGAAGCAGGGTGTTATCTCTACACAACTAACTCTACGCAACGAGAATTAGCTTAAGATTAATACATGATCACGTAGAAATAACATGATATTCGTAGATGATAAACAACAAGAGCATAATAGATCTACTAAAGGTCATGCTACGAACATCAGGATAACTAGTACTACTCGCCATAAAAAATGCTTCAGTATGAGTAATACCAAGGTAAAGGCAAGAACAATGCTGCCCCGATCGCAAGAAATGATCAGGGCAGCATGGCGCTTACTTGGATGAAACCCTAGAATTAGGGGCGGCGGTGCGCCAAGGTGTTGTTGCAAAACGTGATGACGTTCTCCCTCTTTACGAATGTCATAGGGTACATATTTATAGTCCGGAGACTTGGAAAACATTCTAAACTAACGTGTCAAAATCGGACTCTATCTCTAATCCAAACTGAACTAAATCTAAAGATACATAGCCCACACGGCCCAAATACTCACGCAGGAGCCAATTCACAAGCCTTCTTTAATTCCTGCTTTAAGCCCAGCTCGTTTGCGGCCCATTAATTAACCCTGTTAATTTATGGCGATAACACATGCCCCCTGGTTTTGGCAATGATAATTCCAAAACCATTCCGTCACTTCATCTTCCCGTTGATGCTCATTAAAATGCACTACAAACACCATGGAAGACGCAACGTCTCTACAGCTGGCTCCTCGTAGAATGTGAAAATGCCGATCCATTTTCCATTTTTTTACTACTTAATCTCGCCCCGAATCGACTCCTTTCACGACAAACTCACCTTCCTCCCAAAGCCAAACAGCGCAGAACACCCAAACCTACAGAAGCCATGGCGATCTCCTCCTCCTCCGGCTCCAACTTCATCGGCTCTCCTTCCTCCCCCTCTTCCTCAAGCTCCTCCGTCTCCTCCCTCGACTCCATCCCCGAGAGCCGGGAGCTGACGCCGGAGTACGACCCGACGGCGGTGCACGAGGTGCTCGCCTCTCTGCACTGGGATGCAGAGGAGTTCGATTTCGGGGTCGTCTCCGAGGACGACAAGCCCAAGACTGATGGCGAGGACCTCCAGCTCCTATTCCAGGAGGAGCCGGAGAGCGACAGCGACGACGGCTTCTCTTGGGATGGAGCCGATTCCTCCTCGAAAGAGGAGATCGGCTCCTTCTCCTGCAGCGATGACCCGATGGTCGAAAACACCTTCCAGTTCCTCAGGTCCTCCGAAGAGGACAGCAAAGAAGAAAGCAACGGCGGCGGCGGCCGAAGCAGCAACGTCGAGGCCTGTGGCGGCAGCAGTGCCGACGACGACGGCGACGATAGCGATGACGGAGACGCGCCGGCGCGAAGCCCCAAGCGCCGTGGGTACCTAGGTACCTACGAGCGGTAGATGTTGGTAGTACTGTAGGAGTAATACTGTAGAGCCGAAGGATTCATCCTTTGTCAGATCGGCTCTTTTGCTTGTAAGATTCTACTTTCAATGAAGTCTCTTATCTTTTAACCCACTCGCTCGGATCACTCCCCAAAAGCCGATGGCACCGCACCGGGCTTTATTAATATCCAAGAGCCGACGAAATTCAAAATTGGAAGCAATCCTCATAAGAACAGAACATCACTTCCACTCTGAATCCAATTCGAAATAGACACTCCAAATCCGAGTGCAATTCGAGAATCCCGCTCCATAAGTTCGAGCGAAGACTCATAAAGTATCCAAAATTCAAACCAGAGCCCGCAAAATAACCAAACCCTAAGTCAGCAGATCCGAACCATGGTGGACTCCGTAGCTCAAATAGTGAGTTCTTCAATCGACGATACAGCAATATGTGGCCTGAAGATAATATTCAGCCTGTCCTTTTAACTTTCTTCAGCTCATTAAACCTCCGAACGAATTAAACTCTGAAATATGACACCATATATAAATTTCTGAATCTCTGAACTCCAGGTGTTAGACATCCTTCTGCCGCATCCTTCCAATCCCAAATCCTTTTGTCTTGGCCCACGAGTTTATGAAAATCCCACAGATTTAATCTCCTGTGAAGTGAATAGGATCCTTTTCGTAAGCCAAGACATTGATTTAAATTTCTGGGCCGACTACTTAAGAGCTTGGCCTAATCCATCCAAGAGCTGGACTACATGGTATAGCAGAGTAGCAAAAACTCATATGCCCTTGTGGCAGGAATTGAACATAGCTGATGCACTTAGTTTATCATTATGCCCCTTGATAAAGATGAAAATCTTCTGAAGACCATCGGCTATTTTTGGTCCAACGCTCTGAACTTCTTCCTCTTTGGTCACAGACCCTTGACCCCTACTATGCTAGATGTTATCATGATCACTAGTCTAGACATTGGATCCCCTAATCCTGCTGCCCACAGAATGGTAGAAGTCCCCTTCAAACTTTCATCCAAGGCAGACTGCACAAACTGGAGTACTTACATGAACCAGCACATGAAGACAAAAGGTCCAGTAACCAAAAAGGAACACATAGCCTTTTTAAATCTTTGGTTAGAACATTTCATTTTCTGTGGTCCTTCCTTAGCCCTAACTAAGAATTACCTTCCTTTGGCCTACCATCTGGCCCATGGCAACCGCACCGGCCTAGACAAACTTTTCCTCGGAGAAACATACAGATGTCTCCACCTGATGACAACTAATTTGCTCAGCCAAAGGAAACTCAGAACTGGAGGCCCTTGGTGGTTTATTCAGTTATGGGCACAACTCTACTTTCAGCATCAGATCCCAAACTTTCAAAGCCTAACCAAGAATTCCTTCCCCGACGAGAATGACAAGCCAATTAGATGCACCAGCTATGGCCAAGCCCTATTCAGCCTTCCTGGCAGTAAATTGAACTCGACAGATGCAGCAAACTGGTTTAGAGTTTTCTACAAAGGTCTAGACAATCCCCTCTACTTTCCATTCACTGAATCTGAAGCCTTTGAGAACCCAACTGCCTTTAGGCTGGATAGTTTTGACGATGACGACAACACTCGGCATCTATATTCCCTAATGATTCGACCCGGCTTCCTCCCTGTTGGCATAAGTACTTCCAACATAATTATCAAACCAGGTTTTGAAACCTATCAACCAGTCGTAGTAGCTCGGCAATTTGGCTTAGGAAAAGTCCCTCCCCACTTCCATATTCACCACTTCGGGGAGAGTAGAGCCGATTTGCCTGATGGTCTTACCAGCTCAAGATGCTACAGCATGTTTGACCACCTTCACATTCCAATACCAGCCGATCTGTCCTTTACTCCCTTGTCAATCGACTTTAGCACATAGTGGGGAATGTGGAAAACTCATGTATTTAGAAAAGCTTTAGGCCCTCTACAGCAGCAAATTGATCCTGAATATGCAATCCCCGAGGAAGAGGTACTGAATCCGTGCACTTATTCTTTCTAAGTCCTCTATCCCTTTACTTGGCTAATCCTGCTCACCTTGCTTACAACAACAACATGATCCAGAATCCGTGACCAGTAACGGGGAGCCATTCCACTTCCTTCCAACCGCCCCTGATGTTCTTTTTTTGCAAGGGATCGCCGTCAATGAAGAAAGTAATAATGGTTGTTCAGCCAGACTTACCCCAGTCGGCTTCTAAGCGGAGAGAAACCTCTGTAAGTGTTGCCCCCCGAGTCCCGACTAAGAAAAGGAAGATCATCGCGAGACGAGTCATCAAGAAAACAGCACAACCTTCCCCGAGTCCATCAGAATCTAACACCAACCAGGTAATTCATCTTTCCGAAACTTCTTCCTTATACATATATATTCTGGTCGACTGTAATCCTATTTCCAGAACACAGCTGAAGACATCCTCAGTACTGGAAGCCCAGCACAAAATGAAACCACCTTTCATGAAGCCGACACTGGAACAACTAAAACTCCCGATGCTCTGATGGAGGTGCGTGACGAACAGGCTGACATAACCGATGCCCTTGTTGTTGCCTCAAACCCAACTGGACCGACCGCACTCGGACCGACCATTGCTTCTTCCTCAGAACAGGTAACACTACAAGAGCCGATTCTAAATCAGCCGATAACTCCATTAATGCACTTTTTTCCCAAAACTAACTCCAATATCTCCACAGGGCTTTAATATTTCAGATTTGCTCTCCTTTGACCCAGCATCAATGGTCTGATTGCCCCTGGAGCGAAAGTACCATCTTCACAGTAGCCGATTGACCTCGCAGATCAGCTTCAACACATCAAAAATCTGCTATCTGCTCCAATCAGTACCCTGGTTGACGATTCCAGCAAAATAAAGGAGATCCTCGAGCAGATAGAATCCCAACTCTCAGAGTCACTTCAGGCCAAGCTCTGGCTAGCCGGCCATCTTCCCTTCTTTCGGGCAGAGGTGAAAGCAGCACAACAGAGAATAGAGTTACGTCACTCTAAAATCCCTCTAAAAGCCGACATCACTCAAAAGAGCAAAATGCTCAACCAGAAGAAAGCAACTCTGGATGCCAAAGCTGATATCTCCGCGAGTACAAGGCGACTCAATCTCCTGGAGAAAGAACTGGTGGAACTTGAAGAAAAGGTCCGCACCACCTAGAGACTAATTCAAGAGGAGAAAGCCTCGATTGCAAACTCCAAGCAAGAACCCCAAGAAATGACCGAGCAGATACGGGCAGAGTTCGCATAGATAAGCACCTTGAGTCAACAAATAGTAACAAGTGATGACAAGGACGACGAAGCGATCATAGCAAGAGTTGACGCCGTACGCGCAAAAGCTATCCATGCCATAGAAGGGTTTCTGAATTAGTAGAACAATTCAGAAAACATTTAATGTTGCCTGTTAAATCTAAAACTCGTACCTATTAACAACATCTTAAGTCGATGGTTACACATCGGCTGCCTTGCTTCTCATATATATATTATTTTCTTTTTTACCAGCCAACTCAAAGTGTTCGCCTCTCTCTTTTTTTTTACCAGCCAACTCAACGTGTTGGCCTCTCATAATACAGCCAGATGGATTTCATCGGCTCTTGTCATTCGCCTTCCCACATGCTCGGGAAATATTTCTTGAGGTGTTGGCCATTGACAGCCACAGGAAACTTGACACCATCCAATTCCTCAAGCATGTATGCATTTCCAGGCAAGACCTGATCAACCTTGTACAGCCCATGCCAAGTTGGAGACCACTTACCATACTTTCTATCTTTAGTTCCCAATGGTAACACTGCCTCCCAAACCAGGTCTCCAACCTAGAAATTTTTTGGCTTGACCTTTTTGTTGTATGCACGAGCAACTTTAGCCTTGTTTTCCTTAATCTTCTCTATTGACCAAAGTCTCAGTTCTGTAAGATCCTCCACGTTGTCGTTCATCAAGGCTGCATATTCCTCAGCCGTCAGATCATTCTGGAACTCAACACGCCTCTATCCAGCCGTGATCTCCCATGGCAACACAACGTCTTGACCATAGACCAAATGGTATGGTGACGTCTTGATGGATCCGTGACACGAAATACGATATGCCCACAAAGCCTCTGACGACACCTCATGCCAGCGCCTAGGATATTCATCGATCTTTCTCTTGATCAGCTTGATAAGGCTCTGGTTGGATGCTTCAGCCTGTCCATTAGCTTGGGCATAATATGGGGATGATCTAATCAACTTAAACCCCGTTTCATCGGCGAACTTCCTAAATTCCTCCGATATAAAGACCGATCCTCCATCAGTCATAATGGTCTGGGGAATCCCGAACCTATGAATGATGTGCTCTTTAACGAAATTGATCACATCTATTGACGCCACCGACCTCATGGGTACCGCCTCTACCCATTTCGTGAAATAATCCGTAGCAGCCAACACCCATTGGTGACCCTTGCTGGATGGCGGGTTGATCTGGCTAATCATATCCATGGCCCAACCCCTGAATGGCCATGGCTTAATGATATGATTCATTACTGATGCCGGCACCATCTGAATCTTGCCAAATCTCTGACATGCCTGACATCCCTTGTAATATTTGAAGCAGTCCTCAAGCATGGTAGGCCAGTAATATCCCGATCGCCTAATCAGCCACTTCATCTTATGAGCCGATTGATGAGTACCGCAGGCTCCCTCATGAATCTCATGTAAAAGCCGATTCAACTCTGAAGGTCCCAGACATTTAAGCAGCAGTCCTTCCAAAGTCTTGTAGAACATATCGTCCCCTATCAGAACATACTTCATAGCTTTGAGTATTATCCTTCTGGGTGCCCCCCGAGCCGAATCCTTCAAATAATTGAAGATATCAGCTCTCCAATCTCCAGGTTCTAGAAACTGAACCTCTACATCGACCCCATCGGCTGTTTCCTTGTACCCGGAAGCCATCTGTGCCAAGTCATTTTCTTCATTGTTCAGAGTCCTACGTATCCAGTGAAAATTAATGTACCTGAATTGTGACATCAACTCACGGCACTGCATCCATATCGGAAAAAGGGCCTCGCTCTCACACCTATACTCTTCCGTGAGTTGAGAAATCACCAGCTTCGAATCTCCAAATATTTCCACCGCTTCTGCACCAGCTTCCAGGAGTAATTTCATCCCTTTGCGAACGGCCTCATACTCTACTAAATTATTGGTGCATGGAGTAGTCACCCTAATGGAAAAGGAATAAGTCGCCCCTCGAGGCGATACCAAAAGAATTCCCACGCCACACCCATCATCGCATGCCGATCCGTCAAAAAACATGGCCCAGGCACGTATAAACAGTGCAGCCACATTGGTGCTGACCCTATCTGCAACGAGATCCGCCAGTGCCTGTCCTTTGACTACCTTTGCGGGCTGATATCGGATATCGAACTCTGACAATGCAAACATCCACTTTCCAAGCCGGCCTTTTAGAACGGGAGCCGACAGCATGTGCTTTATGACATCCGATTTGCAGATGACAATCGTTTCTGCCGAGAGCAAAATATGACGAAGCTTTGTGCATGTAAAGAATAAACAAAGGCAAAGCTTCTCGATCTCGGGATACTTGGTCTCGATGTCTAACATGCATTTGCTGAGGTAGAAAACCACCCTCTCCAGGCCGTCGTGCTTCTGAACTAACACCAAAGCAATGGAAGTGTCACCCACGGACAGGTACACTTAGAAAGGCCTGTCTTGCTGGGGAGGAATCAACACTAGAGGCTTCGATAGATATTCTTTGATTTCATCGAAAGCCCACTGTTGTTCTGCCCCCCAGTGAAACTCATCATCAGACTTGATTTTCACCAAACCTATGAACGGCTCGATGCGCCCAGACAGATTGGAGATAAATCGTCTGACAAAGTTGATTTTGCCGATGAGCTTCTGCAACTCTTTCTTCGTAGTAGGCGGCCTCATTGTCCTTACAGCTTCTTGACTCTTCAAGCCGATCTCGATTTCCCGTTCATGCACTAGGAATCCTAAGAATTGACCGGCCGATACACCAAAGGCGCATTTCTTTGGGTTCATTCTGAGCCCAAACCTTCGAGTCCGCTCCAAGACCTGACGCAAATCTTCCAGATGTCCCCCAGCCAATGTGGAATTGACCACGACATCATCGATGTAGATTTCTACCAGTTTGCCGATGAGATCATGAAAAATGTAATTCATGGCGCGTTGATACGTTGCACCGGCATTTTTCAATCCAAAGGTCATAACCAAGTACTCGAACAAGCCGACTGCGCCTGGTACTCTGAACACGGTCTTGTTTATATCCTCTGGGGCCATGAAGATCTGGTTGTAGCCGGCATTACCATTCATAAAGCTCATCATTTTGTGACCGGCAGCTGCGTTGATCAATGTTTCTGCGATAGGCATCGGATACTCGTCCTTTGGCGTTGCTCTATTGAGGTCTCTGAAATCCACGCAGACTCGCCATCGGCCATCCTTCTTTTGTACAGGGACCACGCTAGAGATCCATTCTGCATACCGACATGGCCTGATGAACCCTGCATCCAACATCTTTTGCACCTTTTTCTTGACCTCCTCTAGGATTTCGGCCTTCATCTGACGTGCTCGTTGTTAAAACGGCCGAAATCCTTTCTTAAGCGGGAGCCGATGTTCGACGATGCTTCTATCCAGACCGGGCATTTCAGTATAATCCCATGCAAAACAATCTCGGTATTCTTTCAATAGTGCTATCATCTGCTCACGCAAGATCGGGTCCAACCTTTTGCTGATAAATGTCGGTCGCGGCTTATCCCCGGGACCGATATCAACTTCCTCCAAATCGTCAGCTGATGTAAACCCGTACCCTAACTTGCCGTCGCCTGAAAAATCAACTGTGAACGTAGGCAACTCGTCGTCATCCAGCACATCGATAGCAAACACGGAGAGATAACAAGAAATTTTTTTTTGGCCAACCGCACGGGCTGGCCGTTTCTATATTTTCATTACTATTCGAAACTGAATGCTTAGTAACTGACCAACTACCAGAGCAGGCTATTGTTATTACATAATGTAACAGTTTCAACCCCAAATAAAAATTATCTATTTTTTGGGGCCGGTCGCGGGGACCGGCCTCTCTAATCCTGCTGAATTCCGTAGCGTGCCAGGATGTGTTTACTTTGTGAGGCCAGTAGATAAGACCAGCCTCAGCCCATTTTTTGTCGCTTCGATCCGATCACAGTCTTCCAGCGCAACCCCTGAGATCGGCTCTAGTCCTTCCGCATCCCAGGCGTTCATGTCTACGAGCGAAACCTAGCTGGAGTCATCTGCACGGACCACCACCACTTCGTCGCCATCCCATTGGACCAAACACTGATGCATTGTGGAAGGAACACAATAATTGGCGTGAATCCAATCCCTCCCAAGCAGCACTATGTACGTACTCTTACTGTTGACGATAAAAAACGAGGTCGGGACTGTCTTGCGGCCAACTATCAATTCCACATTGAGGACTTCCTTTGCCTCCGACGGTTGCCCGTTGAAATCATTAAGCATCACATTGGTCCTGATAAGATCGGCAGAAGAACGCCCTAATCGGTGCAGCACCGAATACGGCATCAAATTGACTGCGGCGCCAGTGTCGACCAACATCCTGTTCACAGGCTTGCCGTCGATGAGGCCCTTGAGATATAATCCCTTCAGGTGCTTGTAGCTCTTTTCCTTTGGCTTCTCGAAGATGATCGGCTGGGGGCCAAGATCCAGCTGTGCGACGGCCAATTCCTCCGGTTGGGGTGCCCGAAACTCTGATGGGAGCACGAACACCATATTCACATCAGCCGATGGCTTCTCATCGGCTTTTGGCTGCTTGGGGCGCCACTCCCTCCTTGGAGGGCGCCTTTCCGCCCTTCGCGGGTGCCTGACTTGCTCTGCGAGATCCGGACATGCCTTCCTCAGCACGTCGAGGTACCTTGCTTCCACCTCTTCGAGATTGCGTAAGCACTGCACTCTGCGCTTCTGCGAGCGACTGAGTCCGTCAGGACACCATCGTGGACGATGATACTTATCTTCTCCTTCGAGCTCAAGATCACCCCTAGATGGCCGCTCAACATGGTCATCGTGATGCGCTTTGGGCCCCAAGCGCCGGAACACCGACGTCTCGCCTGACTGGCGTTCCCGAGGCCTGCACTCCAGGCAATCATCGATAGTAGGCAATCGGCTGATGCCGGAATTCCAACAGTACCTGAAGAACGGGCAATGCCAGTGGTCTCGTATAGCCTGGCGCCTCCCCAGCGTCCTCCCCGTGTGGTGCTCGTACTCCTCCTCTTCCGCTTCATACCGGCGACGCTGCTTGTGCTGATACTCGTATTTTTCAAGAAGCCGATTGGAAGCTGGGAGCTGATTACGGATGTGATGCACTTGTTCTTCAGTAATATGTTGTTGCTCTGACTCATCTTCATCTTGAGGCCGTTTGCCAGAATCGGCCTCTCTCCTCTGCTCGCCACGGCGGCGTATGGGCCCCACCATGTTAATTTGGAACGCAAAATTCTGGCCCGTAGGACTAAAATCCGACAGCTCCACCATGTTAGCCTGTGGGAATGGTTGACTGTGAACCTTCATCGTGTGTTGGGCTAGAATTAATCGGCCTTGCTCAATAGCTGATTGGATCTGCCGACGCAGCTCCTTGCAGTCACTCGTGGCATGAGTGAACGAGTGGTGCCACTTGCAGTACGGCCTCCCCTGCAGCTCTTGCGTCGTTGGCAGCTTGTGATTCTCTGGGAGCTTCAACTGCTTTTCTTTGAGTAGTAGATCGAATATCTGCTCTACCTTGGCCACGTCAAAATCAAAGCCCTTCACAAGCCCCTTCAGTTTGACCCACTTGCACGGGACGGGGTTTGCCCCCCGGGTCCATTCTGCCATAGCCACTTCTTGTTCCCCGCCAGAATCATCAGAATCATCTGCTTGGGCCATATTCACATGGCGCTTGAATTTTTCCTGGTACAGCTCAGGGTGATAGTGTTCATACGCCGTGAGCTTCTGCACCATGTGCGCCAGAGAGGTGAATTCCAACTGAAAAGTCAGATCCTTGATCGGCTTAGCGAGCCCCAGAACTGCCAAATCAGCTGCCTCCTTTTCTGTGATGCGCGATGAGTAGCATCGATTCTTAACCTCTCTGAAACACTATACATACTCTGACACACTTTCCCCTCGCTTCTGCTTGACTTGGGCGAGGTCGGCAATCCCGGCTTCAGCAGCCTCTGAGTGATACTTGGTGTGGAACTGATCTTCCAGCTGCCTCCAAGTATGGATCGAATCTGGGACCAATGACGTGTACCATCCAAAAGCTAAGCCCGTGAGAGACTGGTAGAAGAACCGGACCCTCAGAGGATCCGATACTAAAATCATCCCGAGCTGCGTTAGGTATTGGCTCACATGCTCGATGGAGCTGGCTCCTTCTGACCCGCTGAATTTGGTGAACTCCGGGAGCCGATACTTGGGTGGCAATGGGATCAAGTCGTAGTCACTTGGATACGGCTTGGAATAGCCGATCGCCTTTCTCTTGGGCAGGATGCTGAACTGGTCCCTTAGTATTGC
This sequence comes from Panicum virgatum, assembly GCF_016808335.1. Classification (NCBI taxonomy): domain Eukaryota; kingdom Viridiplantae; phylum Streptophyta; class Magnoliopsida; order Poales; family Poaceae; genus Panicum; species Panicum virgatum. The sequence goes on from NC_053143.1 coordinate 42,613,514, forward strand.
GCTGACCTGCTCCACACTAAGAACTCCTGGGGCCGAGGGCTCAGCACTTGGCCCGGTAGCGTACTTCGCTAGCCATGCTTGTTTCTCCGCATCTGCCCCTGAAGCTCCTGTACTCACCAGCTGTCCCGCGCGTGTTGGGTTGATATTGTCAGGTATGTACACGCACGTGTAGCCGTGCGGGATCTCCTTAGGCGGCTCGCTTAGGAACTGGCCCTCCCCGGGGTCACAGCCGATCTTGTAAACGACGTAGATCGGCGAACTCTGCGGTCCTGGAGTCGTGAGCGAGTATGATACTGGCGGCCTAGACTGCAGTGGGGCTTCCCCTCTGTGACTCCCCAGGATTGGTCCCGATGGGGAGTACTAGTTCGTGATCACCTCCTGGACGATGCGATGTGCCATGCGCTCGAGCTCGTTCACCAGGCTTTCTCAGTGCCGATGAAGCGTATGATCCACCATGTAGTTCATCTCCTGGCATAGGGCCCTGGTGCACTCCTCTGATGGCATGGACATGTCAACATTGTCGAGAGCGCCTTCGGGTGAGAACCCCTTCCACCTGATGCCGTGGCTGCGGGTCCTCTCGAAAGAGCCGATGAGATCGGCTTCGAACTGAGCTTTGACTTCATCATACTTCTGCTGGTGTTCGGGAGTCAGCTCTTCATACGTGACATGTTTGGTGACCGGCGGAACGGGCGCTTGGTTGTGAGGTCCAGTCATCCCGGCGGTGGACGTTGTTGCTGAAGTGTCCCACTGGGCGTGCCAGAATGTGTTGTCGGTCAAAACCCACCGGCGAGTAGTGACAGGCAACACAAAGAGCCATGAGGCTACCGGGGCGCTGGCTGGCACTGGTCCCTCGGTCAACGGCCCAGATCCTGGCACACGCCAATGCTTCCGGAGATGCAGGGCGTGCCACCTGACCAATACCCGATCAGGAAGGTGCGAACATGCTTTCGACGATTTGCCTACATGCACAAACACATGTAAATATTAGTCTGAGCCGTGGTCGACTCCCCGGGATGACTCTTGCATTGGCTTTCAAAGAGCCGATCGAGTCCCGGTGTCGGATCAGATCTATATATCCGGATATCAATGGATAAAGTAAATAACTGCAGGAACTGCTTCGGTTAAATCTAGCTAATCCAATCCACGACGGTAAAGCTTCACTGCTAGATCGGAACATCCTACACGTAGTTAAGCCTAACGAACGTAATAGATAACCGTGCTTTAACCAAAACAGAGGCCTAAGAATAAGCAAAAGCCGATTCCCGGATCAATCCCCATTAAGATCAAGGCAAAGCATCTAATACGCTGCCAGATCGTCCAACCCGTTTGCAAGGCCTAACCTAGCAGATATTAAGCCAATTCTTAAGTATAAGAACGAACCATAATAGATTAGATCTACTAGATAGAAAAGAAGCAGGGTGTTATCTCTACACAACTAACTCTACGCAATGAGAATTAGCTTAAGATTAATACATGATCACATAGAAATAACATGATATTCGTAGATGATAAACAACAAGAGCATAATAGATCTACAAAAGGTCATGCTACGAACATCAGGATAACTAATACTACTCACCATAAAAAATGCTTCAGTATGAGTAATACCAAGATAAAGGCAAGAACAATGCTGCCCCGATCGCAAGAAGTGATCAGGGCAGCATGGCGCTTACTTGGATGAAACCCTAGAATTCGGGGCGGCTGTGCGCCAAGGTGTTGTTGCAAAACGTGATGACGTTCTCCCTCTTTATGAATGTCATAGGGTACATATTTATAGTCTGGAGACTTGGAAAACAATCTAAATTAACGTGTCAAAATCGGACTCTATCTCTAATCCAAACTAAACTAAATCTAAAGATACATAGCCCACACGGCCCAAATACTCACGCAGGAGCCGATTCACAAGCCTTCTTTAATTCCTGCTTTAAGCCCAACTCGCTTGCAGCCCATTAATTAACCCTGTTAATTTATGTCGATAACACCGTGATGACATGGTGAAGAAGCTTGAGAAGGGGTCCACCGTGACTTGCTCAAAGTGCCACAAAGAAGGCCACAAGTCCAACAAGTGTACTCAACCAAGGAAGAAGCTTCCGGATGCGAAGAACAAGAAGAAGCTCACAATCAAGAGTTCTCTCATCTACACCAAGCCCAACCGGAGGAACAAAAGCAATAGCACCTCCTATGTGATCAAAAGGAAGACAAATGGCAAGGTGGTTGCTCACAAGGTAGGGAAGAAAGAAAGGAGTTGGAACCACTCCATTTGGGTGCCCATGGACATCATCACTAATATGAAGGGGCCTCAAATGGTGTGGGTTCTAAAGGAGATTTAAAGCCCAAGAACGGCTTTGGGGGATTTGGAGGCTTAGCTCACAAGTTGAAGTGAAGGTTCAAGCTAAAACAAGTTAAGCTCACAACTTGGTCATTTATTGCCCGAGTCCCCCATAAGGTAATGGTAGCTAGATTTCAATTTAAACATCATGTAGCTCCATTGCTCTTGCTAGGATATTTGCATGTTTCGCATCTCCTAGTGTTATATATGGTGTGTTGCTTGTGTCATGATTCTAACCCATGAGCAACCTACATAGTTTGATAAGTGTGTAGAAAGCTACACAAGGTTACTCTTCATGGTACATGGACTTCATGCGGTATGTATTTCATATGTGTACCATGAACACAAACTATAGGGTAAACTTCCCAATTGTGTCAAAATCAATGTGCATACATTTGTTTGGTGATTCAAACACTAAATACACACATTTAGGGGGAGTTCACTCTATGGTTTGTGTTGGTGCTCCTTAAGTACCCATTTTATTATACAATTAGGAGAGGTTTTGGTAATTTCTTCGGGATGATTCATGTACTAACCCGCCACTTGGCACCCGAACTTGACCGTTTTCGATTTTGTCCTAGATTTTGGAGCATGTTGTGTTTTGACAGGAAATTGGACATTTTTGGAGACGTTTTGACGCATGGTCACAACTGGGCTAAGATGAGGAATAAGGAGAAGAGGCCGCACGCGAAAGATGGGACCGAAAGGGGCCAAAAAGAGCCCAGGCCGGCCGGCCTGGGGCCCTCTGAGCCGGCCAGCCTAGCCCGTTTCTGGGCCCAATTAGTCTCAGTTTAATTCAGCATGAAATATGCGTCAACCCAAACCTATATTTTACCAAAACCACCGACCATATCCGCCTATAAATACCCCGAAGCTGCCGTCAAGAGGGGGGATCATCCAGAGAGCATCCAGAGACGAGTTCCAGAGATCCATTCGAGTTAGACACAAGAGAAAGGCGACACCGGAGGCCTCATCGTCCCTCGGCACCGCTGCAAGTTGGAGGACAGCAAGGGATCCATCCCTTGCCGGAGATTTCATCACCATGATCGACTACGCTTCGCTTAGCTTCATGGGGTAAAGTCCTCGTTTGTTCATGGGGTTGTAAGGAGATCTTGAGTTGTAATTGCCGAATCCTTTATGAGATTGATCTATCACGATTCTTGTTGATGATGCTTTGATGCCTAATAGTTCGCGACTTGGCTTTGGGTTTGCTTTGCTCTTGCATGGTTTACTTAGATTACATCAACTATCGTGTTCTTGTTGATTCGTTACCAATTATCCTCATGTAGTGACAGTATGCGGGAGGGAAAGGTTTTGATCTTGGAACACACCCTTGGTAGATTAGATCCGTTCTTCGTTGCTTGGCGATTACATCTCTAGTGATCCTAGACCCTATGGACAAATGCTCTTCATATCTTGTGCACACACCTAACATTGCTCACTAGTCTAGATTGGATTAGATTGGTTAGATTAGATCTATTTCACACTCGAACACTCAATATAGATCTTCTACCAACATCATTAGTGCTTAGTTAAGCAAAGTAATACACTTGTTCCGTGGATTGATAAACCTTGGGGGAATACTCTAAGGGAAAAGCTACACGATCCGTGCGCTTGCGGTACGTAAATTGGCGCTCTAAGGAGCGTCAACAAGCTTTTCTGGCGCCGTTGCCGGGGAACAAGCGATTTTGCTACATTTAACTTTGTATTAATTTTGTTGGTTACTAACACCTAACCTTTTCCCTAGAAAATTTTTGTTTTTTGTTTTTGTTTTGATTGTCTAGATGGCCCATCTCATTCAACACGTGGAGGAAGGAGAAAAATCACTAAGGGATTATGCAAGCCCGCGATCGGAGGACTTCGACATGAAAAAATCAGATTCGGTGTTGCGAGCCACCGAGTACGAGATCAAGCCTCAAATCATCAAGATGGCGGCGGCAAACCCCTTTAGAGGAGATGAGACGGACAACCCATATAGACATATCAAGTGGTTCACAATGCTATGCAACACGGTACAACAAGACGGAGTTCCGCTAGCTTGGTTTAGATGGAATCTTTTCCCATACTCACTTGCGGAAGAAGCGAGAAGATGGTTTGCACTTGCATCCTTCGAGGTAAAAGGAAATTGGGATGACTTGATGAAGAAATTTTGCGAGCGGTTCTTTCCGTTAAGCAAGGTTCAACATATTCGGAAGCAAGTGATAAACTTCGCGCAAGGAGAAGAAGAAGGGATAGATCAAGCATGGGATAGATTCAATGGATTGATTGAACAAGGACCGAAGCTCGGATTTTTCAGTGAAGTACTCTTGCATACCTTTTATTTTTCCCTAACCCCCGAGTGCATGCAATTTGTTCAAATGTGTGCAGGAGGAGATCTTATGGAGAAAACACTCACGGAAGCCGCCCAACTCCTACAAAAAATAAGCAAGGGTGCGGCCATGCGAAGAGATTGGGAAAAACGATGTTCGGCAAGCTCCGAGGAAGAATCTCAAGTGCGGGTGCTTGCTGGAATTTTCAGAAAAGAGGCATCAGAAGTGAGGGAAGAACAACCGAAGCATGGAAAAGTCATAGAGACAAACCACGATGAAGAAGCATCGATCCGGAGTGCAACGAAAGATGACCCGGAAAAGAAAGGAAGAACCATGGACACCGCCAAATCGCTAAGGGAATTCGAGCAAATGGATTGGATACCAATTGACTTTGGAAGATTGTTCGACAAAGCAAGACCGCATCCAAATCAACGAGGAATGGCGAAGGTGATAGCGGAAGATTTTCTGCCGGATAATCACATGGGATATACATTTGGCAATGAATTGGCCGGTGATATTATTCGGAAACTTTTTGAAGAAAAAGAGGAAGAGATTGACTTGGACGAAGTGCTGGAGGTCAAAAGGATCATGGGAGTAAAATCGGAATCATCACCCTACGTGCACATAGCCCAAGTATATGCGATTGGAAGCGATCAAGGCGAAGGTAATCCATCACCCACACCTCGTGCTGATTGCATGATAGACGGAACAAAATGTTGCAATGTTCTATGTGACGTCGGCGCCCATGTTAGTGTGATGAGTTCCAAGGTTTATGCTTTGCTTTTTAACAAAACACCGAACCTAGATGCCACAATCATTAAATTGACCATGGGAGATGGTAGATTAATCAAACCGCTAGGAGTGCTTAGAAATTTAAAAGTTACTATAGCGGGTAAAGATATTCCTACCGGCTTTTTTTGATTAATGCTAGTGATGATGAACATGAAAGCATAATCCTTGGAAAACCCTTTCTCAAATTAGTAAATGCTGTTCTAGAAGTTGGAAAAGGGATTGTCACTTTTGATCTAGATGGAGAGAAGCGCACATTCGAATTTCATTCGAAACCATCTTTTGCTTCACCTCTACCTCTTGATAACAAAGAGGTAGAGAGCATTCGTTCCATTGATTCTTTCAGGGATCCTCTCCAACGCGCTTTGGAGAATGGAGACGCTCAAGATGCTCAAGATGGAGAACTAGTGGAAACAATGGAAGAGTCGAAGCCGCAACATGGGAATCTGGAGGAAGAAAAATTTGAAGACATTGGAGAGTTAGATCAAGAAGAGGATGGTGCGCCTGATGTTGAGATGAAGCCACTCCCTAAGGGATTGAAATATGAATTTTTGAGAGATGGCAAGACTTTTCCAGTGATTGTTAGCGACGAATTGAGCCCGGAAGAGATGGAAAAGTTGCTGAATTTATTGAAAAAGCACAAAAAGGTGATCGGCTACTCGATTAACGACTTAAAAGGTATTAGCCCCGCTTTTTGCACACATCGTATACAACTCGAGGAACAATACAAGCCGGTGGTAGAGCATCAAAGAAGGTTGAGCCATGCTATGCGTGATGTGGTGAAGAAGGAGGTTATCAAATTGTTGAATGCCGGAATAATATACCCCGTGCCACATAGTGAATGGGTAAGCCCCGTTCATTGCGTTCCAAAGAAAGGAGGACTCACGGTTGTGAAAAATGAGAAGGAGCAATTGATACCGCAAAGAACCATCACGGGATGGAGGATGTGCATCGATTATAGAAAATTGAATAAGGCAACGAGGAAGGATCATTTTCCACTACCATTCATCGACGAGATGCTAGAAAGGTTGGCAAAGCATTCACACTTTTGTTACCTTGATGGATACTCAGGATTCTTCCAAATACCTATTCATCCGGATGATCAACATAAGACCACGTTTACTTGCCCGTATGGAACTTTTGCATATCGGAGGATGCCTTTTGGATTGTGCAATGCGCCCGCTTCTTTTCAAAGGTGCATGATGGCTATATTTTCAGATTTCATAGAAGAGATTATGGAGGTATTCATGGATGATTTCTCGGTGCATGGTACTAGCTTTGAAAATTGCTTGGCCAATTTGGAGAAAGTTCTTAAAAGATGTGGAGAGGTTGATCTTGTGCTTAATTGGGAGAAGTGTCATTTCATGGTGAAAGAAGGAATTGTCCTCCATCATGTTATCTCCGAGAGAGGGATAGAGGTGGACAGAGCAAAGATAGAAACCATGGAGAAATTGCCACCACCTACGGACATCAAATCTTTGAGGAGTTTCCTCGGTCATGCCGGATTCTATAGGAGGTTCATAAAGAATTTTTCAAAAATCACCAAGCCATTGACACAACTTCTCCAAAAAGATGTGGAGTACATTTTTGATAGTGATTGTCTTCATGCATTTCGAACACTCAAGCAATCCCTCATAAGTGCTCCTATCATGAAACCTCCGGATTGGAATCTACCTTTTGAAATCATGTGTGATGCAAGCGACTACGCCGTAGGAGCCGTTCTTGGACAAGGGAAAGAAGGGAAGGTAAATGCTATCTACTACGCAAGCAAGACTCTCAATGAAGCCCAATTTAATTATGCAACAACGGAGAAAGAAAATTCGGGAGAAAGAAAAAAAATGTATGAGAAAGTGCAAAGAGATATCACCTTGTTGTTTGAGAACAATATCCTCAATTCCAACCATGTGCAATCCGACAACGAGGACGATGCTTTGCCTTGAAGTCAATCTTTTTGTATGCCTTTGCACATGTCCACCATTCTAAATCTTCTTACCCTTGAACCCTTTACATTATGGAGAAACTCTCATGATCATTGGCTCGGAAGGTAAGCAATCATTAGAAGGTTTTCTTAATTTGACAATATATGTATATACTTTACTAAGCCTCACCTATAGCTCTACTTTATACTTGAGAGACTTTCGGGAGATGAGAGTTTGCAAATAATAATAGGATAGCCACTTATATCGAGAGACATGAAAGGACTTGTGCAAGAATTTTTGGTCTAACCTTTGTTGCAGGGTATTTTGCTTCTAAAAACTAAAAAGAAAAAAAAGAGAAAAACCTCCAAGGATGGCAAGAAAAGCAAGTGTTGTCGATATTCAAGTTGCCGGCTAAAGGTAAGAGTCGTGGAGTAATATTGGATGAGTTTTTTGAACATCCATGATATGATTATCCTTGCTGCTCCTCTAACCTTTGTTTGAAGAAATATTGTTAGACTTGTTTGCATAAGTAAATTTTGCAGTTTGAGAACTCTCGAGCAACCCATGGAAGGACTTGATGATTTGATTTGCTCGAGGACGAGCAAAAGCTAAGCATGGGGGGAATGTTGGCGCTCCTTAAATACCCATTTTATTATACAATTAGGAGAGGTTTTGGTAATTTCTTCGGGATGATTCATGTACTAACCCGCCACTTGGCACCCGAACATGACCATTTTCGATTTTGTCCTGGATTTTGGAGCATGTTGTGTTTTTGCAGGAAATTGGATATTTTCGGAGACGTTTTGACGCATGGTCACAACTGGGCTAAGATGAGGAATAAGAAGAAGAGGCCACATGCGAAAGATGGGACCGAAAGGGGCCAGAAAGGGCCCAGGCCGGCCGGCCTGGGGCCCTCTGAGCCGGCCGGCCTAGCCCGTTTCTGGGCCCAATCAGTCTCAGTTTTCTTCAGCACGAAGTATGCGTCAACCCTAACCTATGTTTTAACAAAACCACCGACCATATCCGCCTATAAATACCCCGAAGCTGCCGTCAAGAGGGGGGGATCATCCAGAGAGCATCCAGAGACGAGTTCCAGAGATCCATTCGAGTTAGACACAAGAGAAAGACGACACCGGAGGCCTCATCGTCCCTCGGCGCCGCTGCAAGTTGGAGGACAGCAAGGGATCCATCCCTTGCCGGAGATTTCATCACCGTGATCGACTACGCTTCGCTTAGCTTCATGGGGTAAAGTCCTCGTTTGTTCATGGGGTTGTAAGGAGATCATGAGTTGTAATTGCCGAATCCTTTATGAGATTGATCTATCGCGATTCTTGTTGATGATGCTTTGATGCCTAATAGTTCGCGACTTGGCTTTGGGTTTGCTTTGCTCTTGCATGGTTTACTTAGATTACATCAACTATCGTGTTCTTGTTGATTCGTTACCAATTATCCTCGTGTAGTGACAGTATGCGGGAGGGAAAGGTTTTGATCTTGGAACACACCCTTGGTAGATTAGATCCGTTCTTCGTTGCTTGGCGATTACATCTCTAGTGATCCTAGACCCTATGGACAAATGCTCTTCATATCTTGTGCACACACCTAACATTGCTCACTAGTCTAGATTGGATTAGATTGGTTAGATTAGATCTATTTCACACTCGAACACTCAATATAGATCTTCTACCAACATCATTAGTGCTTAGTTAAGCAAAGTAATACACTTGTTCCGTGGATTGATAAACCTTGGGGGAATACTCTAAGGGAAAAGCTACACGATCCGTGCGCTTGCGGTACGTAAATTGGCGCTCTAAGGATTTTCACACTATCATTTTGTGTACACACTTGTAGAAAGCTTAGCTCATGTCATGCTAGTTTCGTGATTTTGTGATCCACTTTAGTAAAATTTCAATTAGTATCTTCATTGATATCATACCATTGGATCATGAGTCATGAAACAAACTCCCTAGGCTACTAATCTGCTCTTGAGCTATATTGTTTTGCAAGACCTTTTAGGTGCAAGATTTTTTAGGTAATTTGATTCCAAAGGGGGAGTGATGTGGATCAAAGCAAGGTATTTTCCCAAGGAGGAGAAGTATATTCCAAAAGGGGAGAAATGACGAGTGGATCAAGTCAACATATGAAGGAGGAGTAGCAAATAGGGGGAGGAACAAAGGGGGAATCATGGTTTTAGGGGGAGGCAAAGCCGTCATTGGATGATGGTAAGCATCCAAGCAAGTATAAGTAGTTCAATTTGATAATTTTTGCAAATTTTATGCTTGCTTTGATTGTGTTATCATCAATCACTAAAAAGGGAGAGATTGTAACGAACATGGCACTATTTATGCCATTTCGAGGGATTTTGGTGATCGTATGACAACGCAATCAATGTGACTAATGGTTTTGTTGAGTGAACATTTTAGATCCCAGGGATGAAGTAAAAAGGTCATACAAAGCAAAACACGAAGCAAGAACTCATAGAAACGCTGAATTGGACGAGTTCTGCAAAAACCAGTAGCACCGGAAGAACCGATGCCTAAGCATCAGTGCATCCGATGGTAGTCGAAAGAACCGACGCCCTGGCTTTGGTGCAAGACTGAGCGCCTCTGGAGATCAAGTGAAGAAAGAGTGTAGCACCGGTTGAACCGATGGTATCAAATCAAGCATCAGTGCAATCAAAGTACTATGTTCCAGAGACGATGTCAAGCATGAAGCAGCCAGCCCTTCAGCACCGGAAGAACCGATGCCCACCGGAGTATAGCATCGGAGCAATGATGTCAGCAAGGGCAACGGCTATATGAAGATCAAGTGTCACCGGAAGTTCCGACGCCATAGCATCGGTTCATCCGATGGTCCCTGAAGCTGCTGCAGAAGTGTCAGAGATGCCAACGGCTACTTCAGAAGCGCAGAGTGACCAGAAGAACCGATGCCCTATGCACCGGAAGTTCCGATGCCTACGCAGAAAACTGCTAACGGCTAGTAATGGCTCTCTTGAGTGTGTGGCCTATATATATGTGATCACCCGACCATTTGAAGATTGCTGGAGTTGCTGGAAGTCATACCCACACCCAAGAACACCTCCAAGCCATCCAAGAGCATAAAGATCAAATCCTTAGTCTTTAGCACAAGCTTTGTGAGTGTTAGTGCTAGGTTATATCTTGAGTGAGTGATCAAGAAAGGTTTAGATCCTTGTGCTATGGTTCTAGAGTGAACCAAACTTATATCTTGGTACGCCGGCCATCCTTGGAGCTTTGGTGGCTCGCCGGCAAGTCTACGACCCTCCGGCTTGGTGTGGAGCGGCGTCGACAACTTTGTGCGGAGGATGGAGACCCCTCCTTCGTGGGCAATCTTCCTTAGTGAAGATCGGGATCAAGGTGACCGTGATTGTGTTTACGGAAGAGACTTGATTGCCGGGAAGCGATACTCTTCGTGAGTGCTTCAACAACGTGGACGTAGGGGCGCCTTTGTGGCAAACCAAACCACGGGATATATCCTCGTGTCGAGAATTCGCTTCCTCTCATCCCTCTCTTTTAGCTTCCGCATTTCATATTACAACTTGTGTGCCTTTATTTTCTTTGTATAGTATCTTGCTAGGATTGGCTATAGGTTGCAAAACTCTTTTGGGATGAGGGTTTCACACTAAGGTGAACTGTAGTTGCACATCTAGATAGTTTGAGTTAATTTAAGTTTTGTGCAAACCAATTGGAGCCATAGGTTAAGGTTTTAAGAGTGCCTAATTCACCCACACCCCTCTTAGGCTAGAGCACCCGATCGCTTTCACCCTTCCTTCTCCTTTCTTCTTTCTAGTGCAATTGGGGTTTGGGCATAGCCACCAGAGCGGCGGCGGGGCGGTTGGGAAGAGGGCTAGGGTTCAAGGGGGTTTTATAGTCCGGCGGCTTCACTGTTGGCTGGCGAACAGTGATCGCGCGATGGGACATGATCAGACGGCGATCGTGGCTTCCCGTCTCGGTCTACAGCATCGCGACAAGCAGCAGCGCTCCTCCAATTCGAATCGGCCGGGGGAAAAAGGTGGGAACAGGGGTTTCAGGCGGCTCTGCCATGCTGGGAGCTCGCGGCGTCAGGGTCATGCATTTTGTGTGACCCTGTCAGCTCTTGGCCGGCCGACGTGGCCAGCTGCTAGCTGAGGCGCGTGGGGACAAGGCGGCTCGGTGGCTGTGTCAGACCGGGTCGGGTCGGCCAGGGCGAGCGGCGCGGCGCAGTGGCGTCCGCCTCTTTGCCGAAAGAGGCAAAAGGTAGGGGACGACGGGTGGGACCCGGTGGTAGTGATAGCGAGCGGGGGTCCGTGGGCGCCGATAGCTGGGGCTAGGTGGTCGGCGACTGCCGCGGGGCTGCGGGCGGCGTGGTTGCTGGCGGGGCCGCGGGGCTAGCAGGCCTACTGGGCCTCACGGGCGTGTGCGCAGGTGGGCGAGGCAAGGCAGGGCGGTCGGGCTATGGCGCTGGGCCGGCTCGGCTGCTTGGGTCGAAAGCCCCTTCTTCTTTCTCCTTCTTTTCTTTTCCCTTTTCTTTTTCCTTTTTCCAATTTCTATTTCTATTCTACTTCATGAGTATTTATTTATGTATACTTGTATTGCTATGCAAGTATACATCCTTGTAGGGTCACCACGACGGCGGGAAGGTTTCTCTCGTCGCACGCGAGGGATAGACCTCGGATACGCGCGACTAGATTGTGCACAAATTTGCGCGCTGGAGGGGGAAGTATTCCAAGTGCCAAAAGTTTTGGAGGTGGTTTTGGGAACTGTTGGAGGAGGTTTTTTCTTCTACTTTCCAAAAAAACGTGATTAGGAGTTGGTTTTGGGCACTGTTGGAGTTGCTCTTACAGAACTTAATTGTTTGCTGTCATGCAACACACTGGTTTTACATGTAGTCCAACAATGGTTGCCGTCGAAGATGTTGCGAGCACCCCTTGAGGACGACGATTGCACAAAGATGCAACACTCTGGTTTTTATCAGACTAGAAAGAGAGGCAACAGTTGCGTTACCAACTTGTTCGGTGTCATGGAACACACTGGTTTTACATTTAGTACTACAATCGTCGCCATCGAAGATGTTGGGAGCACCTCTTGGGGACGGCAATGGCGCAAAGAAATAGAGGGTGCAGGTGGAGTCGCACCACGCGAGTCCTCCAAAACCCAGGCTTAGCTTCACCTGTATGGTGTAGTAGCCCCGCGCGGCGTCGTCGGCGTACGTTCTTGCGACCACAGCGCCAGCAGCCTGCTGCGCCCGCACGTCGAAGGGAACCATCGCCGTCTCCAGAAACCGCAGCTGGAAGGTCGTCAGACTTGATTCCGGCCCCAGCTGCTGTCCGCCATACAAGGGCGCCGCTGCAAGCTTTTCCACGGTGTCGCTGTCACGGTGGTAGTCTTCGTTTCGGAAGCCGAATACAGCGGAGAGGCTGTATGTTAGAGTGGAGTTGCTGTAGTCCATGTCCATCGCGTGGAGGGTTCCGTTTTCCACCCAAACATCGAAGCTGATGTCGGGATTGGGCGTCCCGAAGAGGATCAGACTCCCGAAAAGCAGCACCAGAAATGTCAATAATGTAACACATGAACACAGGCACTCACCACAGGTGACTCCTCGTCCGCTTGTCAAGGCTCGACGTTCTGCCATTGAAAGTGCCATTGGCATACACAAGAGTAGTGCGAGCTTTGGAAGAGAAGCAGAATTTTTTTATAGACAAGGGATGCGAGTGGGAGTGTATTCTCCCCTCGAGTGCTGTGGAGGATGGCTCTCTCATGATACGATGTTAACGCTTCCATCTATATTTATAAGGTACAGCATTAGAGCTTCTTCTAAGTTAATTTTAAAGGTCATCGCTCTCATATTAAAACTTATGTCATACGTGTCTTGAGCGCCATTTTTTTGGGGGGGGGGGGGGGGGGGGGGGGGTTGGGGGTTGTTGGGCCTGTTTATGCATACCCACTCCTTCTAGAAAGCCTAGCTCGTCTCGCAGGGGTTTAAGAAACGTAACTTTACTGTTAATTGTAAAACTGTAAAATCAAGGAACAAAGTTTGCCTATATATTATTATAAATTAAAAATGGAATCCTTGGGGAAAAGACAAATATGATCGTTCTGCCTCACTCCATAAAACTCTAGCTTCCTCATGCATCCTCTATCGACCACTCACTCCATTTTCGGCTGGTTCGCAACAAAACTGATACCAAATTCTTAAAAGTTACGCGTATTCTTTTGCAACATTCTAAAAATTATGCCGATAAGTTATGTTTTGCAAAATGTTATATGTACAAGTTCTGATTATAACTTTGCAATTTTTTAAAAAATAGGAAGTTGCCGAAGAATTTTTCCAAAAGAGGAAACTTGTGGGATTTATGGTCGTCGTTCACTCGCGGCTTTTGCAACTTCACAAAAACAAAAAGTTGCAGAAACAGTTTAGTCCAAAAAAACTTGTGAACTGTCTAATTGTTGGCTGCTTCTATTAGGGAGTTTCGTTTCTCTGGCATTTGAGGTAACCGGGGCTACCCCCACTAATGAACTTGGTCTCTTGCCCCTCCACCGAGGGTTTCCCTGGCATTTGAGGTAAATGGATCAGCTTTAACCGTGTTTCATTCTCTGTTAGATCAGCTGAGGAGGCTTTTGGAGAAACATTTAAGTGTCTTCTCCTTCTCCTGCCCCCTTCTATCAAACTACTGCTTGAAGGGCTGGTCACATGTCGATATCAATATGCATATGTGTGGCAATCTTATCACTTCAGTTACTTTATTAGCAAATCAAAGTCAAGGGTTTTAAAATATAGAAGTTAATTTTAGATCAGGAATCCTATACCATTCTAAAATTATTCTAACCATTTTTAGATTTTCTTTCTCTCTTGTAAAATTATATCATGAACCTTTTCCTACTCTTTCTTCTTTTCTACACCCTTTCACCTCTAGATTGGGCGTTGGATATGCACGATGGGCCGGCGTGTATATTTGTGCACAAGTGCCGACGTTTCCAAGTGGCAAAAGATTAGAAAGGGTTTTTGGAAACTGTTGGAGATGAGTTTTTCTCCCTTTGTCCAAAAAAAACCCGGATTGGGAAGAGTTTTTTAAAACTGTTGGAGTTGCTCTTAGCCAAGTCCCCAACGAGTTGTTAGCCCACTAGTGTCCCTCCAACCTAGCTAACAAGAGCAAATTTCTCACAAAGTCAGATATAGTACTACTTATTAGCAAGGATCCAAACAGAACTAGCTAATTACTAGTCAGCTAACAACTAGCCAGCTAATCAATAGTCGTAACTAATCATTAGCTTTAGCCCATCCAAACAGAGCCTAAACTCATTGTAAATATATAATATATATTTGTGCTTGGAGAAACAAAGCACAATAATACATGACAACATCACACTCTTCCACACATGACAAACAATTTCGAGTTACTGGCAGTGGCCGCTGCTAATTACTCACGGTCTAGATGTCATTGGTCTTGCACCACGCCGGCAACGAGAGAGCGGGCTCGCTGGTCCGTGGAAACGGTGAGGAAAGCGGGCAGTCGAAGATGGTGAAGTACTCCTCCTTGTGTGGCCAGGACTTGTATGCCAGCGTGACGCGGATCCTCACCACCATCTCGAAAAGCCCCTTGTCCCTGTCACTAGAGAACATCTCGGCCACTGTGCTGCTGGCGTTGCGCAGCTGCCCCACAAACACCAGCCGCATCACGGTTCTCCCTTGGGGATCCTGCTTGAAAGACGGAAGCTCGTCGTCGACTGGGCCTAGCTTCTCACCTGCGTACAGTACACTCACGGCTAGGTTGTCGTAATTGATATTGTAGTACTCGTGCCCATTCTTGAAAGGGCTATTTATATTCCTACCCCTAGTTGTGAACCCCACCTCAGTTGTACCCCTAACTCATTCCCCACCTCAGTTTTACCCTCCCACGCGCCACACTTCGCTCAATTCTACCCGCACAGACGGTTTCCGTCCGTCATTGACAGGTGGGGCCCACTTTTCACCAAATATATGCACCGCGTTGTCTCACTGACCAGCGGGCCCCACGAGATACTTTCCCCATTCATTCTCCACCAGCCATCTCGATCCAGGGAGGCGGAGCGGCGGCGGCTAGGGTCCCGCAGGGCCGCCGCAGCCTCCGATCCGGCCGCCCGAGGCCTCCCTGCGGCTTCCCGTGGCCCGAGCTTTCCAGCCGCCCCGCCAGGCAAGTCCCTGTCGCCGCGCGCCGCGGCAGGGAGGGCCGAGCTCCCTGCGCGCGCGGCCTCCTCCCTGCCGCCGCCGGGCGCCCCGCCGCGCGCCTCTGCACCGCGTCCCTGCGCGCCTCGCCTCCTCCCTACCGCCGCCGCGCGCCTCTGCACCGCGGGTCAAGCTCCCTGCGCACGCGGCCGCCGGCCTCCCCGCGGCTTCCCGCTGTCCGCCTCCCTGCCGCGCGCGTCCGACCTCCTCCGCTGTCCGCCCCCCCTGCTGTGCACATGATGCCCGCTCCCCACCGGTCGCCTCTGTTCCTCCTCCCCACCGGCTGCCTGCCCTGACCGAGCTGCACGTCCGGCAGCCCGAGGCTCCGCCGCCAAATCCCCGCCGCCCTCGCCCCTGCGGCGCGCGTGCTTGCCCGGCGAGCGCGGGTCCCTGACGCGCGCGCGTGCTGTGCGCGGCTCCCCGAGGGCCCCGCCGCGTATCTCCTCCCAGGAGCGCGCGGGGTGCAGCTTCCCCCGGCCGCCTCCTCCCTCCGACTCCCTGCCTCGCCTGCCGCACGCACGGCCCCGCCGGCCTCCCCTCCGCAGTCCAGTCCGCTTCCCCGCCCAGCATCCACCCTGCTGCGCCTGCCGCTGGTGAATTCGTTTGGAAGCTTGAAGGTAGTTTTAGTTCTCTGCTCTATGATACACTGATTGTTGAAGGTTGTTTGTTGAGCTGCTAGTTTACAATTGCTTTGTTGTACTGCTGATCTTGATTTCTGAAAATCGTTACAGCCCAATTCTAAAGCACATCCTAAGAGGCACATCGTTCTGACCACACATCCTAAGAGGCTTATACATACCTATGAGCAGGTCAGCATGTCGCGTGGGAGCAGCTCAAGCATCAGAGCATATGAATTGGCCACGAACGGGCCGATGCCACTCACCCGCTGTCCAAAATGCCCATGGTTGGATCCCCTTGTGAGGTGCACAACGAAAAGGACAGAGAATGGCAACTTTGGCCGTGAGTTTGTGAAGTGCGAAAGCAAGGCGCAGGCAGGAAAGGTTTGCACTCGTTTTGCTCATGTTATTTAGCTTCCTAAGTGTTAGATTCGTGAACAGTTGTGTGGATCAAACTGTGTGATAATAATTTGGTTTATTTTGATGGATTAGGCTCTTAAACAATGCCACTTTTTTATGTGGTTGGAGGAGTATATTGCGGCACTAGGCATATGCAGGGATGACATGATGACCGGAGCAGCCCCGGAACAAGCCGTCGACAGTAGGGCATATGTGGCTTCCGACACACTTGCTGCCGAACTGAAGAACATGAATGCCAACCTTGCCGAACTAAAGAGCATGAATGCCAACCTTGCCGAATTGAAGAAAATGAATGCCGACCTTGCCAAACTGAAGAACATGAAGAAATTGTTTAAAGTCTTTTATATTTCTTTGATATCTATCGGTGTGCTTTTTCTTATGATGAATCATTGAAAACATCTTGCTATAAATTGCTTAGCACTGTGATGCCACTGTTGTTTAGGAGTGAGGAAATTTGAGTATGTAAATGTTGCTTTAGTATGAACTGTTGTTGTATTAGGTCATGCCACTGTTGTTTTATAAACTGCTATAAATTTTAGTATTAGATCATGGCACTGTTGTTGTATGAACTGATGCTTTAGACATTTAGTGGGCAAAAATAAGTTTAACACTTAGCACAGAAGCGGCCAAAAGAGGCAAAAACCAGCACCAGGACCTCACCCACCGCGAGCGTCCAGAACCAGCGCCAACACCCCCATCCACCAGTGCCAACCTCACCCATCCACCAGCGCCAAAAGCCCAAAAAATTGGTGGTGCTGGGATTCGAACCAAGCACCAGGGGTTAGGTCCTTACAGAGTGCTCCAGGGACCAGTCGGACAGGCTTGAAGTTATGCCTTACAGTGCAACGGAATATAATTAACATATTATTCGGATTTGAACTATAAACAAATTACAGAAAAAACTTTTCTATAAATTCGGATTTGAACTATAGGTATGTCATATAGGGTTCAAAAAATCCTATATAAATATATACCTAACTAAGTATACACAAATACACATCATATCCTAAATTTGTTCAAAATTTCAAATATATGGCAACAATATTTAAATTCATATTATTCTAGTCATTTTCAGAAAAATAAAATAATATGTAAATGTGGTCCAAAAATTCAGAAAATTGGCATGGAGTCATAATATGATGCTGAAAGTTTGTAATAAAAAATTTGAAACATTTGACAACAGTTCATATATACTTTGTTCACAAATTGGAACATCTCTGAAGAGGTTTCATAAGATTCAACTTGAAGTTCATAGTTTGAACTAGAGTCAATAAATGTTTAATTATTTTTACTTCAATTTTGCACTATATATTCATTTAAAGGCAAACATTATGTATTTCAATGGTATTTACCATTTTTTAACGCTTAAACAATTTACTACACATTTAGATGTGTTAAACTAGACAAAATAAATAATAATTGTCAAATGGGCTGAGCAGGCCCAGTTACATGTATATGTTTGGCCCAGTCACTAGGAATCCTGGTTTTAACCGTTTCTTTATAGGTTAAACGAGATGGATGTATTTACGAGATGGATGTATGCAGTAAAAAAGTGATCAAACAGAAGTCATGATCCTCTCGTAGTAGCCATCAGAGATTAGCCCAAGAGTTCAGATGTAGTCAGCTCATAGCAGGTGGTGAATCAGATTCAAATATTAACAACACTAGATGCATTCAAATATTTAGATGTAGTGAAACATTCACATCAACACCATATATTCAGATCAACATCACATCACATATATTCCGAATTTACCACCATCTGTTTTAAATCTGATGGTTTCTCACAGTCTGATGCGAACTAACAGAAAATGGTTTCTCACAGTCTGATGCGAACTAACAGGAAATGGTTTCTCACAGTCAAATTTCAAACCAGAAAATACTGCATGACTCTGACTGCCAGTTTCAAATGACAGTCCAAAAGACACCGATAAAGGTGGTACATTTTCACTAGGAATTACAAGCCAAAAGACATCAACAGTCCACGATAAGTTTTTTCTTGCTTCTTGTATTTTTTGCAATTTTGACTTGCTTGCTCCTAGTGTTCTTGGCTGGACTATCTTCAGTTCCTCCCTTCCTTTTCTTCCCTTTGGATGGACCATCTTCAATTGGTTTCTTCCTTTTAGGTGGATTCTTTCCCCTGTGCATAAAAACAGTAAAACAACAATTAAACATAAAAATCAACAACAAAGAAAATTACCTAGGGCCCATATATATATATATATATATATATATATATATATATATATATATATATATATATATATATATATATATATATATATATATATATATGCATGCTCGCTGAGGCAAACCCAACAAAGAATCAGCCAATATTACCTAGAGTTTTTCTCCAATATTTCTTCAGTTCTTACCTTCCCTTTCTTCCCTTTGGGTGCACTCCTTGCCCTGAAAATCAATACACGCATAAGAGGAATTACTAGCAGAACATAAAAGTAGAATTCCAATAACAATAATAGAGGAATAATACCTAGAGGGTCCATCTTGTGCCTCTACTGTATTTTCTTCTTCCTCATGCCCTTCTTCTCCAAAAGATGGATCAACTGCATTTTTACAATTTCTAGCAATGTGTCCAAATCTGCCACAGCTCCTGCATTTTCGCTTTCTAGGCCCAAGTCCAGCTCCCTCAACACTTGATCTGATTCTAACTTTTTTGGGTCTTCCCGGTGCTCTTCCTTGAATTGGAGGATGCATCACGAAACCTGGATCAACAATGTCCCACTGATGCTTTGCCTCTATAGAAGGTACATTTTCAGCATAGGTTGCATTAAACTTGGCCACTGAGTAGTACTCATGTACATACTGATCTATTTCGGCAGCTGAACCACGAAGAGAAGTAATGAAGAAGAGGGCATGGATGCACGGCAACCCGGTCATCTGCCACTTTCTACAAGTACATGTCCTCTTTTCCAAGTCCACTGGATATCTAAATTCTCTCTTTTTCTTATCCAGCTTTGTAAGTGTAGAGCAACTTGAAACTTTCTTGCCAAGGACCATAAATCATGTCCAGAGCCTGTTCTTTTCCATAGAATACCCTCATGTAAGGGACCTCAACACTATACTTCTCTTTGATTTTCTTCACTAATTCAGTGGGGCCAATAGATGGATTCTCTGTCACCCATGGCAACACTACATCACCACACCACCTACTCTTACACAACTTCAATGATGCTTTCCTTTCAGCACTTGGACAAGAGTGACGATGCGGGTTCACTTTGACTTGAATGATTCTGCTATTCCTCATTGGGGAGGCATGCAACCTCCATTGACACCTCTTGAAGACACAATGCACAGTTAATCTTCTTGGCTCACTCTTGTCGATTTCGTAATCATATTCATTCTTAAGACAGTAGGTAGCAAGTGCATTCCGTAAAGCAACCATTGATGGAAATACACTGCCCTCTTCAAGAGAAGGATTCTCTTTGTCATATTCAATCATCGGGAAGTCATCTACATCCTCATCATCCCCATTCACAGCCATGTCATTATTCTCCTCCTCCTCCTCCTCATCTGTTTCTTCGAATTGTGGCAAATTACCAACAAACTCAGGATATAGTCTCTCATCATCATCATCAGGTAACACATCTAATGGAACTGATGCCTCTGCTGCCTCACTTGGATTCTGTGGCACTTGGATTCTGTGGCTGCTGCTCGGAAGTATTTGCATCCATCCTATTTGATGAAAAAAAAGGGAAAGAAATATACATGAGCGCAGCCACTTATAAAAGCAATCATCATTTCAGGACAAAGCAATTGTAATATGCACCCATGCTGAGAATTGTAATCATCATTTCACTAACTCAGCAATTGTAATCATCATTTCTTTCATTAATTGTAAATATCATTTCACTAACTCAACAATTGTAATCATTATTTCAGCAAGTAATCATCAGTTGTAAGCATCATTTCAGAACAAAGCAATTGTAATCTGCACTAGTTCACTAACTCAGCAGTACAACAAAGCAATTGTAAACTAGCAGCTCAACAAATAACCTTCAACAATCAGTATATTGTAGAGCAGAGAACTAAAACAACCTTCAACAATCAGGGAGTCGGAGGGAGGAGGCGGCCGGGGGAAGCTGCACCCCGCGCGCTCCTGGGAGGAGATCTGCCGGGGGAGAGGCGAGAGGCCGGCGGCCGGGCGCGGAATGTCTCCTGGCGCCGGGCTGCGGGAGCCCTGCTGGCGGCCGCGCGCGCAGGGAGCTCAACCCACGGACCACAGCTCGACCGGGGGGCGGCGGGAAAGCTCGGGCGGGGGAGCGGAGACCGGTGAGGAGGCTAGACGGAGCGGTGGCCGGCGGGGATGCGGCGGCGGCGGCGGCCCGGACCAGACACGGCCGGCAGGCACCCGCGCGAGGCAGGGAGGGGGCTTGCGGACCGCGCGCGGCAGGGAGCCACGACGCCTCGCAGGACGTGGAGGGCCGCCGGCGGGGAGCCTCGGGTGGTCGGCGGGCATGCGCGCGCGGCCGGGAGCCGCGGCACCACGCGGCGGGGCCCTCGGGGAGCCGCGCACAGCACGCGCGCGTCAGGGACCCGCGCTCGCCGGGCAAGCACGCGCGCCGCAGGGGCGAGGGCGGTGGGGATTCGGCGCCCGGCGGCGGCAGGGAGCTCGGCCCTCCCTCCCAGATCTGGATCGAGATGGCTGGAGGATGAATGGGGAAAGTTTCTCGTGGGGCCCACTGGTCAGTGAGACAACGCGGTGCATATATTTGTTGAAAAGTGGGCCCCACCTGTCAATGACGGACGGAAACCGTCCGTGCGGGTAGAATTCAGCGAAGTGTGGTGCGTGGGAGGGTAAAACTGAGGTGGGGAATGAGTTAGGGGGACAACTGAGGTGGGGTTCACAACTAAGGGTAGGAATATAAATAGCCCTTCTTGAAAAGGAGGAAGGCGGTGAGGTTGAAGCGGAGATGAGGGGCACCAGTTGTGGCCGCCATGGCATCGGCCTGCTGAAGATCGAACGCGTGGATGGCGGAGGTGCCGAGATGGGGCTTCACGTCGATCGGCCGGAAGAGCACCCACTGTATGAATAAGACGAGCAACATCGGCACCCAGACCCTGGAGAGGTTCTTTGCCAAGAAGGCGAAGAACTTCTGTGTGCGGCTCTGCGGCACCAGGTGCTCTGGCGGCCTGAGCTCCAAACAGATCACGCAGCGAGCGACACAGCAAATTTCGTGGAATAGCTCGCCCAAGGCATTGCAACAGAAGAAGAACACGCAGGTTTTGATGCACCTGGGGTAAGTTTCTTTGTCCATACAATCGTCGCGGAGGTCATCCGGAAGGTTACGGAGATCGCAGATGTGGCGGCGCAGATCGACTGCTATGCTGTTGCAGGGGCCGCATGGCACGCCGTCGTGCCTTGGAGCCAGCAGAGGTGTGCCCGTCTGCCCTTCGACGTCCCTCTGCATGCCTGCCGGCTCTGGGGGGACGACGGTGATGTCCTCGTCCGTAGACATATGTGCCTATCAAACTTCGCTTCTGGTATGGTTTGGTTCAGCTAGCTTCCTGTGCAATGATGGACGACGCGCAAGTGATGCCGTTGCTCTGTCTTTGTACTGCAAGCTCTCCGGCGACCACACCTCTGCGTCAAGCTGTGAGCTCAACCCTCCCCAATACGATGACGCAATTAGACAGAGACTGCGCATTAACAATGGTATTCCATTCAAGAGAGTGTCAAATTTCTGAATATAACAGCGTAGGAGTTATTCTTTGCGGTCGACCGTAACCTCCATGTTGGTACGGTCGATTCTCGAACATAGTTTTCTTTTCCCTTTAGGAAATATGTTGTTTCCCTTTTAGGAAATATTAACTCGCGGCGCGCGCCAGGCGGGTCCTGCTAGTTTATGTCGACCGTAAGGACGGCTCATCACAGTCGATCTTCCGACAGATTTTTTTTCCTTTTTTAGTAAGTTTTTGTCATTTTGTGATAAAAAATATTTAGAAAAAAATTCAGAAAACATTTTCGGAGACAGAAAAAATTTCAAGGGGAATTTTAGAGAGAGAAAAAAATTTCAAGAAAAAATTTAGACAGATAAAAAAATTTCAAGAAAAAAAATTGAGAGAGATGGAAAAAATTCTGAAGAGATAGGAAAAAATTAACGAGAAAAAATTTGTGCAAAAATCAATTGAAAAAAATTACATAAAAAAGATTGAGGTAGAAAATTTTTTATTCAGATTATAAAAAATAAAGAAAAAAGAAAAAAACAACCCGGCGGCGGCGGTGGCGCCTCCTCCCCGCCACCAGCTTGCTACGCCGCCTCCGCTCCTCGCCGCCACCTCCGTCACCAGCCCGCCGCGCCTCCCCACCGCGCCGCTTCCCCAGCGCTGCCATCGGGCCGCCGCACCGCTCACCCTGGGGGCGGAGCTCGCCGCGCCGCTCGCTCCCCGGCACCGCCGCCGCGCCGCTCGCCTAGGGGCGCAGAGCTCCCCAGCACCGTCACCGCGTCGCTCGCCGGGGAGTGCCGCCGGCC
Source organism: Panicum virgatum (assembly GCF_016808335.1). NCBI lineage: Eukaryota > Viridiplantae > Streptophyta > Magnoliopsida > Poales > Poaceae > Panicum > Panicum virgatum. The sequence goes on from NC_053143.1 coordinate 42,636,584, forward strand.
CCAGCGCTCGCCTCGCCTGGATCCAGAAGGAGAAAGAGAAAAGGAGATAGAGGAGGAAGGGAGCGGGTGAGAAGGGGGGATCACGTGAGTGGGATATGCGCAGCAGGAGAGAAGATATGTTAGCACAGTGGGATCCACCATGTGCTGCGGTGGAAAAAATCGACCGGGAGGAAGGAAGCTTACGGGCAACTATAAACTCAACATCGGGGTTATTCAACACCTCTGTGGGAGTCACAAATATAGAATTCTCACGTTTAGAGTCGATTTCCAGGGGCGTTGTGGTAGGCTGGTAGCCGCCTCCGTGCACGTTTTTGTAGAAATACATGATCTTAGAAATCGATTTCTAGGAACACTAAAAAAAATTGATTTTCAACTAGAGCTTTTTTTTAGAAGCGGGGCAATTTATATTTGCACGTACAATGGCTTCCAAACAAAACCAGTCTCCAGAAAAGCATTAGTAGAGGGCAATGTATACTATAGAAACCAGTCTGCTTAGTAAACCTGTGCAAACCATGGTAAAAAAATCGTCTAAATTCATAAAAAAAATCACATATGTATACACAGTCTTGTAAAATATTTTTTCCTAACTCGATTTCGTTTGTGAGATATAAAAATAACAAACTTTAACAAATCATCTGGGCAACATTCTGGCTTCAAATTTGTTATTTTAGTTTTCAGTAGTGTGAGCCCTCATTTCAAAACAAATGTTTTACGAACTAAAATTGGTTGATTTGTGGTCCTGCTTGAATTCAACACGAAGTCACTCGAATATATCTGTTTTATATTGATTCCCAAAACTCAAATTTCAACTTTAGGTCAGCCCTCTCAAAAGAAAGGTTTCTAACTGATATTATGCACTCATATGTCTAATTATGGGGTTTATTTTGGAAACCCTTTTGTAAACGCAAGAACTTTCTTTCCCTAATCTTTCTACCCAACAGGCCTAATTTGGCTTGGGAAGCTTCCCCAGATTTGCTCTCTTCCCAGGCCTTTTTCCATCTTGCTAGATGGGCCTGCTCCGAGCCCCACCCTTCTCTTTCTCTTCATCATGCCAACACCGTTTCCTCAGCCCCGCTAAGCAACTTGGCCTAACCTAGGCTTTGGCCAAACCCAGTAGCAACAGAGTAACATTGTAACCACTTTTCCTTTTCCTCCCCGCCCCTTCTCAGCCCAATCCGCCAGCCAGATGAGCTTGACATCACACAACATTATAGTAGGCCCTGTGGCCGCTTCGTTTTCTTCACTTAGATGCCTCCTTCATCTATTTGTTATCGCTTATGTAGTACTAACGAGTGCCTTGCGCGCGCCTTGGTGCGCGTAATTTATTTACTTGTTTATGTTTGGCAATATAAATTTATATAGAGGTTTGTAGTAGATGTATAGATAAATGGATATACATAGATAGAAATAGGACATTTATTTTTAAAGCAAGAAAGGTAAAAAAATGGTAGCTGAAATCCGACATCTCAATCTCGCCGTCGAAGGAGGCCGGGAGCGGTCCTCGGGCATCTCCTCACCATGCAATACGCGGCTATCACGCCCGACCTGCGGCACCGTGGCGTACCGGAGCGAGGCCGGGTCGCCCGCCCGTGATGGCATGAACTCACCGTACCCGTTGAGGGCGTGCCCGGCGGCCCGCCCGAACTAGCCGCGTGGCTCTCCGACCTAGCTTGACTGCCGTCGTTGCAGTAGAGCACACACCCATTAGGAGGCCACCAAAATTACCGGTCGAGAGTTCTAGATTTAGATATTTTGCAGTGACCGAATGGAGAGCTGACGCGTGGATCATTCGTGTCTCAATGCCTCAAATATAACGATGGCATGGCCAATCACATACACCGTCAATTTAGGATCGAATGGTGGGAATCATTTTTACTGACGTGGCCGGTCTGCCCTTGCGCCGACCTTCGGGGCATTCACATATAGAAATTAGGGCCGTGATTAGATTCAAAAATTTTATCCCAAAAACATCACATCGAATATTTGAGCACATGCATGGAATATTAAATAAAATCTATTTACAAAACTTTTTACACGGATAGGTTGTAAATCGCGAGACGAATCTAATGAGCCTACTTAATCTATGATTTGCAACAGTGATACTACAGTAACCGTTCACTAATTATGAGTTAATCATGAATTAAGTATGCTCATTAGATTCGTCTCGTGATTTACAACCCATCCGTGCAAAAGGTTTTGTAAATAGATTTTATTTAGTACTCCGAAATAGTAAGATTCTCTTTCATCCGTAGCCATCCTAGCCGACGTGGCCTGCCTAGCCGCTCGCGGAGCGTCGGGGCTTTAACATATAGAAATGCTAAAAATCTAAAGATAATTTTTATGCCTATTAATTTGTAGACACTACACATAGAAACTATATTCTCATACTCAATGGATAGTTTCTATAATTTTTTTTATCCAATCACATGTTTTCTCTCTTCCTTATCTACCTATTACATCTATTTATCTCTTAGATCCTATGCAGACATATAGTTTTTTTTTGATTTAGAAACTCTTTCCTTCTTTTTCTGATTAAATCGCTTGTCGCATCAGCAAAACACTTAGATAGCAGGAGAATTAATACACTTAGAAACTATGATAATCCGTGATTTGGCAAGGTGTGTGTCGGTGTCCCGACCCGGGGGTCCGGATCCCAACTAGTAAATGCTGCGTGTTTCCTCATCCCAGATGATGATGCAAGAGGCAACACAGTAACGCACGGTTTATCCTGGTTCCGGCCGCGGGGCCGTACGTCCAGCAAAGGGGGTGTGCGAGAGCACTGTATTATCTTACACGCGGAGTGCTTGTAGTAGGGGTTACAAGCGAGGCGAGAGAGGGAGGGAAGCTCCCAAGTCTCTGCTAGAAGTGGAGTCGGTTGAGATGAGTACTTAGTAGTCGTGGAACATTCTCTTGGAAGAGAGAAGCCAGAGAGCGAGCGACCAGTCCTAGATCAGAGAGATCAGCCAGCCCCCGCTAAAGGAAGCCCACCTTCTCCTTTTATAGTTGTAAGGAGGGGCGGTGTACATGAGTGGGAGCACGGAAGTCGTCGTTTTCCCCTAAATTGCGGGGGTACAGTGGTCGGACACTGTAGGAAGTATACTGTGGGAAGGCGGCGCGCGCCGCAGTCATCCTAGATATCGTCCTTGGTCCTGTGAAGATTGCGGCGGTCGTCCTGCCAGCCCCCGCAGCCGGCGTAGTCATTGCCGGTGCATGGTACTTGGCGCGGTGGCATTTGGTGGCGCGCGACGGCCCCGGACCCCCTGGTCGGAGTGCGGGTGTGCATACCAGAAGGTCCGGGGGACGCGTGGAGGGCCCGGACTCCTAAAGGGGGAGGTCAGGGACTCCGTCCATGTGATCTGAGCGCCCCTCTTGGTCGGACACGTGTTGTCGCCGGACCCTTTCCCCAGTGGGAGGAGGGTTCGGATGGTCGGCGGGAGCAGTACCGAGCCTGCCTTGTCCCGCGTGTCCCAAGGCGCTGCTACAGCGTCCGGGATGGCGGAGTGGTCACCAGAGTCAGCGGATGGGACCCCGGTCACATCTACTGTGGGAGTGGCGGCCTGACACCGCCCGTCCTCTGAGCCGTGGTGGAGTGGATGACTTTTAATGCCTTCGTACGGCGAGCGGTTGGGCGGTGGGGCTGTTTGTCCCTTGCGCCGAGGGGTGGCCTCGAGCGAGGCGGAAATTGGTCACCTGCTCGAGGGTAGATCCGCTACCCTCAAGCAAGGCGGAGATCAGTCACCTGCTCGAGGGTAGATCCGCTACCCTCGAGCGAGGCGGAGATTGCCCAGCAGGCCTGAGAGGGACCCTCGAGCGAGGCGGAGATCGTTCCGCAGTTTCGAGGGGGATGTGAATGGGCCGTACGCTGGGCTTCTTTGAGTCCTTTCCTTTCCTCTGAATGAAAAACAGGCCGTGGGCCTTCGTGGGCTTAGCCGTCTTATCAGGTGTTTGTGTTTTTAAAAGTGGTTTTAGTACCCCAATTAGGGTGTCCCTAATTGTGGTACCCGACAGTGTGGCCATTGCCATACCTTGTTTTAGCTAGGAGTGTCTTATCCTACATGTTTTCTTCAGTATTTTTCTCTATAACACCACCATAAATCAAGGCTTGGAGCTCTGTCTAGCCTACATGTGCCATACCTCAGCTTTAATCTGTCCTCCGCCACTGATAATCCGTAGTGCCATTTGCCCTGCCATCCACCTCTATTCTTTTTCTTTGCCATCTCTCGTCTCTCTCTGTCTCTTGCTCTCACCATCCCCATCTATCTCTGTCCATGTGCTGTTTTTCATCTATTGTTGTGACAAGTAATAGTTTGTTGACACTAGATATGCATATAGATAAATTTCAAAGCACACGGATGTTGGTTTAGCCTTCACCTAGAAGTACTTCAAGGTATCAAATTTTCATGAGAAATGTGAATTGGACCAAATAAGAATCAAGATCGTTCAAGGATAGAGCAAGGGTAAATGATATTTTGCGTAGAGAGGATATATATGATTCCTAAGATACTTTGGCAAGACGAACCAAGATTATACCATGGCTACTTACTTCGGTATGGCCAGCTACATATACCCTAGAGCATCTATAGAGGCATCTCTGTGCACAACTGCCTCTACAAATGATATTCAAAGGCGATTCCCTATTCAGTCTCCACTACAAATTCCCTATTCAAAGGCATCTATTCAGTCTCCCTGAACGGAAAAAACCAGAGACAACACCTCCCTCTTTTTCCCCCTCTGCTTCGTCGCGGCCACGTTTCCTTTCGCCGGCGATTTCTCTGCCACCGTGCTCTCTCGCTCCAATTGCTCGTGCGCGAAGCTCCGCCTGGTCCTTGCGCACCTTTTGAGCCCGCTCGCGCGGTCTCTCATCACCGAAATCGGCCGCGCAGCCGTCTTCTTTCTTCCTCGCGGCCGGCAACAGCGCAGCCGGGAGCCCTCGCCGTGGACAGCTCTCGATACTGCGCCTCCCTCTCTCTTGTTGCTTGCGTCGTGTTCCCCCTGTCTTAGTAAGTCGTTGGTTTAGCCAGGAACCCGTCGGAGCCACGAGCTCGCCGTGGCCGCGCAGGTTGCTCGATCATCCGCGCCGTTGGCGTAGGGTGCGCAGGCCGCTCCATCGTCAATGTTGTCCGCCAGGCCGCGCTCACCGCGCTGCCATACGCGGGCTGCTGTCGCGCGTCCACCCGTGCCGACCCCGTCGCCCGCGCTCGGCCGTGCTGGCCCCACTCTGCTCCTTGTGGGGCCCACGTTGCCACATCACCCAAACCGCCTCCAAAACCACCGAGGGAGGAAAAGTGTGTGTCGGGTTTTTGCGATCAGGGAGGGAAATTGAACTTTGGTGAAAGATGAGGGAGGAGATGTGGACTTTTTCCTTTGGAATTCGAGATGCGATGAGACCACCGTTACGGCCCACGAGCCACGCATGGACGAATCGAGCGGTTTTTTAGTTTCTATATTTTTTATTTTCGTTTTTTACAAAAATATATTTTCGATATGGAAACTTACAGAAATATACCCCGGCCGCCCAGCTGCCGGGCGGCCGGGATTTGGCCGCCCGGCAGCCAGGCGGCGGGGGCTTTTCCGCAAAAAAAACACGAAAAATAATTACAGATAGGTCTTTGGGACCGGTCGCCCGGTTGCCGGGCGGCCGGCTCTCCCTCCCTTATATAAGGGTTGGCTGGTCCCCCACCCCTCATTTGCATATCTACAATTCCAGAAACAAAAAAACAGAGAGGGAGGGAGAGAGGTGAAGCCCTGCCGGATTTTCGAGTCGGCGACTGCAGGTAACCAAAATTCTTCTACGCTTTACAAATAGCATGATTGTGTGTCCTGATATGTCGAGCAATTATTTATTTTTGTTGAAACAGTAGATTAGCAATCAATTTAATATTATGATTCTTTGTCCAGATATGTCGAGCAAGCTTCGTTTTCAAGTTTATTATGGTGATGGATATATTTCTCATGATGCGTATGGAGTAGATCTATCAGCTTTTGAACGAAGAGAGTGCGGAATAGATAAACCCTTAGAGAGGAGTTTTGGTTCCATACGCAAATGGCTTCACGAGATATTCAATGTTAATCCAAAGACTCATTTCCTAACCATTCAGACTGTGACAAATTGGGGAACTGAAGGGGATTTCTGGGAGTTGATGCTTGTAGCAAACACCGAAGAATGGCGGACTTACATGCAAGCAGCTCTTGACCGCGGGTGACCTCTTGCAATGCTAATTCAGATTCACCAGAAGGCAGCCCAATTCAGTGAAGGATCAACAAGTACATCATCTCATATGAACCAAGCAGTGGAACAAGAAAATGAAGATCAAAACATGCATGTCACTGAACCTGAGCCGTAAGGTATACCTGATCAGGTAGGAGAAAAAGAAGATCAGAACATGCATGTCATTCAACCTGAGCCGCAAGATTTAGCTGATGAGGGTGAGCGGATACCTGGAATTGTGGAAGCTGTACAGAATGAAGACCAAGAGGCTCGAATGATGGAAGAATGTGAGGACTCATCAGACAATGAGGACTACCCGTTGCTAGGTGAATGGAGAGGCAAGGGTTTTGGAAATCCAGTGATACAGGATATTAGGAGTAATGAGTACGAATACAGAGAGAATGAGGTTGTGCAGGGGGCAAAGTATCCTAGCATTGAAGCTATGAAAGATGCTGTGAAGCTTTGGGCTATATCGTTAAGGTGAAGTGTGTCAATGGCGATTGTACACGGCGATTGTACATGGCGAGTACATGCCTACAAGGACAAGTACAAGACACACTGGGAGTGTTCAATTGTTACACCACATACATGTAGATTAACTGTTGTTGCTCAAACTCACTGTAACATCACATCCACTTTCGTTGCCAAGAAGATGTATGCGGTGATTCTGGACAAAATTGATTATGAGCCAAAATTGATAATTAGGGACATCGACGACCGTTTTCAATACAAAATCAGCTACGCAAAGGCTTAGCGGGCAAAACAAAAGGTGTTTGAGATGAGATTTGGCACATATGAGGTACCATATGATAACTTGCCTCACATGCTATCAGCAATTGTGCAGAGAAATCCTGAAAGCGCGGCTGATACCTACATTGTACCGAGTTTAGATGGGGGACCTGGGTTTCTGCTTCGTGCTTTCTTCTGCCTTGGTGCATGTGTGAGGGTATTTATGTATTGTCTTCCTGTTCTATGTATTGACGGCACATTTTTGACAGGAAGATATAAGGGGACAATACTGACAGCGATTGGAGTTGATTGCAACAAGCAGGTGGTTCCCATCGCCTTTGCTTTTGTTGAGAATGAGAACACAGAGAACTGGTACTGGTTCCTTGAACATGTGAAGATTCACGTTGTTGCTGGAAGGCCTGATGTTTGCCTCATCAGTGACAGACATGCTGGTCTTCTAGCAGCAATAAGGCAACTACATGAAGGAAGTCGAGGACAGCCTCCTCTATGGCCAGATGTTGTGAGTAGGTGGTGCATAAGTCATATGGGTGCAAACTTTTATGAGCGCTTCAAGAATAAGGAACTTATGAATTTGTTCAAGAGATTGTGCACTCAGAATCAGCAGCGGAAGTTTGATGCATTGTGGCAGGTGCTAGATAACATGTGCGCCGAGCTGCTAAAGGAACAGGCCTCAACGTCCAGCCGGAGACGTTTCACACAATGGATTAAGGATATACCCAAGGAGAAGTGGTCAATTCTATACGACACTGGTGGTCGTCGATATGGGATCGAGACAACCAACCACGCAGAGTGTTACAATATGGTAATGCGTCATGTTCGTGGATTTCCTCTTGTTGGCATAGTTGAATTCATCATATACAGATCCACAAGGTACTTCAAAGAGTGGTACCAGGCAGCAGCTGTCTTACTTAATGATCTAGGTGTGATTTTTTGTAATAGGGTCACTAACTACATGAAAGAAAAGATTAAAAAGGCTCAATATCACAGAGTGGTCTCCATGGACACAAAGGATCAAAGGTTTGAGGTTTCATGCAAGGACAGGGCAGGGTGTCCGCAGACAAAGGGTCATTCAGGATTGCTTGATAACGCCGGAAGGCAAGGTTTTTTGCAGATGCAAGAAGCCACAGCTTCTTCACTTACCATGCTCTCATGTCATTGCGGCATGTTCAGAATCTGGGTTGGATCCTGGGGTTTTTGTTTCACAATATTTCAGAAAAGAAACCGCTGTGCACACTTGGTGCCATGAGATCTATGGCATAGGCAGTCTGGGATCATTCACTACACCAAATATCTCTCCAATGTACATTCCCAATCCAGATGCTAGGAGAGGGGTAGGTCGACGGCGGACACTTCGTATCCGTAACGGAATGGATGAGTCTGAGACAGGAAAGAAGAAAAAAAGATGCAACCTGTGTGGAGCAGATGGTCACATTTACAAGAACTGCCCTAAAATGCAAGAAGATAATGCTGGTGCTGAGGTTGGACCTTCTGGAAATCCCAACGATGGATTGCCTCCGGATTTTGGAGCCCGTCGCGTCTAGATTTCGTTACGTGTGCATATGTATTTGAACCAGATGTATGGATATGTATTCCGACCTGTATGTCATAATTATATTTCGTTATGTATGGATATGTATTTGCACCAGATTGTAGCGTGTAATATTACGAAGATATTTGTGTAGTAACATTTCTTGGTTGTAGTTCTAAATGTGTAGTTTGGTTCAATTATATTGCTTGCTTGGGTTTTGAAAGCTTTATTTGAATTGTTCTGTGTTTTGCTTGATGGTCTGTTCCTGGTTGACCAGATGGGATTGTAGAGAAGAAAATCAAGATAAGAGCATCCGTAAAGGAGAAATGAATACAATTTTGTAAACAATGGTACGATTACAAAGCAGAGGCCTAAGGCGTTCGTACTACTAGATACTTGGACAATGAAAAGCATGGCATGTGCAACACGATAACCTCGTGTTGTGAGTAAACCTAACATGCCTTAGAAAATGTAAATTGCTTGGATTATATGGTGATGCTTTACCGAGTGCACCGGGGATATTTTCCCTTCCTAATAGCTTCAGATCCTGCTTCCTTAGCACGGCGGGCCCTCTCTCGTTTCCTCTCCCTATCAGCTTCACGTTCTTCTGCCTTCTGACGTTCCACTTCTGCAATCCTCTTCTGAATCTCTTCCTGGTTTTTCTTGCGCTTCTCCTCCATCTATTCTTCATGCAGCATTCGTTGCCACCTTTGTGCAGGCCACATTGCTTGACGCTCCACGTGGTCCTTATCCTGCTGAGATTGTTCGGTGTCTAACCACTGCACGAAATCACATAGAGGCGGTGGAGTCTTTCCCCAAATCATGTTAGAAGTCATTACTAGATCTGAAAGTGACAAACTCTGATAGTGTTTTGTAGTACCTTTGTTCGGTCCTTGTCGTAATGCTTGGGCGGGTCGTACTCGTAATTCTCGCACATGAAGAATCTCTTGCCAAAGTCGTCCCCCAAAACCCTTGATTTCATTAGTTTGCACAAGGATCCGCAAAAACATATAGGCACCTGGACTCCTTGGGGGACTGTTTTCGTCACCTTATTCCATGGAATGTAGGTGGATCCTGAGGATGCCATAGTGTTGAGCCCTGGCAATCACAAGTGAGCAACCAGATTGCTAATATACTATATCAACACTAATCATTATCAGTAACTACACATAAATGTACCATTAATAACTCCTAATAATAATTAAACTGATTGCTAAACTATTTTCTAACATTTTCTACAAAATTTTCTAACATTTTCTATAATGTTCTACATTTTTCTAATATTTTCTATAATTTTCTAATATTATCTTGCATTTTTTTTATTTTCTAATACTTGTCTAACAATTTTCTAGTATTTTCTAATACTAAATCTAACACTAAATGTCCTATATCAACGCAAATCACTATAACTAACTGCACCTAAATGTACCACTAATCACTCCTAACAATATTTGAACTAATTGCTAATCTACTGTTAAAAAAAATAATATGTAGAAAATTTTAGTTACCTAAAGTCGCCGGCTTGAAAATCCGACAGGGCTTCGCCACTTTGCCTCTCCCTCACCCCTCCCTTTTTTTTCTGAATTTTTAGTAAGCCAAATGGGGGGTGAGGGGCAGCCAACACCTTTATATATGTTGACATATGGGAGGGAGGCCGGCCGCCCGGCAGCCGGGCGGCTAAGAGGGGCCGGCCGCCCGGCAGCCGGGCGACCGGTCCCAGGGACCTATCTGCAATTATGTTTCGTGTTTTTTTTAGAAAAAGCCCCTGCCGTTTGGCTGCCGGGCGGCCAGGTCCCGGCCGCCCGGCTGCTGGGCAGCCGGGTATATTTCTGTAAATTTTCATATCGAAAATATATTTTTATAAAAAATGAAAATGAAAAATATAGAAATTAAAAAACCGCGACGAATTGAATCCCCTTGGTGGACTGATAATAAGGCCGCGGCCCAGGCGAACGTGAGTGGAGTGGAGTTTTGCTCCGTCCGTCCCCAATCGTTAAGGGACGCCAATGCTTAACAGTTAACAGCTTATTAAGCACAGCTGGATGGGCAATTAGTGGGAGACTTGGATAGACGTGCCTAACAATGCTTACTACTTTAAAAGATTAATGTGTACTACTTTAAAAGACGTGGATGAAATTAACAATGCCTCTGCGACCCGTGCCAAGGCTCAAAGGCTGAGGCCGATCCGGCAATCCCGCCGGTAACAGGAACTGACGGTTACATTATTCTGAAATGTGTTGTATAGTACAGTAACTGTGTGTCTTGGAATCGTATCGGACGGCGTACGCTACTAGTACTCCGTAGTATAGTGATATAATATATCAGGTCCGTTTGGACTTCCAAGCTAGTCTCGTGGAAATGAAACATTGACTTTTCGATCCTCGATCTCGTCATGGCCTATATACATTTCCTGTGCTAAGCCCGGGTCCGATCCGAGCATCCCGGCCGCTGACTTAAGGACCGAGTGCTATACATTATAGCCTGCGCTAACACCGAGTCTGATCCGGGCGTCCCGCTGACAAGATTCTAATCAATAGTTGTTCATACTTTATTTCAAGCTGGCACGATTATTGTCAGTGTAACGACGTTATACTAAATCCAGGATCCATGGTTATATTACTGCTCCCGTAAAATTAGATAAAGGATGCATCATATTTAAGGGATGAGTGAAAATGATTTTCCAGTTTATAAAAGGTGAATGTGAGAGGGATAAAAAAAACATGACCCCCCCCACTCCCACCCTAATAGTGACAAAACAATAAAGGACAATAATACATTTTTGTAAGTGTGCAATTCACCCTGTTTGTTGAATGGTTTCGGCAGCTGATCAGCCGGTTGGTGCTCTTTTATTGTGAGAGAAAACATTATACCATGGCTATGTGTGTGTTCATTGAAATTCTTCATTTGTGCCTTCACTACTACACAAAAGATTAACCGTGGCGTTTTTTTTTTCTATTTACCGTAGCGGTTTTTGAGATCGCCACCAATGCAAGGCCAACCGTGGCGGTTTTCAGATCCACTAAAAACCGCCACAGTTAATTAGAAAAAAACAAGAAAATAGGAAGTCCGGATCCAGGCCCAAACGGGACCGAAACTGGGCTCGCAGCTAGGGTTTCGTGCCGGGATCAAGCCGTCGGCGCTGGTGGAGGCTGCCCCATGCGTCCAGGCCACCGGTGAAGGCCAGTGGAGCGAAGAGAGGAGGGGGTGGACCTGGAGGGCATAAAAGGAACTAGATGCTAATTGAAATTGCAAGAAATTAAATCTAGTTACCTAACATGGGAGGGGGAATTGGCCGCACCGCCCGCAGATTGCTGTCATGGTGGCCCGGTCCCTCCCCGTGGCCGCACTGCTCACCAATGGGAGGGAGGGAGGGCCGCCTTGCCCTGCTCCCCAAACCGGCCTCGCCCAAGGAGCCGACCTCGCGCCGGGATCTGCCCATAGTTTGCCTCGCAGCCGACCGGAGGAGCCGGCCTCGTGCGCCGCTAGAGGAGCCACTAGTACATAAAATCTTAACCGTGACCTTTCCAAAACCTTAACCGTGGCGGTTTTTGAAAAAACGCCACGGTTAATCGAGGCCGGGCAAGCCATCCCGCAAGGCGTAAAGCCACCACGGTTAATAGATTAACCGTGATGGTTTTTGCAAAATAACTGTCATGGTTAATAGCTATTAACCGTGGCGTTTTTTTTACAAAAACTGCCATGGTTAATAGATTAAAAACCACCACGGTAAATCGGGCCCAGTCCAACAGCCCACGATGCCCGATAGCCGCTCCAGTATAAAATCGTGGCCTAGGGTTTTGTATCCCACAACCCTCTCCCCTCCCTCCCGAAGCCGCACGACGATGCTTTCTTCGCCTGAAGTCGCGATGGCACATTCTTCGCCCGATGTCGATTTCTCTCCTCCCTCACTCTCCTCCTGGACTTCTCCCACCATCCCCACACCGCTCTCCTCCAGGTCCATTGCCGTCGACCTAGATCCACCGCCACCACCCTGCTCTGGCCAGGCGACACGCGAAGGCGGCTCGCAGCGCACCCCTCCACTTCGCGCGCCCCTCCACTCCACCGGCGACGACTCGCGCGGGTGCTCCTCCACTCCACCGGTGACGACGAGCTCAAAGGCCAGGCATGGAGGCACGGCGCGGTGGTGGCCCGGCGACCACGACGCGGAGGCGGCTCGCGGTGGCGCGGTCCACGCGCTAGCACCCGGCGATGCGGCGGCGCGGCCGACGCAGCGGTCCTCGGGCCCGGCGAGCACACAGGCGTGGGGAGCAGAGGACGGCGACGGGCCAGGCGCGCCCTCCCGGCGGCGGAACCTTAGCTCTGATCGGGGCCTGTTTGGGCCTGGATCTATTTTTTTCAGATTAACCGTGGCGGCCACGGTTAATATTTACTATTGTGGATTTTGGCTGTTATAATGCCCGCCACGGTTAATCGAAAAAGTCCGCCACGGTTAAGTTGTTGTGTACTAGTGTGCCTTGCGCGCCGCCGGGATCCGCTCGGAGGAGCCCGTCTCACACCCAGCCAGAGGAGCCTCAAGCGCCACCGGGACCCCGCCGGCCCGCCACGCCGCCTAGGTAGTGAGTGGGAGGGAAACAGGTATGGTGGGAAAAGGGTATGGTGGTAGGGTGAGGGTGAGAGAGTGGAGGTGAGATCCAAATGGGAGTAAGGGAGGAAGCGGTGGGAGGAGGGAGCGAGGAGGTGAGAGGAAAAACCTTAACCGTGTGTTTGGTTGGAGGGTGGAGTTCAACCCGGATGGGTTGAACCCCTTTTTCTAATGTTTGGATGGAGGTTGGGTCCGAACTGGAGTGGAATATTCGGCTCAGATTTGGGTCAAACTCATCCGTCAAAATCCAGCGGATGAAGGCATATAATCGATATTCTTTGACCGGCTTTGGTCGAGCAACTGCTACATGAACGGCTACTGCCTACATAACTTGTCTTCCTTGAAAAGGAAGTAAGTATCAGACCATATGTAGTTCTCGTCTCCTTTAAAACCTTTATTTTCAATTCCGAAGAAGAATTGAAAGACGATCCCTCCGAAGAGGAGGAAACCCCCGTTTCCTCCGTCTGTTGGAAATATGCCCTAGTGGCAATCATATTTCCTTGCATTCATGGTTAATAAAGTGTACCTTGAATATTCATGGATGACAACTTGTATTGATTAATGCTTATGTGATTAATTTGTGAAACTCTATACTTGTATGAATATTCTAAAATGTTTCTAGTCGGAGTTCATGTGAGGACACACATGAATATTAAACTAGCACATGTATTAGTTGATTGACTACGTTTCACAAGTCATGGACATGGGGATGTCAAACTAATAATGTGGGCTCATGTGAGACATGAGACTGAACTGACCAAACACGAGATGATGACTTCTCATTACACAATATGTACGCTGTGTCCTAAGACCTGAGATCGTCGTATGTACTCAAGATGTGAACCGACTTACTTATGAGCCATCAAACGCTGCACCATCATAGGGTAGTCATAAAGGTGGCTTTCGGGTCTGTCAAGAAGCATGCTGTGAGACATAGTCGGTCAAGATGAGATTTGCCCCTCTCTACAAGAGAGAGATATCTCTGGGCTCCTCGAGTGATTTGGATCAGGAAATGCATGGCCATGCTGGGGTTAAGAGTTAACCAAGTATTCCGAATCACAGGATTGAGAAAGGGTGGTCGGCTTTAAACTAGACCAAATATCGTGAGGCAAAGGGAACAACATGTATATGATATTGTGGCGGCTCGTCTGATATGATCTTTGTGTGCGTGTAGGAGTTGACATGTCTTGCTAGAGGCCACTGTTTACTACTGGGCCGAGCAAAAGTACTCGGGCCATGTCTATTCGCATGTGAGCCCATAGGGTCACACACTTAAGAGAAAGAAAAGCCTGATAAGGATGGGATCCGAATTAGACTGGGCTTAAGTGCACTAATGGGCCTTTTAGGCCCAAAAGGGGGCACCCAAGGTGGGGCCCAAGGCAGTCCACATAAGGGGCTATATAAACAGGGGAAGGGGCGGCCAAAGGGAACCCTAGGCCCTTTTACTATTCACATGATGAATAGTGCTGCCCCCTTTCGCGCCTAAGCCCTCGGTCGCCTTTGCGGATCTAGCAATCTGGATCGCGACGCTTCTTCCCGTACATGTGGATACCTTGGAGGTGCTGCATCTGCGGCACAAGGACGAGCCGTTCGTGAGGTGGTTCACTCAACTGCATTGCCGGCTTTCATTTGTTCGACTACATCGACGCGCGACAGAAGTTCCGCATCCGCGCGTCTAGTGGTAATCCCGTGATCTATAACTGCAGTAATCCTGGTTTATGCGTTAGAAAATTTTTGTTTTGCTACCCCATATTCCCACAGCGGTATCAAGAGCCAGTGCTATCTCGTTATAGATTCGAATATGTGCATATGGAGATATGCGTATTTTCAGATCGATCTATGACCTAGTTTCGTAAACTAGCTGCGAAGGTTGTGCAGCGACATACTCTTACCGGTCGGTTTTCCGCCATCGGAGTTAAGTGATGCACATAAATCCGGTCACTGTGGTTGGAGATCAATGTGATTGGTCGAATCGAAACTTAGGGCATAAGCCAGATGCATGAGATGCATAGGGCAGTAGATTGGATCTACTGTGAATTCCGTTTTTGTTGCAAAAGCATGTTTTACAGTAAAACAGTCATAACTTTTGCATACGAACTCGGATTTAGGTGAATTTTATATCAATTTGTATCTACAAAAAAAATTATACTTGGTTCAAAATAGCATGTCTGCTTTCGCGAATTTTAGATTTGTGAAATTCGGCCCAGAAGATAGAGTTTTCGGCGTTTTAAGTTCGGACGTCGGAATCGCATAACTCTGTTTTGCAGGTTATGTGATCGGTATGGCCCCTATGTGTATGTGATGCATGTGTGTAATTGTTCCATGACCTGCGTATCGTGATTATAACAATTTGGCTGGAGCCATATGAATTGTTGCATTTGATGTAATGGCCTACGTGCCAACCTGTGATGATTCAAGTCGTGAATGTAATTTTATTTACTAGCTATTAGGTGTAATAGCAAGTTCTAGTTCTTGGAGTTTTCATCACATGAAGGATGGTGCACATGTACATGGAGATGGAGATCAACATGGTGAACAAGTTCCATGAAGATGGAGATCTACATGGCGAACAAGTTCTATGGAGATGGAGATCACCAGAAGAACAAGGGCCATATTGGTTTACAATTATGTGCTTGCCGTTCTTGACGTTTTACTACTACGTGCGTCCTAGTAGTAATAGAACGATCCCTCACAAATTTCGAGCTATCATGCCCTACCAACTAAACCTTGCACTGTCACATGTCTTGTATGATTGATGGTGGGTCTATGAAATTAGGGCGCCACTGGTTTTCCTTGACTAGACAGGTTGTATCGGATACATGCACGCATAAAGGGTTGGTTAGCTTGACAAGGTCATCTTAACGGTTAAGGACCTAGGGGCATAAAGGTTGGGAGCGAGACATGGAGATGTCACCCAACAACAAGAGTCATATGTGATATGATTAGCAAAGAGTTGCTTACCGATCTATCTAGTCTTCTAGCGGTGATGCTAAAGATCACTAGTCGACTTGATAGATGTGGGTCTTGAATCGCTAAGAATCAATAGAGGGATATTGATTTTAGTGGGAGTAAATTCTGTTAATTGCTTAATATCGTTTACTCCATCATGAATACGTTTCTCTTAGTATTTTGCATTATTATTTTGTTGTAGATCATGGTCTGCAATAACACCCAATCCTTTTCATTGCGTTCGGTCCTTGAGAAGGACAAACTGAATGGGACTAACTATGTGGATTGGATCCGCAACCTGAGAATTGTTCTCAGGGCAGAGAAAAAGAAAGATGTTCTAGATACCCCATTACCAGAAGAGCCTGCTGATGATGCACTTGCTGAGGAAAAGACAGCTTACAGAAAGGCTTGTGACAACAACCTTGAAATAAGCTGCCTTATGCTCGCTTGCATGGAACCTGACATACAGTTGCAGTTCGAGACAAACCATGAGGCACACGATATGATCGTGGCGCTTCAGGACATGTTTCAAACTAAGGCCAGGACTGAAAGGTTCAATGTGTCCAAGGCCTTTGTCGAGAGCAAGCTGGCAGAAGGCGCTGCAGTGGATCCGCATGTAATTAAGATGGTTGGTTACACACAGATATTGGAGAAGCTGGCCTTCCCACTTGGCCAAGCGTTGGCCACTGATTTCATTCTCGCCTCTTTACCGCCAAGCTATGGGAACTTCATCTCGAACTACCATATGCATGGGGCTGAAAAGGGCCTGACTGTACTGTGTGGCATGCTCAAGACGGCATAGAGTGACATCAAGAAAAGCACAAGTGGTGGCCATTTGATGGCTGTCCAGAATAAGTCTACTTTCAAGAAAAAAGGTTCTTCTTGGAAGAAGAAGAAGGGCAAGGCAAAGGTTGCGAACCCCAAGCCAAACTCTACACCCAAGACTAAACCTGGACCAGCTGCAGACAAGGAGTGCTTTCATTGTCACCAGCCAGGATACTAGAAGAGGAACTGCAAGCTGTACCTTGCCACATAGAAGAATCGTTCTTCCACCTCGGGTACGCTTGTTGTTCATATTACAGAAATATTTCTCGCTGACTCTTATGTTAATTCTTGGGTATTTGATACCGGATCGGTTGCTCATATATACAATTCGATGCAGGGAATAACAAAGAGTAGAAGCGTTGAAAGAGGAGAAGTTGACTTCCGCGTCGGCAATAATGCAAGAGTTGCTGCTTTGGCCGTCGGGACGATGCAACTTCACCTACCATCAGGATTTATCTTGGTGCTTAGTAATTGTTATTTTGTTCCTAGTTTGAGTCGAAACATTCTGTCTCCTTCATGTTTGATGAAGGATGGTTATTCATTTGTGAGTGAAAACAATGGTTGTGCTATCTCTAAGAATAATATGTTTGTGGGTTTTGCATCCATTGTGAATGGGCTATTTGTTTTAAATCTTGATGATTCACCTATCTGTAATATTAATGCTAAAAGGTCTCGGCTTGCTGATTTGAATCCTACCAACATGTGGCATTGTCGTCTCGGTCATATAAGCGAGAAACGCATGAAGAAGCTCCATTCGGATGGACTTCTAACTTCGTTTGTTTTTGAGTCATATGAGACATGCGAAGCTTGTTTGCTAGGCAAGATGACCAAGACGCCATTCACAGGTTTTCCAGAGAGAGCATCGGACTTACTGGAACTCATACATACTGATGTATGTGGACCAATGAGCTCGATTGCTAGAGGTGGATTCCAATACTTCATAACTTTCACTGATGACTTGAGTAGATATGGCTATGTCTACTTGATGAAGCATAAGTCTGAAACTTTTAAAAAGTTCAAAGAATTTCAGAGTGAAGTTGAAAATCAGTGTGGTAAGAAAATTAAAGCTTTACGATCTGATCGTGGAGGCGAATATCTGAGCCACGAGTTTAGCAATCATCTAAAGAGTTGCGGAATTGTTCCACAACTTACGCCGCCTGGAACACCTCAGAGAAACGGTGTGTCTGAGCGATGTAATCGAACTCTGTTGGACATGGTTCGATCAATGATGAGCCAGTTGGACCTACCGTTATCGTTTTGGGGTTACGCTCTAGAAACAACAGCTTTCACATTAAACAGGGTGCCATCAAAATTCATAGATAAGACACCATATGAGATATGGACTGGCAAGACTCCCAGGTTGTCTTTTCTAAAGATTTGGGGTTGTGAAGCATATGTCAAACGACTCCAGTCTGACAAGTTTGCATCCAAATGGAATAAGTGCATATTCGTGGGATACCCAAAGGAGACCTTAGGGTATTACTTCTACAATCGATCTGAGGGCAAAGTATTTGTCGCTCGGAACGGAGTTTTCCTAGAGAAAGAGTTTCTCAAAGGAGAGAAAAGTGGAAGAACAGTGCAACTCGAAGAAGTTCGAGATGAGCCAATAGGACAAGACTCTACAAGTGACGCTAATGTAGCTGAACAAGTTGAGATGCCTATGGCAATAGAAGAACCTCCGCAACTACGAAGGTCAGCAAGGCTCCACGCCAAGCAGGAATTATTATTGTTAGACAATGATGAGCCTACGACATATGCAGAGGCGATGGCAGACCCTGACTCTGAGAGATGGCAAGGTATCATGAAATCCGAAATAGAATCCATGAAGGAAAATCAAGTTTGGAACTTGATAGACCCGCCTGATGGTGAGAGAACCATAGATTGCAAATGGATCTATAAGAAGAATAAAGATATGGATGGAAATGTTCACATCTATAAAGCTCGACTTGTCGCAAAAGGTTTTTGACAAGTTCAAGGAGTTGACTACGACGAGATTTTCTCACCTGTAGTGATGCTTAAATCTGTTCGGATTATTCTAGCTATTGCTGCATATTTCGATTATGAAATATGGCAGATGGATGTCAAAACAGCTTTCCTTAATGGAAATCTGACCGAGGACGTGTATATGATGCAGCCCGAGGGTTTTGTCGATCCGACCAATGCTGGAAAGATATGCAAGCTTCAAATATCCATTTATGGATTAAAGCAAGCATCTCGGAGTTGGAATATTCATTTTGATGAAGTAGTCCAAGGGTTTGGCATCATTAAAAACGAAGAAGAAGCTTGTGTTTACAAGAAGGAAAGTGGGAGCTCTGTTGCATTTCTAATCTTGCATGTAGATGACATACTGCTGATTGGAAATAATATTCCTATGCTTGAGTCCGTAAAGACTTCACTAAAAAATAGTTTTTCGATGAAGAAATTAGGAGAAGCAGCATACATACTGGGCATCAAGATCTATAGAGATAGATCAAAGAGGCTTATAGGATTAAGCCAGGATACTTATATTGACAAAGTGCTAAAGCGGTTTAGCAGGGAGGAGGCAAAGAAAGGGTTCTTGCCTATGTCACATGGCATACACCTCAGCAAGACTCAATGTCCAAGGACGGCTGATGAGCGGGAGCGCATGAGCAAAGTTCCATATGCCTCGGCAATTGGATCTATTATGTATGCAATGATAAATACACGCCCAGATGTTACTTATGCTCTAAGTGTTACGAGCAGGTGCCAGTCTGATCCAGGTGAAGGTCACTGGACAGCTGTGAAAAACATTCTTAAGTACTTGAGAAGAACTAAGGATGTGTTTCTCGTCTATGGAGGTGAGGAGGAGCTCGTTGTAACGGGTTACGCCGACGCTAGCTTCCAAACTGACAAAGATGATTCAAAGTCCCAATCAGGTTACGTGTTCACTATAAATGGTGGTGCTGTTAGCTGGAAGAATTCTAAGCTGGAGACGGTGGCCGATTCTACGATAGAGGCCGAGTACATCGCAGCTTCGGAAGCTGCGAAGGAAGGTGTTTGGATAAGAAAGTTCCTTATTGAGCTTGGTGTGTTCCCTAATGCCTCTAGCCCGCTGGATCTCTGCTGTGACAACAGTGGAGCCATTGCACAAGCCAACGAGCCAAGGAATCACCAGAAGAGCAAACACGTTATGCGGCGATTTCATCTCATTCGAGAGTTCATCAATTGGGGTGAGATCAAGATATGCGGGACCTGAACATTTCAGATCCGTTGACAAAACCCCTTCCATAGCCCAAGCATGAGAGGCACACAAGAGCAATGGGTATTAGATACATTTTGGATTGACTCTAGTGCAAGTGGGAGACTGTTGGAAATATGCCTTAGAGGCAATCATATTTTCTTGTATTTATTGTTAATAAAGTGTACCTTGAATATTCATGGATGACAACTTGTATTGATTAATGCTTGTGTGAAGTATTTGTGAAACTCTATACTTGTATGAATATTCTAAAATATTCCTAGTCGGAGTTCATGTGAGGACACACATGAATATTAGACTAGCACATGTATTAGTTGATTGACTACGTTTCATAAGTCATGGACATGGGGATGTCGAACTAATAATGTGGGCTCATGTGAGACATGAGACTAAACTGACCCAACACGAGATGATGACTTCTCATTACACAATATATATGCTGTGTCCTAAGACCTGAGATCGTCGTGTGTACTCAAGATGTGAACCGACTTACTTAGGAGCCATCAAACGCTGCACCGTAACAGGGTAGTCATAAATGTGGCTTTCGGGTCTGTCAAGAAGCATGCTGTGAGACATAGTCGGTCAAGATGGGATTTGCCCCTCTCTACAAGAGAGAGATATCTCTGGGCCCCTCGAGTGATTTGGATCAGGAAATGCATGGCCACGCTGGTGTTAAGAGTTAACCAAGTATTCCGAATCACAAGATCGAGAAAGGATGGTCGGCTTTAAACTAGACCAAATATCGTGAGGCAAAGGGAACAGCATGTATATGACATTGTGGCGGCTCGTCTGATATGATCTTTGTGTGCGTATAGGAATTGACATGTCTTGCTAGAGGCTACTGTCTACTATTGGGCCGAGTAAGAGTACTCAGGCCATGTCTATTCGCATGTGAGCCCATAGGGTCACCCACTTAAGTGAAAGAAGCCTGATAAGGATGAGATCCGAATTAGACTAGACTTAAGTGCACTAATGAGCCTTTTAGGTCCAAAAGGGGGCACCCAAGGTGGGCCCAAGGCAGCCCACCTAAGGGACTATATAAATAGGGGAAGGGGCGGCCAAAGGGAACCCCAGATCCTTTTACAATTCACGTGAACAGTATCGCCTCTACATTGTTTGCTACAGTACTCGCGCGGTGAACAGTAGCCGTGGTGAATAGTGCCGCCCCCTTTCGCGTCTAAGCCCTCGGTCGCCTTTGTGGTTCTAGCAATCCGGATTGTGACGCTTCTTCCCGTACGTGTGGATAACTTGGAGGTGCTGCATCTGCCTAACAAGGACGAGCCATTCGTGAGGTGGTTCACGCAACTGCACTGCCGGCTTCCATCTCTTCGACTACATCGACGCACGACAGAAGTTCCGTATCCGCGCGTCTAGTGGTAATCCCGTGATCTATAACTGCAGTAATCCTAGTTTATGCGGTAGAAAATTTTTGTTTTGCTACCCCATATTCCTACACCGTCTTCGGCGACGGGTGGCCACGACGACTGGGCGAGGCCGGGCGACGGCGACGGCGGAGCTCGGCCACGGCAGAGCCCGTCCCCGCGGTGGCGGCTTGCGCCCGCGACGGAGGTCGCGCCGGTGGCTCACGCCCGCGGCGGAGGAGGAGCGAGGCGGGCGCGGTGGTGTGCCGCCCCTGACCGCTAAGGAGGAGCGAGGGGAGGTCCGCCATGGCGCCGGCGATGTCTTCGTGGTGTCAGTGGCAATGGGTCGAGGAGGTGCCGGCCCGTTCCAGTCTCTCTCCGACCTCACGCTGCTCCCGCACGCCATCGCTACCTGGGGCCGGGCAGGTAGCGGCGGCGGTCCCCGATGCTGAGTAACTGTTGACGGTGAATAATGTCAACATTTTATAGTTATATGGACATGGAAAATAGTATAAAAGGAAGATATCACTAGAGTCTAGGGTTTGATACTAACGGATTCCACTAGTTTTGGTGCTCTCACTTGTTTTGCATGAAATGCGCAGAATTCTGGAGAAATGGGAGCATTAGAGTTGTGTTTGGGGGACTAGAAGGCACCAGAAGACACCATGAGAAGGCTGGGGCCCACATTTTAGAGTGGGCCGCCGACCGGCGGGGCCCAGAGCCCAAATGGGCTTATCTTCTGGAAGCTTCCTCCCACCAACCTCCACATCACATAATGGCCGTCCAATGAAGTCGGTTTGATCCAACGGCCACGATTCATCCTCGAGGGCTATAAATACAGAGGCAGACCACCCTCTGGAAACCCGAATTCATTATTTCTCAGTCATATTGATTGTAGAGGAGTCCCAATGTAAGGATAACCTCTCTCTCAAAGATTAGAAGTATATTAGAAGTATATTAGAATTAGATTAGATGTAGATTAGAAGTAGATTAGATCTAGATTAGATCTAGATCTAATTGAGAGTAGAGAGAGCGGAGCTGCGCTCCGGTTCTGGAGAAGTCTTCAGAGTTTGGTATGTCTTTGCATCTTTTCTCTACAAGACTTATGCTTTAATATATTTATCTTCTCTATTTACTTTTATGCTTTCATATGTATGATTAGTATAGTCTTTATACATTTGCATGGGATCTTTGCTCGTATTGAGTGCTCTAGTTATTCTAGATAATTAGAGTATTAATCGATAGTGTAGGCATGGTGTCTAGACTATAGGTTACCTGAGGTTGCGCTCAATCCTCTGGATAGTTGTGGTAGCCCCAGAGGTGACAGCTCTGTCATACCTTTGTAATCCACCACGTTAGGGTTGATGTTCGTAGAGCTCTCGGCAGCCTTCCCTCTTGTAACCCTTCCCAGTCTTTCTCGAGAGAAGGAAAGGACCTGCTGCTCCAAAGTGCTTTTGTGTGATTGCTATATCTATCATTCTTTAGTTACCCTAGAACCAAAGTAATAGAGAAGTGTTTAGGAACCTTGATCTCTCCTCTTAATGTCACACCCGGTTTTTTTTTTAAAACCGAATGTATAACTATATGTATGCCAGGATCTAGTTCCATACATATAGCGATGTCATAATGGAATAATGAGTAACAATGTCACGTAATAGAGACTTACAACATTTAAAGGACTATCAAAGATGTACAGCTTTTTCTGGAAACGAAGGCTCCACACTTCACAGGCAATCGACCGGGGGTTGTGTACGCCTAGAACTCAGCAACATCTTCAGCTTCATCGCAATTTTCTCTTCTCTGAGCAGTGTGGTTATAGCAAGGGTGAGCACATGTCGTACTCAGCAAGTATATTGGAAATAAATGGCATGCAAGACTTAAAGCAAGGATATAGGCTGGCTAAATAAAGCGGTAAGCATTTTAATTAACAGTTGAACATTAAAGGCTATTTACTAAATAATGAATGAACCATCCCACATTTGTGAAAAAGAAGTATATATATCTGAATAAACAATTAACTTGAAACATTTAATAACTGAATTAATCAATGATTTCCATTAAGTAGACATGTGAGGGTCCGAGCCGCTCTTGACCGTGAGCACGGCTGATATATCAGTTTTCACTCGGCAGAGGTTGCACACTTTCACCACAAGTCGCGTAAAAGTTCCAAAGAACTTTAAACCCAACCACGCACATGCGGATCAGGCACAATAACACACTTCCTTAGGTGTGATTGCATAGGGACGCTATGAGGGCTTTACAAAGACTTCCCTAACCAGTAGTAGCCCGCTATGGTTTCAGCAGCTGCGTGGATAACCCTCCCCCAAGGCATGACCAATTCCCAAAACATAGAACCCACCCTTGGCAGGCAGCGATCACCCCATCACAGCCCCCCCCATGCGGCTTTCGGTCAGCTACTAACAAGCTAGAGTCATCTAATTAATCAGCCAAGACCAGAGCCATGTACTCCTTGTGGTTGCGCTGTTTTCCCGAGTGGTTCTCCATGGTTGATTTTAATCAAGTTCACAAATTTACCATATTGTTCCAGAATATATCAAGTGTAGAAGTAAGTCTCAAGTATCATTGTTATAAATCACCCATAACCATTGTTCAGCAACTAAGCAAACTACCCAAAAGATTTTATAAAAAAACCCGGCTATTCAAGGACATGGATAATCAAATAAGATAATAGGTACCCATCAATTTAATGCATGCAAGCGTAAATAAAAGTTATTAGGACAAATCATGATCAAGGAATATACTTGTCTTAAATCCAAATAATAACTGCTCAGAGTCTTCAACTCTTATTCTTGCATCTCTTCATCTTTACAGCTCTCGAACTGCGTTCCTTTATACTCGCAACAAGCATCGGGCACAAACATACAACAAACAAGCAAAACAAGCACAACTAAGAAAAGAGCACTAAACAGAAGAAAAGTATTAAAAGAGAACACTAAAGGAGAGGGCTCGAAGCTATGATCCGAGAACACAAGGAACACGTAAAACAGAGCTAGAACATGGAAACTATGCGCCAAACAAGGTTAGCGGGCTAAAACACGATTAACAGCAGATTGTGAGGATTGGCAGATAGCTTTCGCAAGCTTTGGAAAAAGGATGGGCTATGACTGATCTGCATGGACCTAAACTTCAGAAGGCGTTAACTGGGAACTCACCAGGACACAAAGAATATAAGATGAATTACCTTGCATTGTCTCCCATAGACCTTGACGCAAAAACTTGAAGGCACGTTCATGGCAGACGGGGGTTCCATGCTCCAAAATTCCCGCTGATTCCTTGCACGAGGAACTCGTGTGAGTTGGGGAAAACAGAGAGGAGGCGACAGGGATTCCGTTTTGAGGCTTACCGGTGGCGGGGAACCAGCGAGGCGGCCGGAATCGAAGCCAGAAGGAGAGGCGGCGGTCTGATTTAAGGAGCACGGTGGCGGCGCTCTGCTGCGCGACACCAGGGAAGCAGGGGCACCGGCCGAGGCGAGCAGGGTAGGGGCGCAGGACTGGGTGCGCCGTGCAAACGGAGCCGCGGCAGCAGGCACACAGCGCTGGCCGGGTCTTCGTGCTGGAGCAAAACGCACGCAGGAAGGTCGACGGCGGGTCTGCTCCTGGCTGACGGTGCTGCACTGAAACGGAGGGGCGGCGGCAGGAAACGGAGGTGCTGCTGCAGGGAGGCGATGGCCAGCAGATGGGTGCGTGGAGGCCTAGGGCCGGCGATGCAAGGGATCGAGGGTTTCACAGGGGTGGCCTTGTCTGGGCAACAGGGTGCGCAGGGGCTCAGACCCTCGGCTCAAGAAGAGCCAGGCCACCCTGGGCGTCCGTGGCTCCGTGCACTATCGGATTCACTGTCTTTGCCGAGTAAGCCTGAGCTGGTAAGGCGAAGGGAGGAGGCGGCGTCGCATAGTTCATCGACGCGCCAAGTCCTTGCATTCAGGTGACCATGCTCTTCAACATAACCGACTGCTCCTCCCTCAGCTTCCGCTCCTGCTCCAGCTTGGCCTCGATCTCCATTCGGCACCTCCTCTCCTCAAACTTTGCCTCCATCTCGGCCTACAAGATTTAAACCTCCATGTTACAATACGAAGCAAAGTTTCATTTTAATCATAGAACGGCAACTAAATCTAAACTAACCTGTCTCTGGTGCACGCTGGCCACTTAAGTCTCAGGCCGTGGGCGTATGGGCGGGGTCGAGTAGGTGGTACTTGCCCTAAGCTGCGAGAGACTGGGCGTACTCGCCAGGTCGACCAAACTGTTGGCGATCAAGTACCGCCCGTGCTTCTTCCCTTGTCCCGCCCTCATGATGGCTTCTCCGGAGAGTGGCGCGGTGGTCGGATCCCAAGTCTCCCTGTGGAGCGCCCTTCCCACCTCCGTGTACGCATTGATGCGCGCGTGGATGCTTTGGTTTATGTAGGCCTCTGGTGCAGCCGCCGGGTAGGCTACGTCCGACGTTGCCCTGCCCATGTGAGACATGGCGTACACCGTGAAGTCGTTGCAAGACTGGCCTGGATGAGACTCCGACTGCCAAGAAGTCAACAAGATGATTAGTAAGAATTAAAAATATAGCTTTAGAAAGAATGAAGAAATTAGTGAACTTACCCAAGTATTCTTGTACTCGCCGAGGCTAAGGCTCCCTTGATGATGTGCCGGACCCGGCATCATCAAGCGGCACTCCCGGCATAAGGCGTGCTGGCGGGCCCAATCCTTGCTGATCCACTTGTCCACCATCATGGACCAGCACTCGGCCTTGTTTGCGCACTAGTTCGGAGGCACCTAAACGTAATGAAGTGCATGACATATTGTAATATCAAATACAAGATAAATGAGTAGAGATGGTATTTATTTACCCTTAAGTACTGGTCTCGCGTGAGGAAGATGTCCCTTGCGGCTGGTTTCTTGACACTCCTCTTCTCAAACTCGGCGCAGTACACAACGACGGCCTAGACACGCGCCTCGTAGTGCATGTCCTTCACCAGCTTGTAGCAAGCCTGGTGAGGCAGCTCGTTCGCCTGGGCCTCATAGCCTTCCTCGCACCTGTAGAAATCCTGCATATATACCCACAAGATCATTGCAATCATTATTCCAAAAATTGAAACAGAATGTGATATTTCAACCATTTTAGTGCGAGAATGGCTTACCCACAACTCCCCGACCACCCGCCTCACTTTGGTGGTGAAGTTTCTTCCTTCGCGATTAGTAGCGTCCGGGCTGGCCATGTAGTGGACCCACGTGTATGCCGGCTCCAGCACCCCGGCATGCATCACCAGCCCGGGAAAGTGCAGCCGGCACAAAAGACCCAAGATACCATTGGGCTTCCGTTTGTGCTCACCATGCTGCACAAAAAACCACCCCCTGTAAGAGTGTTTAAGGTAAAATTTTAGTTAGTATTGCAATTTTAAATATATGTAATGCATAATAAATAAGTACTAGATCTGGCACTCGGCAAAGAATTAAAAAACATTTTACTCGCCCTTTGCCGAGTGCCAGATCGGAGGGCACTCGGCAAAGCTTGGGTTTGCCTAGTGCCAAGCACTCGGCAAACAATTTTTTCCAATTCAATTCTAACCTGCAAAACACAAAAAAAATAAGATACGAATTAAAAATAAACATTATTCCATGCATATTAATTTCAAACTCAAATTAAGATAATTAGAATTTCAAGTTTCATGATTTTATGCAAGAAAACCTATTATTTCATGTGTTTCTAAAGTCAAATTGAATTTATATCAACAAATTCATTTTGATGAGGTATGTATAAAAAATTTAGTGACTACCAACTAAATAATTTGCCAAAATAATGCAACAATTTATGGTTCATGATTTCATGCAAAAAAAACCCTATTATTTCAGGCGTTTAAAGATCAAGTTAAAACTAAAACTAAATATATTGATTTTCAATGTGTGCCAAAAAAAATACATAGATAACTAAATAAAAAATTAACCAAATTTTCACAGGACACATGTTTTGTTGTTATTTCTCTATTTAAAAAGTTTCACAATGAGAATCATATGCGACTTTCATTTCAACCACAAATCGAACCGGATACTACGCATCTCTCTTAAACTTCTTCGGAGATCCTCCGGATTGTAAGCGGCGTACCTTGTCATGTGTCCGAAACACTGTCAATTTTTTTCCACTCCATCCTAGCATGATACCAAGAGGACACAACTACCATAATTTTCAGACATTGTACGCTATTTTGGTTTTTTTCCGAACATCCGTGCACACGCTTGTGATCAAGTTTCCTGATAAAGATGCTTCAACTTTTAAGTTTTTTCGCGCATACGGCATCAGTTTTGATTCAAGTACATAAATATGAAATTTACATCCATTGATTTCGAAATTTCAACCCACTTCTAATTTTAAATTAACTTCGAGCGATTATTACCCGCAAACAAAAAAAATTAACAGAAAATAGTAAACCCATCAATAAAAGTATTTTATGTTACTATGGATTAAATTATCAAATTTAAGTATAGACAAAAAAATATAAAGGCCTAAAGACAAATTTCTTAACCAATTTTGCCGAGTGCCTAAGTTTCAGCACTCGGCAAAAGAAACTTTGCTGAGAGTCAGGCCAGAGCACTCGGCAAAGTTTCTCCTTTGCCGAGTGCCTGAAGCAGGCACTCGGCAACACGTGTCCTTTGCCAAGTGCCAGGTGGTGGCACTCGGCAAAAAATTAACGCCGTCAGCCCCACTGACGGGCGGCGCACGGCGGCGCGCGTGCTGGTGTGCGCGGGCTTTGCCGAGTGCTGAAGGGCCAGCACTCGGCAAAGGAGACACTTTGCCGAGTTCCCTTCTTTGCCGACGGTCGACACTCGGCAAAGCCCGGACATGCTGTGTGCCAGATTTTTGCTGAGTGCCCGTGGCCTGGCACTCGGCAAACCACATCTTTGCCGAGAGCCCGTGGTCTGGCACTCAGCAAAGTCCTAGACACTCGGCAATTTATGGTTTTCCGGTAGTGGTGCCTGACAGCCGACGCCGAGTCTAACTTGACTCGAGTTTGCTCGGATCTGGCCCGAATACATATCTAGATTACTTGGCAAGAGAACAGGGCCGCAAGAGCAAAAACGATGTATTAACACGTGCACCTCACCAGTTAACATATTAATTTAATAGTAAGATCTCTCGTTGCACAATAAAAGTAGAGGTTTAATATAAAATTTAAACACCATACTCCACTGTAACAACATCAAGTTAACTATTAGAATTATATATATATAATAACTTGGAGTTGACAAATTGTTAATTCATTGATGGCAAAAGCATGGACGTGGAGATTAGTTGGTCTGCTGTGCTCGCGCGAACCGACTTGCCGTGCGCTCGAGGCGATCGGGCTGGAAAGCAAGCAGCTCGTTGAAGCAGCCACCGTGATGCTGTCCGTCGCACTGCAGACGTGATGAAATGGGCAACACGTCTGGCGGCGGCACTCTGGTAGATGACCCAACGACAAAAAGACGATGGGAAGCAGATAAATGAGTACACTACACTGATCAGTGTCGTGCTAGGCCGAGGGAAGGAGAGTTCAGGAGAGCGAGGCCGAACGAAATTGTATGAGGGCCGACCACAAAAACGAGCTGACGGTGATGACAATACAGTATTACCTAAAAACGTCGAAATCGAGATAGGACTGTTTTGGGCATGATTTGATCGAGGTGAAAGATTAGAGAACAGGGAATTCGATGGGTGTAAAACAAGTGGAATCCAATTCGGGAAGCAAAGAGAAAGGATTTCAATTGATCAGAATATATTTTTTTAGACTTAAAATAAATCTAGAAAAGTCTAGATAAATCTTTCACCCATGAAAAATATATCTAAAAAAATTCCAAGCAAAAATCCTAGAGATAGTTTGGGACACGAGAAGTCCAAGTAAAATACTTCAATCTCGTGAAAAGAATTCTAGAACTTTCCATTAAATAAATTTAGCTCTATAGAAAATAAGAGTATTCACTAGAAAAGTCTAGGAAATTCTCAGAATATACAAAAGATGGATAATTTTATTCGAAAAGATATTCACAACCCAAAATTGAAATTTTGGGGTGTGACACTTAATTAGCTAGTCTACTTATTTATCATAGAGTTCTTTATTATGTGTTAGTAGTCATAGTATTTATTATCATTTATAGTTTTATTCATACATATCATTTATCACTTACCCTTACTTTAGTCTAGTTGGTTTACTAAGTTAGTAGATACATGATTGTGAGTTATTAGAATCTTTAACTAAAGCTTCCCTGTGGATACGATACTCTAGAATACTCCTAGATAAAAGCTACAATGGTGTTCTGTTCGCTTGCAGAATCTTTCATATTCTTATAGCACTTAACAAACATCAACAAGCTTTTTGGCGCCGTTGCCGGGGAAGCATTTGCTGTAAAGATTTTAATAATGATCTTGATATCTGCTAATTTATTATATCACTAGCTTTAGTAGGATTACCCCTGTTCTGTTGAGTTGTGAAATAGACAGGACATTAGAGGCCTTCCGGCAAGCTTTCACAAGAAAGAAGAAACATTGAAGAACCCAGGGTGCCTGATCATTCAAGATTTATCAACAGGAACCCTGCCATCTCAAAGGTTTGTCTTTTCTTAAACCTATATATATATATATATATATATATATATATATATATATATATATATATATATATATATATATATATATATATATACCTATTGTCTATTCAACACTAGGGTGTTGAATATTATTCAACACCCCCGCTGGCGCCGCCCAACTCCGACGAGTAAAAGCCACCCAGGTTTTTACTTCCTCATACCAGCATGTGAAATATTAATGCGTGCAATAAATTGGCTAAAATCAATGGAGATAATGCATGCAATAAATTGGTCAAAATCAATGGACGATAGAAATATTACTGCTCGACATTCACATATAGGTGGCCTAATTAACTTTTGACTGGGATTAATTTGCTGGAATCGCTTTATTACCAGCCCAGCATAATTACCCACCCCCCACGTATTAAAAGCGTAACAATGAGCACAATCATAGTATAAACTTTTGGTAATGACTTAAAACCGGCTGGCCGTACGGGATCAATTCGCATGGCCGGCCCCCTCTCCCACTCTCGCATTTATCTCCCTCTCGCTCTTCCACTCCTGCTATCTCTCAACCGCTCGTTCTCTCTCTCTCCACGCCGTGTGCTCGCCCTCCCCTCTCTTCTTCCTCCGACGTCCTCCCTGCGCTCCCTCGCCGGCCACGGCAAGCTCCCTGCCTCTTTCTCCATGCTGCGCACTTGCCCTTCCCTCTCTCCTCTTCCTCCGCCGCCCTCCCAACTTCATCGTCAGCCATGGTGTCGATGAGCCTCGGGGTGGCCGGATCCGAGCCGCCGCCGCCTTCCTCCCCGGCCACGGCGGCCACCTGCCCGAGGCGGCCGGATCCGGGCCACCACAGTGAGGCGGCGCTGCCACGGCGGCCACCGGCCCGGGGCGGTCAGATCGGGGGCGCCGCCATGCTTTCCTCCCCAGCCATGGCCGCCAGCGGCCTCAGGGTGGCCGAATCCGGGCCACCGCCGCCTTCCTCGCCAGCCATGGCGGCCATCGGCTTCAGGGCGACCGGATCCGGGCCAACGCGGTCCTTGGTGGTGGCGGTGCAAGCCATGGCGGCCGGATCTGGCCGCCGCCGCCGTCGCGCTCCTCCTAGGCGCGTGCTACCTCGTCGGCCTCGACGAGCCTCCTCTCCCCCTCCCCTCCATCACCTATTAGGCAAATTTATAGTTTTCATTAGGCAAAAATGTTGGTCTTCGTCAGGCAAAAAAAAACTATTTCATTAGGCAAAAATACTATTACATTCTTGCCTAAGATACTAGTATTTTTGCCTATTGATACTAACATTTTTGCCTATTGATACTAACATTTTTGCCTAACGAATTCACTATTTTTGCCTGATGAAGTAGTTTTATTTTTGCCTATTCGAGATTCTGTTTTGTGTAAATACTATACATTCTTGCCTAATGATACTAGTTTTTTTGCCTATTGACACAAGCATTTTTGCCTAACGAAATCACCGTTTTGCCTGATGATGTAGTTTTATTTTTGCCTATTCGGATTCTGTTTTTGTGTATCTTTTCTCCCTCCTTTTTCTTTTTGG
Organism: Panicum virgatum; assembly: GCF_016808335.1. Classification (NCBI taxonomy): domain Eukaryota; kingdom Viridiplantae; phylum Streptophyta; class Magnoliopsida; order Poales; family Poaceae; genus Panicum; species Panicum virgatum. The sequence goes on from NC_053143.1 coordinate 42,668,141, forward strand.
ATGATGGATCTGTCAAAATAGGAAAAAAAAATAAGTAGTAGCCGAATTCATTTTTTTCCATAAATGGAACGGCCGTACCAAACCTCAAATTACGGCCGGCCGTAGGTTAGTCGTTCCCTTAAACTTTTTATGGTCCCACTGCTGGTTTTGGATATAGTCTACGAGAACGGTTCAAACTCTCGAGAATCACACCATAATAGCTTCTAGTTGTAAATGCACCCATGGATTTTCCTCCAGTGATTATATCCCAATTAAACACCTTCTTCTCTTTCCCTCATCCCCACCCCATTTGTCATCAAGGTGCTCTCCCGACCGTCTTTGCCGGATGGGCATGGCGTCGAGTCGGCCGTATTCCACTAGGCCGGGTTACTCCACTACCGCCGCCGTTGCCGCCCAGCCGCTGGCCAACGGCCATCCAACTGCCCTTCGGCCGCTGTCCAACTGGCCTCCGGATGCCGTGCTCCTCCAACATCGTCGTCATCCAGCTGCTAGCAAAAATACGAGCTCCTCCAACACTGGTGGTCGCCCAGCCGAAGCCCATCCTGGCCTCCGCCTACAGGGCTAGCTCCACCACCACCGTTGTCGTACAGCGCCGGAGTCGGCGACTAGGCCTTGGCAGAAAGCATGCCACGCAATCAGCCATGGTGCGGGGGAGTGCCCCTATACCAGGTGAGTTCAACCACCCACATGCTTATTCAACCCCACAATGCTCATCTCCAGTTATCTGATATGCAAATCCACCATTAATTTTAAATACTCATCAGTATGCTCACTTAGAAACCACATCATTCACCTGAATCACACCTCGCAATTTCCTCTTCCACCGCCAATTATATATATTGCCTAACAATAGAGATGAACAGGCACCATTTTTTTCACGGAATCAGCAGCACTAATGCACATGTGCAACTGATTTTTTTACGTGGATTCACAGAGTATATTGAACTCGTTACAATTGTTTCAGTGCCCCCATTTTTCAGGTTTAGAGCTACGCCACCACTCATTTTTGGGCGTAGCACGATGAACCCTCTCTTACGCCAGCAAACGAGTAGAGGCCTCAAACATTCTTATTCTAAAAAATCATAGTAGTATTTTTGCCTCACTGAAGTAGTATTTTCTACTATTTATAGTAGTATTTAAGAACTTTGAGTAGTATTTTTCATAATTTAGAGTTAGTATTTTTTTGTTCTTTATATAGTAGTTCGTAACATGTGAACCATGCGAGCATGTGGCAATGCTGCCACACCACAAGTCCATGAGATGTCATACTCTGGTGTAAGTAATCATGCAAATCATTAGTCACATTTTTTAAAGCTATGCACTATTGAAGCCATATAAACTATTGAACTAATCAATTTTTGTTGTATCACAGAATGGATATTTGGGCTTCAAGATACCAAACTGATGTTTTGTATTGCCGCTGAAGTGGAGGATTAAAGGAAGATAATAACTTATAAGGAATTAGTTAAGTTTGCTATTCGACGCGTTAGTCGCTTACATTCCGAGTGTACAAACAACTCGTGATTTGAGAGAAGCAATATGTATTCAGTTCATGCGCGATTCACTCTAAGTATATTATTGTATCAACCATCTATAAACAGAAGTTTGATTTTTAAGATCTTTGATTCGATTGTTACGGTTGTGTGTACGAAACTATTACTACTAGACTAATACTACATTATTGCTGCTACATTGCTAAACCTACAAGGGGCTGGGTCCATGAAGGTGGCCAATATTGAAAATTACTCCTAACATTAAAGGAAAATTACCTGCATCTTATATGCAAGATCACTCCTCCAATGAGAGTACAAAATTACTCATCTAAAACAAAAATTGCCCCTCTAGTATAGGAAAGCAAATATTCCATAGACTTCTGGTCACCGTAGAAGAGAGACAACATCAATCATATTTTGGACGTGATTGCAAGAAAGATACGCTACACATGCAATCCAAACCCATGAGGTTATAGTAGAGTAGTATTTTTCATAATATCGAGTAGTATTTTTAGTGCTTCATAGTAGTTTATAACTTGTGAATCATGGGACCATGAGATTATTACTTATTTATGTTTGAAATGATTTTTACGGTCACTTTACCAATCTAACACGTTTTTACGGCGCTTGCCGGAGCTCCACATGAAAACAATCACTGCACCAATGTACCTTTCATTTTTTACACCCTTATCCAAACCACGTAAGAAAATGGAACTGTCATTTTTTCTTTTTCCCTTCCACGACAGTCCAACGTACTAATATTGAGCTTTTATGGTGACATTTGATTTTCTTTACTATTGGAAGGTTAACCTTTCTACTCCGTACTACTGACCAAACCTTAATAAACCTTAAAAAATAGAGTGATTGACGACCACATACAAAAGGAATAACAATTTCTGTTAAGTACTCCATAGTGGAGAGCAAAACGGATAGAAAATTACTCCTTCCATATGTTTTCGTTGAGAGTAGAATGAAAGAGAGATTGAATTTTTGTGTTGATTGATGGTTTGGACCTCAATATTTATATGTACAAGAGGGAAAGTGTGTCTATTCATGAAGGGACAGACCCCTTCGTGAATGGCCCCTTGGTGTGATTTGTAACTACCTAGTGATGTAATAAATCTAATAATAAATTGATCACTAATTCTATTTTTCTTCGTAACATTCCCCCTTGATCAATTTGCCCTTCTTGAGGTCTTGTAATAATGTGTTCTTGTGGTCTTGTAATCAATCGTTGTTTGATATTTATATGGAAAAACTCCTCTAAAAACCCTGTGCGAAAAATCTGAGGACAAACCAATTTATGTATGTATATGTCATGGAAAAACTCCTTAAACCCTTAGGGAAAATAGGAGAAAATATTGATATGACATATATGTGTTAGTATTCCATTAAAACTCCTTTAAAACCCAGTGGGAAAGATATAAGGAGAAAATGATATGGAATATCATTGATTACAAACTTATATGAGAAAAACCTCGAAAGGAAAAACTCATAAGTAAGTTTGAATGTATTATGATCTGTGGATCATATCTAAATTAATTCTCCCCCAAAACCCGGTGGAAAAATATGAGGAGAAATTATATCTTAAATATCTTCTTAAAAACTCTAATGAGAAAACAGAAGATATGATATATCTAACATGTCTCGAATATCCCTTTAAAAAACTCAGTGAGGAAAATTAGAGATATGACATAAAATATTGCCTCATTAAAAACCTTTATACGAGAAAAACCTTGATAGGAAAAACTCATTTAGGAAAAGAGTACAATTATATAATCTGATGACTATGGTTGCTTGTATGGTTATGATTCACAGAGAGTCTCCCCCTGAGCCTTGCAAATCTCATGATTTGGTTTGCAAGATTTCTATTTCCCCATAAAATAATTTAGGAGCAATGTATTTTATGATATTGTCCTTTATATATCCTGCATTCTTTTGTACAAATGCAAGGCAAATTATCTACATAGATAATTATTGGTTTTATGATTGAACCAATGCCACATGACTGTTTTATGTGGTCGATCATTCTGTGAAGCCATATGATTCACGTGAAGCTTCATATGATGTAACTATTTCAGAATGATTCGTGGATATAACTATAAGGGTCAGTTTTGATGACTTTCAAGATGTAGTTGTTCCACCATGTAAAATTACAAACCTGTTCAAGGTCTAGTATTATGGGGATCAGACATCTAGCCAGCGTTAGTGTAACCAACAATAGTCTTGTCTTAGATAAAGCTAAGATCAAATGTGCCTTGGAAATATCTGAAGATATTCTTAATTCATGTCCAATGACATTTTGTTGGAGCTGTGCTATGTATGAGCCGGTAAGTTTATAAGCTTAATTATCATTTATAGATAATATTCAATGATTCGATAAATCATAAATTAATCATTCATAGAAGTCATGTATTAATGTGATGCTTCAGAATGATGGACTAAAGTTTTTCATTAGAATCTATTCTGATGATTCATATGAAACTTTAGTACTTTGATATCAGTTTATATTCTTGCAAAATAGGGATTAGTTAGTCAGTATCTCAATATCCCACTTTTGATGTGTTCTGATTTGATAATAACAAATCAAGATATTTTTATACCATTTTGATATCTGCGGATATCTGATTTGACTCCGACTTGTATGATATTGTTGGAGTTGCGCTAATTTGAGCTAGCTATGTATCTACAAAAGCAGTATCAGGTCTGTTGCAATTTGTATGATACAAAAGTGCTTTGGCACTTAGTTTCTCATCCCAGGGTCTAAATGGGTATTGATCCATTTTTAGGGATGGAATGAACACAAGTGTTGATGGATATTATTGTCCAATATTAATTGAATATTGGTAAACTGATGTATGTGCTTAAGTTGAAAACTTAAACATCCTTTGGTTTTACCCAATTTTCATCTCGAATTCCGTCATAAATGAATGCTTGTTGTTTGAATGCTGAGATGATGAAAATTCCATTTGGAATTTATTTATGGACACATATATGCATTCATCGTAATTAGTGTAATTCTTTTATGGAATATACTCATATAGTCAATTGTACCACAATCAAACTTGACTATCTCAAGTCATATAGTGACTTGTGCATAATTATATGTTGCGATTTTTCGTTTGGATTTAGCTCACAAAATTCTTTGAGGACATATAAATCCAAATTTATCAAATTCAATTGATCTGCCAATATTTGAATATGGGAACATAATTCTCACATATACCTTGAAGGGTATGTTGCTTGGTCTCTGCGTGAAACCATATGCTACAAGCTCTCGTTGTCTCACCACCTTGCTTTCTTGAAGAAAAGCATTATGATATGTAGATAAGACTTCCTTATTTGAAAATGAGAGCACTTCTTCTTAATTGCCACCTTTTGCTTTGACCCAGTTTGAGTGTTTGTTAACACTCTGCCTAGGATTTTTTGGTCTGGATCCAGTTAAAGGTGTATATCAATTTTCAATAGGAGTATATGTCGACAAATTTGTAGTCTTAATATGATTGATTGATCATAATCAATATATATTTTGTGAGAGATTGACTTTTTTAAAATCCTATGTCATTTCCCACGACCATAGGATCAGGGCGTTCCATGACCCAGTGCCTAATTTACGTGCACATATACTGGGCTTTTGAATGCAAAACATTCATAGGCTTTGGATTTGAATAAATCCGTAAAATGTCTAACAACATTTATAATGTTGATTTGCATTTACTATATAGGAGGATGTCTCCCCATATTTCTGCGGATGCTTTTATTAAGCTAAATTCCTAGCTTGTGACCATACTTCTCCCCCTCTTATTTTGATATGGGAGTTGAGTGATAATTTTAAGTGCTTCACTCTTTCTGGTACAATATTTGTAGGAATTTTGTTTGATGACACTTTTGATTAGTAAATGCACTTGGCAAGCTATTTGCAATGTATTGCAAATATAAGATGTTATGAACTATTGGTTCAGATATTATTTGTGTATACGTGGATATGAGGATCGAATGTTATTCTTCTATAATTTATAATTCCTGGCATTATTTGTGTGGTATTAATCTCCCCCTAATGCCTGGAATTTTCCTCAAAATGTAGTCAGCATATGGGCTTGTAAACAAATAAATTAATCCCTTATGAGTGATCCAAGATATTTTATAAATGACGGATAAATATCTTATGTGGATCCTCAATGCCCATGGATGTATGCTGCGGTGGTGATATCGGTATGTGTGAAATATAACCGACACGCAGATGGGAAATATTTGACTGAGGCCAAGATTCCACGTACTTACTACAACGAGGGGTACTGTTTTGATTGCAGTTATATGAATTTGAATTAAATTTATGGCATGTAAGACTGTATGATGCCAACATGATGTTGACTGCAATTCTATGATAATGGTCTATCAAGTAAGTTATTCTCTTGGTAAGAAATTTGGCTAATACATTTTATGTATGTACAAAAATATTCTACATTAATGCCTAGAGCCATACAATAATAATTGAAGGCTTTTGAGGAGAATTTAGCGGCATTGTTAATTCTGATAGATTTGATTGTGTGTTCCGGATAATATTCTCTTTAATTTGATAATTTGAGCAAATAATCATGCTTAGCATTTCTTGTGGATAACAATACATACGGGACCATTTAGTTGATGCATCAATAAGTACCATGAAGTACCAATTTGGTCCGACTAATGGATGAATAGACCACAAATGTCTCCTTGAATGCGTTCAAGAAACTGTAGTGGTTCAACATTGATCTTAAGATAAGAGATTCTTAAGATTAATTTTCCCATGGCACATATTGTGCACACAAATATGAAGATTTCGGAAATTTTTGAAATATTTATGTGGTGACCAATTGAATTGCTGATAATTTTTTATGTCATCCATATCCAAGGATGATTAAGGCGATAATGCCATGTCTTGAGTATATCAAGATTCTGAAAATTATCTTGTACGCAACATTTCTACGGGTTTGATGTATGTGTAATACAATCCCATTGATGTTGAAGGAATTCTTTCAAGCATTTGCTTGATATAGCCATAATGTTTATGATGAATTGATATTCATTATTGTTGTCATTATATGTTTCCACATGAAAACCATTGTTACGGATATATTTTTGTAACTCAATAGGGTATGAGTTAAATTGGGATATAGAAGTGTATCCTCAATTGCTAATTGGGTACCCATAGGGAAAATTAATGTGCCTCGACCAAAAATCAATTGATCACAATATCACAGTATACGATTTGTGTGAAATTTCTTTTACTCTTTGTGAGAGTTTGGAAGTATTTAATTTCCCTAAGTACGAGTGTTAGTGGTACCATGTCCACTAATGGATTCCTTCCTTGATTTGGATTGTTCCTGTAGGATAATCCTTGACAACAAATATTTACAACACAACATAAATATGGCTGGAAAATCAAGTTTCTAGATATTTATGGAGATTAGCTTGTTTCTCCAAAATATGTCATTGGATTGAAATTCCATGACTTTGTTATTAGTGTTTAATAGGTTGTTCCACATAGTGGGGTCTCCTTATTATCATGTTCTGTAGAACATCTTTATTATGTTCCGTAGGAACATCTTTGGAGCAATTGATGTCAATAGGTCGAGTAGTGAAGTGAGCTTCAACTTATCCCTTTGAACTTGTTTTGCAAACGGATTTCAAATATAATTCAACCAAATATTTGGTATTGTTGCACTTTTAGTGATGTGATTGTGACAATCACATTTTGACAAAACTTGAAAGTTGTCATGTTGAGTATTTTTCTAAAAGTGTCTTTGCCTTTGTTAAAACTCATGTTTTGAGATGATTCTTAGTTTTCTCTTGAAATTCATTCAGAATTTCATGCCACCAAAAATTTATTTTGGTATTTTGATCATTATAGTGATTTTCTGCTTGGAGTAGGTCAAGTATGAGATCCGAATATTTGGCGTAGTGGTACCAATGGTATTGCTATTGCAATAACCTATTTGAAAAAGGGAAAATATAGATAACGTCTTTTCGACCATTTCTGCATCATCTATAGCTTGATCACAAAACTAAAGTTTGCAACAAATCTTGAGCACTGCAGAATAATTTTCTGTGATAGATTTGAAGTTCATAAGGCAAAGTAATGACAGCTTGCACCTTGCTTCTGGCAAAATGATTGCCCTATGTTTATATTGAGTGCAACTCAAAATTTATCTGGATCCTTTGCCAATATCTTGAGATATATGTGAATATAATGTCTCAAGAAGTAATGTAGTTGGTTGTGTCTGAAATATGGGCTTGTGTATTAGGTTTATTGATGTCATCAATAAAACCTTAAGCATTATTTTGACATTTATGGCCTAGAGCAGATAGTTGTGACCATCTGCTGCAATTTCAGTGAAATTAGGTTAGCCATTTTTCTATATGAAATAGCATGTATAAAAGTAATTTACTGTGGTAAATTTAAAATTTATTGTGTGTAAATTTATGCAAAATATCGAAATCATGATGATTCTTGAATCATAATTTTAAGGTATATTGTTTTGAATAGTGTAACTATATTTTTATAATATTCCTGTAGAAATATGACTTGATATTCATATTTATACAAATTTAATTGTGTAGAATATTTTGGATATACACATTATAGGTAATCATCATGAGATGTAGACCTTTAATAATGGGTAAGTAACTTGCTGCCTAAAAGCATGGTCTCAGGACAAATAAATTCTTAAAGAACTTATCGCAGCCGATGCCTAGGTCTCCATTATCTTGTGTTTTTCCAAAAATTCAGATTTATATACCTTAATTTTAATTTTGCATAACTCTACTTGATGTAGAATATAAATCAAGTGCTATATATTTGTAATGATACAAATAAAATAAATTGCACATGAAAAGATTGTTCCAAAATAATATTTACATAACTAATGTGAGATCTGCGGATCACATACGACAATTACTGCGATAAATATGATTTTCACATTACATTGGTGCTAATTTCTAGACTTGATAGTTTAGATAGCAATTTTCAAAATTATGCAAATTTAGAATAGTTTGAGAACTAAAATAGAACAATCTAGAGCCTTTAATATGAACATGTTGTACTGAATATACTGAAAACATGTAAATATATTTAAATTCGGGGGACTTTGTGCAAATTGTAGAGCAAAAAAGAGAAGAAAAAAATGGCCCGGCTCGTTTTGGCTTGACGGGTCGGTTTGGCCGGCCGGCGGCCTGGCCAGCAGGCGAGGCCCGCTTGGGACTCGGCACAGCCATCCTGGCGGCGGCCTGCGGCAGCCTGCCTGTGGGCGGCCCGCGATGGCCCATCTGCAGCCCGTATAGGGGAGCGGTTTTTTAATTTCTATATTTTTTATTTCCATTTTTTACAAAAATATATTTTTGATATGAAAATTTACAGAAATATACCCCGGCCGCCCAGCTGCCGGGCGGCCGGGACCTGGCCGCCCGGCAGCCGGGCGGCAGGGGCTTTTCCGCAAAAAAACACAAAAAATAATTGCAGATAGGTCCCTGGGACCGGTCGCCCGGCTGCCGGGCGGCCGGCCCCCCTGGCCGCCCGGCTGCCGGGCGGCCGGCCTCCCACCCACATATAAAGGTGTTGGCTGCCCCTCACCCTCCATTTGGCTTACTAAAAATCCAGAAAAAAGAAAAGAGAGGGAGGGGTGAGGGAGAGGTAAAGCGGTGAAGCCCTGTCGGATTTTCAAGCCGGCGACTTTAGCTAACTAAAATTTTCTACATATTATTTTTTAACAATAAATTAGCAATCAGTTCAATTATTATTAGGAGTGATTAGTGGTACATTTAGGTGCAGTTACTTATAGTGATTAGCGTTGATATAGTACATTTAGTGTTAGATTTAGTATTAGAAAATACTAGAAAATTGTTAGACAAGTATTAGAAAATAAAAAAATGCAAGATAATATTAGAAAATTGTAGAAAATGTTAGAAATTGTAGAAAATTATAGAATTTTTTTAGAAAATGTTAGAAAATAGTTTAGCAATAAGTTTAATTATTATTAGGAGTTATTAGTGGTACATTTAGTTGTAGTTACTGATAATGATTAGCGTTGATATAGTATATTAGTAAATTTTAGTTACCTAAAGTCGCCGGCTTAAAAATCCGACAGGGATTCGCAGCTTTACCTCTCCCTCACCCCTCCCTCTCTTTTCTTTTTTTCTGGATTTTTAGTAAGCCAAATGGGGGGTGAGGGGCAGCCAACACCTTTATATATGGGTGGGAGGCCGGCCGCCCGGCAGTCGGGCGGCGGGGGGGGGGGGGGGCGGCCGCCCGGCAGCCGGGCGCCCGGTCCCAAGGACATGTCTGCAATTATTTTTCATATTTTTTTTGCGGAAAAGCCCCTGCCGGGCGGCCAGGTCCCGGCCGCCCGGCAGCTGGGCGGCCGGGGTATATTTCTGTAAATTTCCATATCAAAAATATATTTTTGTAAAAAACAAAAATAAAAAATATAGAAATTAAAAAACCGCTATAGGGGAGGGGGCGGTTAGGGTTTCCGCCCGTCTCCCCAGAGCCGCCACCTCGCCTCCATGCCCCATGGGGCGCGCCGCCGCTTTTTGCCCGATGGGGCGCCGCCGGTCCGGCCTCTCCCTTGTGCGTCGGCCAACAGCCGGTCGCCGGCCACCACCGGCCGGAGGAAGGCCCCTGCGTGGTGAAGCGCCGGCCGCTGATGGCGTCATTTGCCTGCGCGCCTGAGGGCGCTACCGCCGCGGGTCCGTGCACTGCCGGCGCCGCCGCGGGCGGTGCCCAGCGCCGTTGGTGCCGCTGTCCGCCACAGGCGTGCGCCTGTGCCGGTGCCGCCGCGTCCGGCGAGTGGGCCGGTGTGGCATTCGTGGAGCGCCGCCGCCTGCGGCGTTGGGTGTGTGCGTCGCCGGCATGTCGTGTGCCCCTGTCCGCGCTCCCCTTCTCTTCCTTGGAGCGGTGATACTGCCCCCGAGCGCCGGTCCGGGACCTGCCGCCGGCCACCACCGGCCGGAGGAGAGCCCCTACGCGGCGGAGTGCCGCGGGTGGGGAAGCGCTGGCCGCCGATTGTGGGGTGGCAGGCACCGATGGCGCCACTGGTGGGAGAGGGATGGACGCCGAGGGCGCCTCCGCTGTCACTACCGCCGCCGTCGAGGGCGGCCAATCGAGCGTCGGCGACTTCCGAGAGGAAAATCGAGAAGGAGACGTAAGTTGGTGGTTCAATCTTACTCAATTTTTCGTGCCTCTGCGTCTAGAGTTCTCGTTGAGGCCGACGTCGACGAATTTTGTTTCCTTGAGTGAACTCCGGCGAGAAGTCCGGCGAGGACTCCGTTTCCCATGTTGCCTTCTTTTTTCTATTCAAGAACTCGACGAGTTCTCCATCCAGGGAGCGAATTTGGCTCCTGTTCCTTTCCTGTAGTGTTCTTGGTTCTCGGCGAGTCTTGTTTCCCAGGGAGCGTGAAGCCCGCTGGCCTTTCGTTCTTTCGAACAACTCGGCGAGTTCTATTCGTGCCTTTGCTCAGAGCAGAATCAAAGTGCGTGATAACGTGTTGAGAGTAGAATGAAAGAGAGATTGAATTTTTGTGTTAATTGATGGTTTGGACCACAATATTTATATATACAGAGGAAAAGAGTGTCTATTCATGAAGGGACAGGCCCCTTCGTGAATGGCCTCTTGGTGTGATTTGTAACTGCCTAGTGATGTAATAAATCTAATAATAAATTGATCACTAATTCTATTTTCCTTCGTAACAGTTTTATATCTCTGCACCAAACACATCAGTATATTCCTGCCTGACACATCGCATGTTTAGCCGGCATACATGCAAGTAACTGCAGCCTAAAATCTCTCTTCGGTTTACACGCAAATTACTGCACCCGCCGATCGATCAAGACTGCGGGTAAATATTGAGCTCGACGCTGCCAACAGCAGGGAATTCCTATATCTGTGGCCATCAATGAAGTCTGCATTAAAACACCTGGCTGTCACCTAGCTTTTACCACTCGCCGGAGTCAAATTATTCATTAAATACACCCACTCTAGAGATTTTACTACCCACAAATCAAAGCACTGTAATTTTTCCCCTCGCCGGAGTTCTGGGGCTGCTCCGCAGTGGGTGTTAAATAGCTATTCAGCAACCCGCATGCTAAATAGACAGATCATATATATATATAGTAGGTCTATTGGGTACCCTGGATACGGAATAAGCTATTCTATACCCGAGCTAGCCACTACCCCAGGGCCGCGCAGGCGCCCGGCTTCGGTTCCCCGCCGTTCTAACCATGTGCAGATTGGAGAAGAAGTCGTCATCATAGGAATTCAAATTACATCTCAAGTGACGAACATAGAAGCTGCACATCATGGTAAGTATGATCAATAAAGGTGAGATAGTCTTATTCATTGCATGTTTAGTTTGATTAATCCATGTTTTCTTTGATCCATGCATTCTTTCTGTTTAGTTTATGTTATTAAACCCATTGCATGCTTAGTTTCTTGCATTCATCCATAACTTTTGCATTTTCATTTAAAAAAATCCTCACCATGATCATGCTCGTTTATCTCTAGTGAACCTCTATAGTACTTTCATGCTACCTTTGTTTTCTATAGTATGCTTTGGTTTGGAAGTATTTCAATTGGGTACTTCTAAAGACTTCTTAAATTAAGCGTGGTGTTTAGGTTAAATAGTCTTCCTTGATCAAATTAGACATGGAGTCTAGTTTGGTTATTGAACTAGATATTACTTTAGTAGATATTGGTTATTTTGTTGGACTAACCCCTGCAGAAAATTTTCAAATCCAATTTGGATAAGTCAAGAGATGAACTCACATTAGAGATGAAGCAAGGCATATGATGAACTCCAACAACTTCACAAAAGACCTGTAAGTATCAAATTCATTCATTTTTTTCTTTTGCTGCAAGTTACCTTTGCCTTGAACCATGCTTTAGTATAGTAACAAGTAAAATATGTTATAAATCATGCTAAAATAATTCCAAGACTATCTTTTTATTAGCATAGATGAGTATTTGATTTATTTTATGTTTATTTATTTATAACTTTTTACCTTATGTTATGAAAAGAAAAGTATAAAAATATGTGGGCACATGAAGGTCCACTTATATTTATAAAAAAAAATTATGAGCACATGAAGGCTCATATGTATTATAAACATGTTCTTAGGACTAGTTCCCTTCAGGTATTCCTTGTCACTAACAATTGCAGGTTGAAGGAAGAACAATGTCCGAGGACATGGCAGTTACAACATACCTAGAGGGATGGTTCAACATTCACACTTAACTTTAAGTGTCAAGTGACAACAAGCGTTGAGCTTGGGGGAGGAAGGTTAGCTCTTCTAATGATGATCCAACAATGCTCTTCCTCTTCGCAAGCTCCTATCACTCTGACACACTGGTTTGCAATCCCTCTACTCATGGTTACTTAGTCTTTATAAGTTTGAGTTTATTTACAAATGCCATGAAAATCAAACTTAAGATACAAAATAAAATCAATCTTTTTAGTGAAAAAGTAATAGTGAAGACATATCATTTAGAACTTGGTATAAATGTTCTATGTTAATCAAAATACTAAACTAACTTTTATATAGCATAGACAACAACCTTTAGCTCTGTGATAACACTATTCTTGTTTCAAATTACTTGTATATTCCTTCGGGTAGGTGTTGCCCACTATTGCTTTTGCAGAAATAAAATGATGAGTGAGCAAAGGTTCAGAATACAAATGCCAGGATTCACAAAGAAAGAGCAAGGATGGCATTAAAAAAAAGAGATGAGAAGGAATACCATGTAGGAGACAAGATGCTCATGAACAACTCAAGAGGAAAAACTTCTGAGAGAAAAGAAAGGACCACCACAAGGTGTTACAGTGGCATCATGCTCCAATTATAAAGGTAACATCTTGAGGTAAGTTATCATTATTTATGAATCCTTCCTTAATTATGGCACGCTTATAAATGAAGAAGTTAAACATGTTAGAGTTACATCCAACTTCATTAACTCAACATGTTTAGTTCTTCAAGTCTCCTCACATCATATTCTTGATCACTCAAGCTTTCTGTCAAAATGCTTTTCAATGCTACATTCGTGTTCATCTTTTGATCATATCATCCATGTTATGATATCCATTTAATCTTGTTTAATGTGCCTAAGGTTATAATAAAATTTTGGTTCTGTTGGTGTTTTTCCACCAGCAGAGCCCATGCACTTGATCTCTACCTTGTCTTTGCAAGCAGGACACACTTCGAGCAAAATGTAGAGTCTGTTAGACTGTTACTTCCCTAAAATTCTACAAGTCAATGTCCTAAGCCTACGAACATGCACACTAAACAAGATGCTGCCAGCTGTCACTATCAAAGCTTCACTTTAAAATGCTGGACAAGTAAAGAATGTGGGTGACGCCATCATCATCTCAGGAAAGGTTGCTGTCAAGATCAGGAGATGCACTCGAGGAGCGAACAAGGATTTGAAGGACCAAAAGAAGAAAGACATGACAAAGTAGAGGTGATCGACCACTTGACAAAGCACTGTCTCAACAGTCATTATCATCAATGCTCCATCAAGGAAGGCCGACACCATCACTATTGTCTACCTCACTCAACCAAAGATTAAAGACTATGTCAACATCCAGCTTGGGGGAGAGCAACCCCACGTATCCAGGTAAGTATCCCTTCCCTTTATCTTATTTACTTTTATATTTATATGGTTGCTTTATTAGAAGAAAAAAAATGAATAACAATAGAAAACTAAATAAAGAGTGTACAATAGTTTGATTTTCTGTTAGAATAAAATAAACTTTGAAGATAATCTTTTAGCATGGAAATGATAAATAGTTGCTCTGCTGTAATTCTTTCTAAGTACCTAGCAGTTTTCAACCTTAAATTCTCCCGAGTTTTGGATAAAACTGTTTTGATCTAAGATTTGCTCTAAACTTGAAACTTGTGGGTAGCAAATGCTTGATCTAAGTCTAGGCAATTGATGGATATGATATAGTCTGAGCTGCTGTTTATCTTGTTCCTAGTGATACTAGAGTTCTGGAGATTTATCTCTTGAAAATTTTAAAAAAATGCTACATGATGAGTTCTTGTATGAATAGAGTGTTAAATTCCTACCACAGCCATACATACATGCTTCTTAGATTAGGAAACTTCTATATATTTACTGCTTGCTTTGCATTGAGTTTTGTCGAGCTCTGTTGACCCTTTGATACTTGTCGTTACTTTTGAATCAAGATTGTGTGCACTCCACTCCATCATAACCTTCTAGCCTTTCTAGCCACTCCACAAATATATGCTACTTCTACCCTAGAAGTACGCAAACTCCTATTCTATTCTATTCCATCTATATCCACCCAAAAATGTTTTACTCCTACCCTGAGAGTAAGACACCAAAAATATATTCCCTATACCTACTCATTCACTCAAAAGCTCCAGTATTATTTATCTCTCTAATTGTTTATTAAGTTATGAGGCTTGGGCTGTATATAAAAAAAGAGAAAAGGGGATGAAAAATGGACAAGTGTCCGATGGGCAAGTAGAGCCTACCCCCCCCCCTATATATATATATTATATTGTTCTGGTTTATCTGGTATCAGGTTCAGGTTTCATACTATCGAATATTTGAAGGGCTGAAATATTTGAATCTTAAAGTGAATAGTAAAGTGAATATATATAGTCAAAGGAAATATTTATCTGCAGTATTTGAATCCTCAAGCTACAACTTTTGTCTTTGAGTAATATCACGTAGGAACCTTAGAATCAGAATTATCTGAAACGTCATGATTGAATATACGGATACATTAGATATAGATACTCAAATAAAACACTATAAGCAAACTTTAAAAAATGTTAGATTGGAATATGATAAGTCAATGATACATGAATGGTCCAAAATTAGAGAGAAAGAAGTATACTTTATTAGAGAAATAGCTAGGCTAAAGAAGGTACAGAAAAATAAAATGATTGCATATACTCAACAATAGTTGTATAGAACCTAGAAAATATATTAGTATAAAAGTTCCCCCCATAATCAATGATCCTAAGCCTGCATGCACAAGCAATAACCCTGCTGATTCCAAATCTGCATGCACAATAATAAAAGCCAACAAGATAGAAAATATAGAGTCGAATAGTTTAAGTGATGACGAATTAAAAATGACTAATGATACACTGGATCTAAAATCTGAAATGATGAATCAAGTAGATTGTAAGCATGACTGGATAAGAGGCAAAGGTGATTATAATATAAAATGTGTTTTCTGCATATATTATCCAAGTCAAGACTATAGTAACTCAAAAAAAAAAGTCAAGACTATAGGGTTACATGCAGTGTATGCTTTAAGCAAACATGCATAGAATGTTTAAAGTCAAAAAATTATAACTGGAGAATGGAAGTAGAATTAGAATCGGAAAAAAAGATACTAGCTAGTAGAGTCAGAACACTAGAGAACAGAATGAATAAATTTGAAGTAGAATTTGAAGAGTTTAAAAATAAAATTGAATACAATAATATTAAGCAAAAGGGTGTGGTTATAGAAAATAATGAACAAATGATAACAATAAGGGATCATAAAGGTGATAAACTAATACAACTAAAAGATGCAATAACAAGTTTTGGTAGTAAATATATAGTAAAGTTTCCATTTAAGGATATACTTGCCATAAGAATTCCTATAAAAATAGTTCTAAAACCAAACATATCATATAAGCTTTTAGCATTACTAGATACTGGTTGCACTAAGAATATAATCCATGACAAATACTTTGCACGGTGTCCTGAGTTAGTAACAACCATAGATGATGATAAGGCAGAAGTATCTACAGATATGTCAGGAACTAAAAAGCTCCATAATCAAATAGCATATAATATTGATACATATATTAATGGAACTAAGTATATTATAGACGAAGTTACAATAAGAGACTTGTCACTAATTAATGATGACATGATAATTGGTTTAAAATTTCTACAATATTCTATAAGTGGTTTAATATTAACTTAACAGGGAATATCATTCATACCCTATCATGATAGTGTTCCCTATATTTTAGAAGTACAAAAAATTAAAAAAATCCCCACAATGCTTGCAAATAAAAGATGAAGAATCTGAAGATAATGAAATATCAGAACTTAGCGATAATATAGAAACATACTGTGTTGAAAGCTATAATAGAGAATGTATTGGGGTACAATCTTTTGCACCAAATTGGTATAGAAATATAAAATCTAAAAAGGATATAGAAAGAATAATACAAAGGTTAGAAGATATTCAAATAATTGGTGAAATTCCAATGAAGCATTGGGAAAAAATGCTATAATTTGTAAAATAAATATTATTAATCCTGATTATATAATTAAAACCAGCCTAATAGAAGCCACTCCAAAAGATATAGAAGAGTTCAAAATGCATATTGAAGAGCTACTGAAGTTAGGAGCAATCAGAGAAAGTAGAAGCCCGCATAGATCAACAGCCTTTATAGTTAGAAACAATAATTAAATAGCTAGAGGGAAGTCTAGAATGGTAATTAATTACAAAAGGCTAAATGATAATACAATAGATGATGCCTATAATATACCCAATAAGCAAGAATGGATTAATAGAATACAAGGTAGTAAATACTTCTCAAAATTTGACTTAAAAGCTGGTTTCTGGCAAGTAAAAATGGCAGAAGAATCTATACCTTGGATAGCCTTCACATGTCCACAAGGTCACTATGAATGGCTTGTTATGCCATTATGATTAAAAAATGCACCTGCTTTATTCCAAAGAAAAATGCAAAATATATTCAATGAATATCAAGAATTTATACTTGTTTATATAGATGATGTACTAGTCTTTTCAAAAACATATAAAGAACATATTGCCCATTTAGAAGCTTTCTTTAGAAAGGTTGAACAACATGGTTTAATTTTATCCAAAAAGAAAATGGAAATATGCAAAGAAAGAGTTAAATTTCTTGGTCATGAAATAGGAGAAGGAAAAATATATCTACAAGAGCATATTGCCAAAAAGATTTTGGATTTTCCTGATAGAATGGATGAAAGAAAAACTTTACAACAATTTCTTGGAATAGTAAATTATGCCAAAAATTATATAGATAATTTAGCTAAACTAGCTGGTCCTTTGCATGCTAAGCTAAGAAAGAATGGACAGAAATATTTTAACTCTGAAGATGTAAAATTAGTAAAAGAAATTAAAGAAAAAGTAAAAAACTTAAAACCCTTAGAATTACCTTTGGATAATAATAATTTTATAATTGAAACTAATGCATCTATATCAGGTTGGGGTGCCATATTAAAACAAAAGCCAAACAAATACTCTCCAAAGTCAGAAGAAAGAATATGTAGATATGCTTCAGGAACCTATAAGCTAAAGACAGTAAACAACACAGATAGAGAGATCTTAGCAGTAATCCATGCGCTGAATTCATTTAGACTATACTTGGGTTTCAAAGAGTTTACTGTGAGAACAGATTGTGAGGCCATATGTCGATACTATAATCAGATCAATAGCAAAAAGAGTTCTTCTTTCAAGAATGCCTATTCGACAATTTCTGGTACCAATATAATAATAAAAGAGAAGAAAAAAGATATATGCTCTCAATACTTAATAGCCTTGCTGAATATTTTCATCTAATAAAAAGTATGGTACCAATATCAAATGATACTGAATCAGTCCAGCAAAGGCCAATATATGTGGAATTTGAAGGTCCAAAGCCAGGAATATATGTTTCAAAAGATGAAATAATTGCCCAGAAGATGGAAGCTATAGTGGATGGAATTCCAATGTCTTGGAAGAAATATACAGAAATAGATGAAGCTCTAAATAAAGCAAGAGCAATGCTTGGTATTAACTATTATATTGAGCCCCTAGCCAAAGAATATATACAAAAATCCAAGATGGCAAAAAAACAAAGGCATTATGCAGCAAAATACCCCAATCAATACCAGGGGAGAAGGATCAAATAAGCCTTCATATAAGAAAAATTTTCAGAAGGAAATTGATCCCCTTGATGGAGAATATCTAGATTGGAAAATTATAGAGAAGTTTGAAAGCATATCTCCTGAATGGAAGAAGGAAACAAAAGCCAAATTATACAAGAACTCAAACAAGAATTGAAAAATCAAATACTGAATGAACAAAAAGAAGAAATGCAAGAAAAATTTGAATGTCTCAAAAAAGAATTCAATGATAAATAAGATTTTCCAATAGTAGACGATGCCATGGAAGATGACAAAAATGAAGATAATATGGATATCCCAGGCTATAGCCAGAATACTAAGTAAGACCCAAAATATCACAAAGATACCTTAATATTACCAATATCTGGATAAAGATCTGAAATATTCCAGAAATATAGCCAAAGTATATTAATATTCTTGCGAATATCAATAATTGGGCGTGGGAAGACCCTCCCCCGTTTAGTATTTGGTAGTGGTACTACCAAATCTCCGGGCGTGGTAAGCCACGTATGTCCCGGCAGAAGGTCACCGAATAAATTTTCTCGAATCAATGCTTATGTCGTAGAATGCACGAATATCTCGAATCCTGTAAACAAAATATGAATACGAGTGAATGCTTGTAAAAATAAATATCGTCGTCCGTTCGTCGTTTGTTTGAATAAAACTGGAGCCGCATCCATCCAAGGAAGGCCACTCCAAGCATGAAGCCGTATACGTCCGTGGAGGTGCAAGTCAGGCGTCTCCGCAGCTCCGTGGCATGCGAGTCAAGCCCATGCCTGCAGGGATTACTATGATGTCGCTGAAGCGCTCAAGTCCGTGGCAATCAAGCCCATACACGAAGGGATCAGGATGGCATGCTGGAAGCACTCCCGGCCGCGTATATAAAAGGTGGTGCACTGCTGCATGTAGAAGGACATCGGATCAGGGAAGACATCGAAGACAGCAGAGAGCACAGAGCGAGAGTCTCTAGCAGAGAGAGTTCCAGTTCCAGTTCCATTGTATAATAATACATAGCCAAAGAGTGCGTCTGCTGTAACATAGCCGAGTCGAGGTGAGCCTCCTCTGTTAATCCCAGTTCTTGGGGTTTCCCAAAAGGGAAAGCCGTATGTAAGCATGCTCGTGTCTTAATGGAGTAGCTCCCTTTCGTTACCCCTGTGTCTGCTGGCCATGTCCGTGCGCGGTGCGAGCGCCTGCGCTAGGGACCCTATAGGAGAAACCTCCGTGTTTGATGGCTCTTTTGTGTGCCCGTGTGTGGCTAGTTTTGGAGCTGGTGTCCACGGAGAAGTGTTCCCTTCGGGTGGAACTGCCTGGGGAGACGGCAGGATCCCGCGTCATGTCGGCCGTGTCCGTAGATGTCCGGGGAGCGGAGAGGTGCTGAGCCTTTATGGCCCAGGAGCGTGTGAGAAGTGCGGTGAGTACCGAGTAGGACTTTACAAATAGAGAGACAAGCAGCCCGGCAGCTGTGTTGGCCTCACCAGCCCAGAAGAAGATCCTAATATAAGAACGAACTCATACGAAGCTGAATACGTACGTGCCGAATATTATATCCACTGCTTGTACTGTCCAGCGAAGGAAGGAATGTCTTCGGAGACCGCGGCGAGGGTGATTGTCGCGAAAAAGGCTGCCTGAAGTAGCAGGGCCCATCTGATCTGTAATCCACTCACGACTGTAATTGGAAAATTACATGTACGTCCAGGAATATTCTGGAAATATAACCGTTGTAAAGACGTAGAATAGAAATTGCACTTGGAAGGCGAAACGCCGCCTATAAATACCCCTGTAATGTTCATTGATGAGACACATGGAATAGAGAGAGAAAACTTCCCACTTGGTTTTGCGTGCATTTCCATTACCGTTGTAGTGTTCGCCCATCCCGGAGACACTCTCCACCAACAGTTTGGTGCCCACCCATCGGTTCGATACACCACATGAAGAAGGGAACCATCGGTGCCGCCTCGGAGGACACGACGACACCCTCGCAGGACGAAGCGGCAGCGATGCAGGACAACGGAACCAACAGCGATGACATCTCCGTCGACACCATCGCAGACGGCCAGCACGAAGTCAACCTGCTGGACCTCGGCATCTCTGCCGAAGACATCAGGGCGATTCGCCGCATCGATGCGTGCCTCGAAGAAGCGCGAAGGGCTCAACAGCAAGCCCTGGAAGTAGGGCCTTCGGAGCGACAGATGATAACAAGAGCGAAGGGGAAGGAAACCATGCTAACCAAAGCAGAACGACAAGAGCAATACAACAAGCTGAAAGAGGAAGAGCTTCGCTGCAAGGCGCTGCAAAAGAAGCTACAAGCACAACGAATGCTGCTTGAGAAGATGCAAGCACCACCACTACCACCGAAGGAGATGGCCGCAACCAACCCGCGGCAGCACGACCCACCAAGGGCCCGCCTAAGGATCATTCCGATCGAAGAGATCTCTGACGGTTCCGAATCGGACGGCGAAGAGCACTACCGAAGAGGCTATCAGGGAAGAACACCATTATCCGAAGAACTGGAGGAAATACAGTGGCCTCATCGTCTCAACCCTGCAGTGTTGCCTCAGTTCGACAAGGAGTCGGATCCTAAAGAGTTCCTCCTCAAGTACGAAGCCACCATAGAAGCATCAGGAGGAGGCACCGCGTGCAAGGCGAAGGCACTCGTCCTTGTGCTGCGAGGCCTGGCCCAGCGATGGTATGCAAATATCCCCCCAGGAAGCATATTGTCATGGAATCAGCTCCGCTTCTAGTTGTCCATGAGTTTCCGAGCCGTAAGGCCCGCATGAAGCTTCGTGCAAGAGGGCCAAATGTTGCTGACCAGAGCATCATTGATTCAGTAGTAAAGGGGATCGATCTGGGCCGATGCGGAGAATACATATCCCGGCACAAGTAGAAGACAGTCACTAAGCTATTCGAGATAATGCAAGAATACTGCATATCTGACCGTGTGAAGAGGAGAAGGCTTGAGGAGATGAATGAGCAGAAGAAGCCACGAAACAATGAGAGGTCCCATTCAAAACCATGGCACACTGATGAAGCGAAGCACAAAAGAATAGTGAACAACATTTCCGAAGAAGAACCTCGAGACTCCAGACACCATCACCGGGGAAAAGGCGAGAGGGGCTGCCACGAGGAAAGATCCAATCGCGAAGATCATCACCATCGCGAAGAACGACACCACATAGGCCGAAGGGACAACGGCGAGCGAAGAGAGAAAATTCCATTCTGTTTTTTCCATAGTAAGGATAAAGGCCACTGGACAAACGAGTGCCCCTTTGCCATCGAGAGGAAAGAAGAGTTTGATCGGCAGAATTCCCAGCCAGCGAAGCCAGTCAATCATACCTCACAGATGCCGCAGCAATCTTCGACGACAGCTACCACTTGGACTATGACGCCAAATTGGCCGGTGTCATATCCGGTTTACAACTACAACCCGCTGCCGTACGCGCACCAGATGCCACCTCCACAACAACCAGTGCCAATGCTACCCTCTCCGCAGTATAGTCAAACATGATGGTCGAGGGGCTCCACACCACAGTCTTATGACCCAACAAATTTACCCCCGCCTCCAAAGCTCGAGCTGGGGCAGATGCCAGAAGGAGCAAGCGATGGACCCTCCGGCAGTATGGTTAACTTCATCAATGTCATCTCCGGAGGATCCAACGAACCAGTGCACGAGACGAAGAGACAACACAAAGAATACTTCAGAACTGTCTCTCATGTGAGCGAAGGCAAGTGCTTCCGAACACCTTGGTCGCATGTTCCGATATCCTTCACACAGGCAGATCTTCGGCTGCAACATTACCCCCATAATGACCCCCTCGTCATCAGGGCTAACATCGGCAAGAATTCAGTACACTTCGCAGGGAATGATGTAGGGCGAATCTTGGTGGACAATGGGAGCTCCGCAGACATCCTGGTATGGCAGTGCTTCGTCAAGATGGGTTTCACTGAAAAAGCTTTGCAGAAGTCGCACTACCTGCTCATCGGCTTCGGAGGAAAAAGGATTGAAGCTCTCGGCAAGATAGAGCTCAATGTCACGTTCGGCGAAGGGGCAACGCAGAGAACTAAAGCAATAACCTTCGATGTGGTGGACATCAACTACCCCTACAACGCTATCTTCGACCGTAACACTCTGGTCAAATTTGCAGCAGTGATTCATCAATCGTATTTATGCATGAAGCTGCCTTCGGCCGGAGGAGTTATTACAGTCTTTGGCAACCAGGAAGAAGCAAGAAGATGCGAAGACAATGCATCTACCGCTAACAAGAATGTCCATGTTATTGAAACACCAGAAGAGGACACCGAGGCTGCAATCAGCGAAGACCCAGAAGAGTCAGGAGGAGTATCTCCAGCAGAGCACACGAAGAAAGTACCTCTGTGCGAAGATGTGCCCGACAGAATGGTAGTCATAGGAAAAGGGCTCGAAGAGGCCGAAGAGGCCAGACTCATACAGTTCCTCCGTAACAATCAAGATGTGTTCGTTTGGTCCTCATCAGATCTGTGGGGAGTCAGTCGAGCGGTCATTGAACACACGCTCAAAGTAAACCCAAAGGCGAAGCCGATAAAGCAGGGTCAGAGAACACTGTCCGAAGAAAGGCAGAAAGCAGCACAGGCTGAAGTGCAAAAATTACTGGACGCGGGCGCCATCCGCGAAGTTCAGTATCCAGAGTTTCTGGCAAACGTTGTCGTGGTGCCGAATAAGAACGGTAAGTGGCGAATGTGCATAGATTTCACAATCCTCAACAAGGCATGTCCAAAGGACGAATACCCACAGGCGCGCATTGACACATTGTTTGATGTTGCGGCTTGTTCGGAGATGCTGAGCATGCTAGATTGTTTCTCCGGCTATCACCAGATCTTCCTGAACAAGGCAGACGAAGAGAAAACCAGCTTTACCACTCCCCTCGGGACTTATTGCTACGTGAGAATGCCAGAGGGCCTTCGAAATGCAGGATGCACTTTCAACAGAATGATTAAGAAAGTAATGGGGGATCAACTGGGAAGGAACATCTCCGCATATGTCGACGACGTGGTTGTCTGGAGAAAGAAGAAGGAGGATCACGTTCAAGATCTCCGTGAAACATTCGCGAACCTTCGCCGTCATGGCCTGAACTTGAACCCAGAGAAATGCGGCTTTGGCATCCGAAGAGGAAAATTGCTAGGCTGCATGATACTAAAAATGGAATCGAGGCAAATCCAGAGAAGATCAAAGCCATCAGGCGGATGAAACTGCCAACTACAAAGAAGGGGGTGCAGAAGTTAACAGGAAGGTTGGCTCTGCTAAACCAATTCATCTCCAAGTCAGCAGAGAAGTGTCTTCCATTCTTTAAAGCATTGAAAGGCTCCGGCAATATGGAGTGGGGCGAAGAGCAGGTGAAGGCCTTTGAAGTCCTCAAGAAATACATTGAAAATTTGGCAGTTATGTCCAGCCCTTCGGAGAAGGCGGAGTTGCTATTATACATCTCTACATCAGGCGCAGCTGTCAGCGCCTCTCTCGTCGAAGAGCGCACAGTTGAAGGGGCACTGACGCAGGTGCCTATATATTTTGTCTCCGAAGCCCTCAATGTCTCAAAACTATTGTAATCAGAAATGGAGAAGATGGCATATGCTGTGGTCATGGCAGCACAAAAGCTTCACTACTACTTCCAGAGCCACAAGATCAAGATCCCAACCTCTTTTCCTCTTCGGGACATGTTTGAGAACAGAGAAGCCTCCGGCAGAATTGGCAAATGGGCTACACAGTTGGCCGAACACATTATTGACTTCGTCTCCAGGTCAGCAATTAAGTCGCAGGTCTTGGCAGATTTCATCGCAGACTGGACTCCAGCTACACCTTCGCATGAAAAGCTGAAGATTGAATCAATATGGCAACTCGAGTGTGATGGGGCTTACCAGAGAGATGGAGCTGGAGCTTCGGCAATCTTGACAGCACCTTCGGGGACATAGCTGAAGTATGTAGTCAAACTCGACTTCAAGGGGTGCACCAATAACGTTGCAGAATACGAAGGCTTACTCTTAGGCTTTTGCAAAGCAAGAGCGCTGGGTGTGCGAAGATTATCGATTAGGTCTGATTCAGAGTTGATCACAGGCCACATCAACAAGTCCAACAGAGCTCTGAATCCAGAGTTGACGAAGTACTTGGTAGCAGTGCGAAGCATGGAGAAGTATTTCCTTTGGTTCAGTATACGCAGTTTCTCCAGAACGAAGAACAAGCAAGCCGATCAGCTAGCAAAGGTAGTAGCACAATTTGATCTCTTACCACCAGATGTGTTTTTTGAAACATTAAAGCAGGCCTCCGTCAATTGTGCCGAAGAGCCTGCAAAATTCATCAATGCCATAACCAGTGAAGACTGGAGGGCCACTATCATGGCCTACCTTCGCGGACACTTCATCCCGGAGGATGAGAAGGAAGAAAAGAGAATGGCACTTCGCGCCCGAAATTACAGAATTATTAGCGAAGAGCTATACCGAGGGGGGGTCTGCGCGCCACTCCTAAAGTGCATTTTGCGAGAAGAAGGCAAGCAGCTACTCGAAGAGATACATGCAAGGATGTGCTCCTCGCACATCGCGACAAGGGCCCTAGTAGGCAAAGCTTTCCGCGAAGGTTTCTATTGGCCTTCGGCTGTGGCAGACGCACACGAAGTGGTTCGCACATGCCCAAACTGCTAGAGGCATGCCCCGTACAGCAAATTTCCACCCGACGAAGTGCAGTTGTTGCCTCCGGTATGGCCCCTCGCACGGTGGGGCATCGACATTGTGGGGCCACTACCCACAGCTCCGGAAAACTACAAGTACGCTATAGAGGCAGTTGAATACTTCTCCAAATGGGTCAAAGCCAAGGCGCTCAAGGACATCACGGCCGGAGCCCTACAGAAATTCTTTGGGCAGAACATTGTATGTCATTTCGGCATACCGAGGGAGGTCACAATGGATAATGGCAAGCAGTTCGACTGCGCAACTTTCAGAGAATTCAATACTCAATTGGGCACGAACCTATGCAAGTTTCAGAGAAAGGGCCAACAGCATCATCTTCGAGGCATTAAGAAAATAATCACTGAGCTGCCGAAGGGAAAGTGGGCGGATGAGCTGCCCAGGGTCATATGGTCACATAATACAACAGAATCCAGGGCCACAAAATTCTCCCCATTCAAGCTTCTGTACGGCGAAGAGGCCGTAACAACAGAGGAGATCAAACTCAAATCTTGATGAACAGCCGAAGGAACAGACACGATCGAAGAGGATATGAAGCCTTCGATCAACACGATCGAAGCAGGCAAGGTACAGGCAGCAATCAACCTGGGCAAGTATCAAGAAGAGACACGAAGGTGGAAGAACAAGAAAGTGAAGCCCAGAGACATCGAAGAGGGAGATCTGGTGCTTCGAAGAATACCGAAGGCCAAGCAAAAAGGCAAGATGCACAGCAAGTGGGAAGGACCATTTATCGTCGCATCCATGACAAGACCAGAGGCCTGCAGACTCCGCACGCTCGAAGGCACCGAAGACCATTTTCTTGGAACAAGGACATGTAGAAGAAGTACTATGTGTAGGAACCATGTAAGAGCCGCCAGAGGAAAATAACCGAAGGGGCTCGTAGAATAGTTTTTTCCTTTTATGCAATTTCCTTTTTCGTTTGCGAAGATTCGCACAGTGTATCAAAGGGCCCATACTCTTTTCCTCATGGGGGAAGCCTTCACGTGCTCAAATTGGGTGTCGAAGGTGTGAGGTTTTTAACAAGGCGGAACCCTATGTAACCCCTTGTGAAATATAAACAAGGCCCCCGCAAAAAGAATGTCGAAGGCATAGGTATACTGAGGAGGCGCCGAAGCGTCTATCCCCCTTCGTCGAAGCGAAGAGGGGAGTCATCGGCGTAAATTGCAAGCCATGATGCTTGGAAGAAGTAAGCACGGGGCGCAATCCCGAATAGGGGCCTCGCTTCCCTTAACTTCACTTCCAAAGAAATATAGAAAAATCCCTCCGCATGAAACGCGAAGGGTGAAAAGTCCTATCGCGTGAAAGCCGAAGGCTAGATGCGACCTTCTCCGGTTGAAGAGCCGAAGGTCCCCCTAACAAAGTCCTTACGTGCGAAAGCCTAAGGCGGAAGGTCCTGTCGCGCGAAAGCCGAAGGCTAGGTGCGACCTTCTCCGGCTGAAGAGCTGATGGTCCCCCTAAGAAAAGTACTTACGTGCGAAAGCCTAAGGTAGAAAGTGCTGTCATGCGAAAGCTGAAGGCCAGGTGCACCCTGTTCAAGGCGAAGGGCCCAAGGGGCTAACAGCCACCACATACAGGTTAATCATCCTCGCCAGTCGAGTGAAGGGAGGCGGCGCTTCGCAAAACAAATTCGCGAGCGACAGAGGCGCCGACGAACAAAGTAAAACACATTCACCCTCTCGTCCGCAATGCAGATGAAATAGATTCAGGAAAGCTTGGTACTGGATTTAAAGATTCTTATGTACCAAAACACAGATGAAATAGAGAAGCTCAAGAAGATCAAGGAGGACTCTGATCGTGAGACAGCATCGATGCTGCAACAACTCAAGACTTTGTCAGAGTCTCGAGACTCGATGCAACGCGAGCTTGTGGAGCTGAAAGAAGTCAGAGATGCCGCCCTGGAAGTAGCCGAGGCCATGGATATCCCAGTTAGAGATGGAGGTGAACCACTCACGCTGGTCGGGAGGCTTCGCAGGGTGCCTGCAGCCTTCGAGAGGTTTGTTTCCCACATTACCCGCCAGTATGTAGGTCACGTACTTGGGCTGGTGAAATCTTATTGGCCAACCACTCGTCTGGATGCTCTTGGTCGAGGAGCCAAGGCTGATTGTACTGATGATCAGTTTCATCAGTACTTGGCGGAAACTTTCGGGGTGGCTGATCACATTATAGAAGCCTTGAGCAGAGCAGAGTCTCCTTAAGCTTTTCTTGTATTTGAGTTGGCGTGTGAGCCAGAAGTACTTTGAACAAATGCTGGATGTTTGTGTAAAGTCAAGTACTTGTTAGGATTGTGGAATCTCTTAATGTGTCGAGTAGTTGTACTCGTGGGTTCTGAGTGTAAGCAGAATCGGGCCTACTCAGTCATAATAGTAGATATGATGAATTGTATCCGTGGGTGCCTTAGGAGGCAACATATTCTCGAATCAAATTGAGTTTGTATGTTTTTGAATTGTAACCATAGTGCTGACCGGTTAGGATTGAATCCCACGGGATTAACCAAGTGGGAATAGCACTTAGAGGTGTGAGAAGCCGTAGCTTAGTATCAATTTCCTTTTTGGAGGAAATATTTTCAATTAGCACGCGGCTAATATGAACTTTATTGTTCAAATGGGGGAAGAACTCTTATTGAGTATTTAGGAGTTTTTAAGAAGTTTCTCGATAGATAAGAAGACAGGAAGCTCTTGACAAATACTTAGATTATTAAGGGAAAACAGGAGTTCTTTTTGTATCTCAAGCAAGCGAGTAGTACCCGTCAAGTACTCGAGGCAAAAAGATTTTGTAATGGAGATTCTCATAGTAAACTAAGTAAGCGGGGAACTTGTGTCAACTTATTTTAGAGTATCAAGAACTTATCTGTACTCCTTGAGGGGTTTTTGCAGTTGACCATTTAGGATAGACCTTGTCTGGTTACCCAGATAGTATGCAACTGTTTGCGAGAATATCCCAAACTACATGATCGTATCGAGTAGTTTGTCCTATTAATGGACTGGATTGATTTGTAGAATAGGACTATTAGGATTGAACTCCGTCGAGTTAACCAAGATGTGAATATTCTAGAAACATCCCAAACTTACTCGAGCAAGGCAAGTAAGGTGTCCTACTTGAGGACTGGAGTAACTCTAAGGCAAGTCTGTTAGGTACTAACCCCGTCGAGTTGTCCAAGATGAAGGTGCCAAAAGAGTATCTAAGACCTACTCGAGCCAGCGAGTAGGGTGTCCTTTTAACCAAGGACTGGAGTAATCCGTAAGACAGAACTGTTAGGTATGAACCCCGTCGGGTTGCCCAAGACGTAAATGTCGAAGGGATATCCAAAACTTACTCGAGCGAGGCGAGTAAGGTGTCCTTTTAACCAAGGACCGGAATAATCCTTAAGACAGAACTGTTAGGTACGAACCCTGTTGGGTTGCCCAAGACGTAAATGTCAAAAAGATATCCAAAACTTACTCGAGCGAGACGAGTAAGGTGTCCTTTTAACCAAGGACTGGAGTAATCCTTAAGACAGAACTATTAGGTACGAACCCCGTCGAGTTGCCCAAGACGTAAATGTCAAAAAGATATCCAAAACTTACTCGAGCGAGGCGAGTAAGGTGTCCTTTTAACCAAGGGCTAGAGTAACTCTTAGGGCAAGTCTGTTAGGTACTAACCCCGTCGGGTTGTCCAAGATGAAGGTGCCGAAAGAGTATCCAAGATCTACTCGAGTGGGGCGAGTAGGATGTCCTACCGGAGGACAAGAGTGTCTTTTAGGACAGAACTGTTAGGTACGAACCCCGTCGGGTTGCCAAAGACGTAAATGTCAAAAAAGCACTCGAGTGAGAACCATAAAAACTACTCGATAGTTGCTCTAATGTTGAGCAAGACTTTCGAGGTGGGGTATTGGTTGTGTGAGCGAGAGCCAAGTAGTCGATATAGGGGAAATCAACTTTATTTGGATTTGTTGAAATTACAATAAGTGTAAAGTGACAGACTCTGACTCTTAAGACCTACCCCTTACTCGTTGGATGTGAGCAATGGTTTACATGACTGAATAAGGCTTATTCGAAAAAGAAACTTAGTCAATATGATAGTCGACTAGTACCACTAGTTGACATAGAGGTCGACTAGATTTATTGGTGGTGTCTCCTTTAGGAGAGGTGCCCCAAGGGCCTTGCGGAGTGAGTCACACTGGAAGATCATGTGAGAGCTCTTTGGGTGGATAAAGCACTTGCGTAGCAGTACTTTGTTGATCCTGTTTCCGCTCTGAGATGTTTCAGCTTGATGCTGGCTGTGTGGTTTACCCTAAGGACGGGTACTGGTGGTTGCCGGCTTGTACTTCTTGAAATATGCGGAAGCCTTTAGCGGGATCCGGTAGTTGGAAGAAGGGCTGTATGCCTCGACTTCCTCCCGTTCCTTTCTTCTTGAGATGATGACGTTGCGCGCATCGTGCCCAACATTGATCACACTGCGGAGATCGCAGTTGGAGTAGTCGTAGTTGTCGCCTTGCTATTCCTGAAGGCTGTTAGAAAGGTGCTGACGCCTGAACGCCCTCTTCTGGTTGAGCTGGCGATGACTTTCGTAGAAATCTTCTGCTGGATGTTGCTCGTCCAGTTGGACGGTGATGGTCACCGCTAGAGGAGGGAGGAGGAGCAGGTAGATTATCCTTGGTAGCGACTTGGGCTTCTGTGATTGTAGGAGGAGTAGTTTCCATGTTCTCGGAAAGGTACTCGTTGAAATCATCAGAATTGTAGTCGTCGAGGTTGAGACGCTCCGTGGGATCATCCTCAGGTTCTTCGGCAATACGAACCATGAGGATTTCACGGCAGAGGTCTTGAATCTCTTGGTCTTGTTTGCTTGAGGACGGGTCTAAAGGAGTGCTCTATTGGTAGGGTAGATCTGCTAGCTCTGAGGCAGAAGCGTTGGGATCTTGTGGCTTCCTGAGGTGCACTGTCCATCCTTGCGGCGTTGCATATATAATCAGGTTAGGGAGGGAGTCCTGATTGGACTTGAGGTTCTTAGCCGAGTTGAACTCGACTTGTTTACTGTACTGGATTAGGTCGTCCATTTGTTCCTCCGGGTCGGAGGAGTACTCGGATTCGGAGTCTGTTAGCCCACCGATTTTTGAGTATGTATGCTTTGGGTGAGCGAGAAGCGGTATGCCCATCTCTACATGGAGGGCGTTCTCGTTCATCCAGTGTAGCCACGATTGAGTACGAGTTAGCCCCTTAGGCTTCTTAATTCATGGTTTGTTATAAATTGAGTCGCTGGATTGTTTTGGGGCCTTGGCTTTTCCTTTTTTAAGCTTGGCCAGTTCCCAAAGAACGTCGGCATGCTCGGTTGGTTTGGCCATGGCGTTCATGAATAGCTCGACATTATCTGACCATTCTTCGAGATTGTCAAATGGTTCAAAGTTCTCGAGACCATTCATGAAACGATCAAAGTCCTGATCGAACTTAGACTCGACTGGTTTCGGAGTCCGAGTGTGAGCAGGTTTCGGTGAAGGGCTCTGAGGTATCCTGGAGAAAGACGGTCCCATCCGAACAAGACGGGGGTTTGTCTCACTAGCTCCCCCGTAGATTCTTCCTCCCGATTTCTGCTCTTTGTTTTGAAGAGTGCTTTTAGCCACCTTAATGCGGTTAGCAAGCTTTGAATTTACCCGATCGACCCCTGAGAGCGTATCGCCCGACCTCTTCTGCGGTGGGTTTAGTGCTTTAGGGTTCTGCTGAGGCGTAGATGAACTGAGAGAGATTTCTGCAAGTTTGATGCAGCCCTCAATTGATCGTAAAACTTGATCTACTCCGGCGAGTAGTTATGAGTTTTTTATCTTAGGGCATTTAATTGTCTTCAGATGAGCTAGGTACTTTCCAAGAGTTTTGGAAAAGTGAGGCTTTTCGGAATCAGAATTTGTGTCGAACTTGACCAAACCAAGAGTTCGGTTTTGAGTTGTCACGCTTCCTGGGTTGTCCGAGTCGAGTTCGGGTGGAAATCTTTTCTCGTCGAGATCCGCGGGCTCGCGGATGTCGGAGGGTTGGGAGCGGGTTTTCCATTTAGGCGAGTTAGGTGTGACAAGGTGGCTGGAAAAGCCTCCCGTTCCATTAGCCATGCAAGCCCAGGAACCAAAAACGAAAGTCGTGCCTTCTGGCACGCTGTTAGCGTTGCTTGATCTGGCCATCGAGTTCGTTGGTGAACTCGCCGAATCCCCTACCTGGCGCGCCAGCTGTTGGTGTTTACCGCCAAGCCTGCTCAGGGATACCCTTAGCAGTAGGGTTTGTAGGTAGGGATCGACTGCTCTAGAACTAGATAGTACAAGGAACACAAAGATTTAGACAGGTTCGGGCCGCGAGTTTGCGTAATACCCTATGTCCTGTGTGGTTTGTATTGCCTTAGGTGTTGATGATTGTTTGGAGGGGGTCCCTGCCCGCCCTTATATATCCAGGGGGACAGGGTTACATGAAAAGTCCTAGCCGAGTACAGTTGGAGTCCTACTACAACACAATCGGATTGTTTCCTTTATACTGCAGTTAGTTCTATGCTTATTCGGGTAGTTACAAGAGGGGTAAGGTACATCCATGAGCTATCCCTTACTCTAGAACATTCTATGTCTATAAGCAGTCCCGCTGTCCCGGGTCTGACAGGGGGGGTGGCGCTTCGCATGTTTCCACAGTCAAAGGGTAAACGGGGAAGAAAAACACATTCATTATAGTTACAAAGTACAATTTTATTACAACAAACACACTCTTCGCATAAAGGCGAGATGACATAACAAATTACACAGTTACATCCGAGGACTCCTCAAAGATAAAGCGGTCCACCTCAGATATGACTTCGCGGACCGCGCAATCTAAACTTTCATCGGCTGACTAGCGGAGAAATACTTCGAAGCCATCCCCTGCAAGCGAAGGCAATGCAACATTAACCAGAGCCTTCGTCGAAGATGCCTTTGCGGCGATACATGAACTCAAGGGGAGACAATGGCTCTTCGTCCAAGGGCTCCGGTTTCGGTTCAAGAAGACCGGCGAGAGCGCTATGCAGCCTATCCGTGTCGAGGATTCATTTTATTTCACGGCGAAGAGTGCGATCAGCGAGAATTTTCGCATGTTTCGTCAGATCGCTCTGAAACTAAGCAAAAAAACGCTTTGTATCGGCATTCCGGTGCTCGTAAACTCGCTTCCTATCGGACCAAAAATCTTCAAATGAAACCCAGGGTTGACGAGCATGAAACTTTGCCCAAGACGCACCAGCAACATTGAAGTCCCCTCGTTTAAGAACCCGAGGAAGGATACCTTCGGTCACCTGCGCAGGGGCCAACGCAGGGTCCTGCACAGATACCGAAGGTGTTAGTTTTCAAAAATATTATTTACAACCAAGAAAGCTGTCCACACAATTAGAAGTCTCGACCCTCACACCTCGCCAGCCATAGGGCGAGAAGAGGCCTCCATTGTTTGGTCTTCGAGCATCGGGGCGGCACGACGGCCCCACCAGGCCCCCCTTGACGATCCTCACCTCCAGGTCCCTCGTCGGCAGCCGCATGCGCCACAGCTTCGACGAGGATGGACTCCGCGACGGCATCAGCTTTGACTTGGAGCTGAAAAACAACATTTTCGAAGATGATCAGTTGCATTTGAAGTGAAGAAAACTGTGCAAACAAAAGTTAACAAGAAATCACCTGGGTCTTCATCCGCTCAACTTCACGTCGCACGAGCGCACGGCCTTCGCCCTTAAAGAAATGATCCATGAAGTTCTTCGCGATGTTTTTTTGCCAATGCTGGCAACACCTCCGGACGAACAACGTCCTCCTCGGCCCAGAAAAAACCCTCGTCATGGAGAGAACGGAGCTGCGCCTTCATCATGCTGCCCGCGTTGCCAGCGTCGGCAGGAAATAATCCATACACCGCCACGCTCAGAGTACACACGGAGACGACAGCACTTATATCCTCGTGGAAGTGAGCCCCAGCATCAAGCATCGTGACGCACGCACAAAGCCATTTAAAGAATGTTTCCACCTCGATGGCGTCTTTCGAAGACACTTCGGGGGCCGCAAGCCCATACTTCTCAAGGAGGTCAGGAAGCACTTCCTGCAACTTTGCCGCTCCGGCTCTCACTGACTCCTTGAAAGTATGGAAATGATTTCGTAACAAGGCCCGGCGGGTCTCTGCTTCTTCGGCGAGACCTTTAGCTACCTTCGCCGCGACTTCTGCCTTGACCAACTGCTCGGCCGCAGCCAAAAGCTCCGTGGTGAGAGTCGATTTCTCCTTTTCGGACTTAGCGAGGCGGTGTTGTAGGGCAGCCTTATCTCGTTCAAGAGCGGCTACCTTCGCCTCCAGGTCTGCAATAGCAGTCTTCGAGCTTTCACCGGTCGCCAGCTGTCGGGCGGCACACCGTGCAGCCACGAAGGCCATGAGTGACAAATCTTATGTGCTCTCCAGCATGTTGTCCAGCCCGGAGTCCATCAGCTCTTTCTTCATTAGCGGGAAGCAGAAGGAGCCCCCAGCCTCCGCAAGAGTGTGTGTTCACTATCTCGACTCTCAAAGTGGAGAGACTTGACAATGTTGCCGCCGAGACGAATGACCGTGGGCTTTGCACCCAGCTCGGTGGCGACGGCCTCCGGATCAGCATTGCGGACAAAGTAGTTGTTGCTGTCCGATGAACTGCTTGAGTCTTCGCCATCGCTCTCCTTTGTCCCGAAGCCGGACGCGGCCTTGTCATGCGCAGGCGGCATCCCCACGTCCTTGTCGGGAGCAGGGGCTTCGTGAGCCACAGGCGAGCGAGGGGGGAGTCGATTTCGATCTGCACCTCCTCGTCTCCCTCTTCACCGCTTTCCACGGCGATACTGAACTCAAGATCAAGGCAAGCCGGAGCCGCTTTCAGTGGCATCACCTTTTTTGGAGCAACGGGTGTCGCTTCGCCCGACGGACAATTGCTGTCCTCGCTTGCGGCATCCTCGGAATCCCCTTTGCTCTGCAGGGGCGACACATTCAAGAGGGCTTCATGAACCCAGCCTCGCTTCTTCGGCGCCGCCGAGGAGGACGCACGTTTTCTCTTTGCCTTTTCCAAGGCGCTAGTAGGGGCGGCACCCTGGCCCACGGCGAGTTTCACCTCGGCCAACCGGCGAGGCGCGGAGAGACCCAGGGTGTGGAACACCTAGTTCTGTCGAACTCCGCCAAGGTGCCCCTCCAAGACCTTGTGCTCATTCGTGAAGACCGGTCCGACTATTTTGTTGGCCCGGCTCTCAATGACGACTGGGTCGGCACCTGCATCGCCGAAGAGGCGCAAGGGGTAAGTGACAAAGCGGGGAAGTTGCATTTCTCAAGAGTGAACGTCCGAGGGATAAAAACTTACGTTCGGCCCGAAGGTTGAAGACAGTCGCGAAATTAGGTATCGGGATACCTTCGATCCAACAATCCTCAGCCAGCCAACTGGAGATGATCCAGCCGGCCCTGACGGGGAAGCAGTCGCATGCAACAAACTCTTCGATGATGCCGCGCGTGCCAAAGGTCTTTGACAGCTTCCGAAGCAGCGTAAGCAGAGCCTCGTCCTCGGCTCAGACGTGGGAGGCGACCTTCGGCACATCACCAAGAGCAGGGATGTGGTCGATGACAAGGGGATGGGTCTTCGTTGTTGGATCCAGTGTAACCTTGTGGTAGAACCAGTGGGATGACCAATCATTGGCCCACTTGTTCTTGCTCGCAGCCACCGGGCAGGGCAGGTTCTTGTGGAAGGCAAAGGTATAGCACCCATACTGAGGGATGGCAGATATCTCCATGCCTCCCGATGACTGCACAGAAATCTTCTTTGGTTGATAATGAACCCTGAAAGCACGAGCAAAGCCTTCGGCGCTCGCAACTATTTTGCAGGTCTTCGCCAGCCACATGTACAGGCTCAACCGAAGAATCAATGTCGGTGTCATCTGGTGCAAGTACACCTTAAATAGACGAAAGATGTCCACCACCACGTGGGTCCAAGGGCATCCGAAGGCCGGCGGTGAACATGTCACGAAAGACGACCACTTCGTTGGGGCGAGGATGGGCGATCGTCTCACCCTTCGGCGGTGCGCGGACGTCGTCTGTAGAAACAACACCTCGGCAAACCAGATCGTCGAGGAGGGATGGCGTCATCTTCGATAGGCCAAGTACAGTGGTGGTTGGCCCCTCGGAAGGATCTTTCTTCGGCGCCATTTCCAAAGAAGTAGGATCTCCAAATGCCGCCACTTTCTGAATCGCTGTGATCGAAGAGAGTCGAAAAAGAACGAGCACCGAACAAACCTTCGCGAGAGAAGATGTTGAGAGGCCAGGAGACAATCGCAATGAGCAGTAGCGCCCACCGTTCGCGGCGCTGGTATTTAAGGGGGGGCGGGCGCGAAGGACCAAAACTGCCAGCACCGCGAAGTGAAAAGATGGCCGCACCCCCGCGCTTCGCATCTGAGGCAAACAAACCAAGGGGCAAGATTATCTTTTCAGCATTAAAAGAACGAACTCCGAAACTTTCTCCCGCCAAAATTTTCCCCGCCAAATTTGGGACGCAGGCTAACAGTCTAACTCCGAAAATTTTGTTTCTTCGGCAAAAATGTGAAGCATCTTTTGCAGAACGGCACGGACTGTGCTTCGCCAATCACCGCTGCGACGCCCAGCCTGAAGGGTGGCGCTTCGGGCGCCACCGGCGCCCACAAGGTCGAAGCCATGCCCCTCCCGAAGATTCGGACCGAGGCTCCGAGGGGCCACTGTTGGGGACACCACCTTCGGTCTGGTCTCCGAAGGTACACGAAGACACGTGCGATTCAAAGCCAAGAATGAGAGAAGGATATGATGGTCTTCGTCTGACCCTCGGCCTGGAAGCTGAAGACACGCGAAGACAAGGCGGCACGTGCGTTGAAGCGAAGGATATGGTGGCCTTCGGTCGTTTGGCCGAAGGCGCCGCGAGGACGCACCGGCGAGGCGTTTGTGCTGTCCAGCGAAGGAAGGAATGTCTTCGGAGACTGCGGCGAGAGTGATTGTCGCGAAGAAGGCTGCCTGAAGCAGCGGGGCCCATCTGAGTTGTAATCCACTCACGACTGTAATAGGGAAATTACATGTACGTCCAGGAATATTCTGGGAATATGATCGTTGTAAAGATGTAGAATAGTAATTGCACTTGGAAGGCGAAACGCCGCCTATAAATACGAACATTGATGGGACACATGGAATAGAGAGAGAAAACTTCCCACTTGATTTTGCATGCATTTCCATTACTGTTGTAGTGTTCGCCTATCCCGGAGACACTCTCCACCAACACCACTTTAATGGAGTAATTCATTCAAGAGCCTATATGAAATTAGTTTGGCATTTTGTAGTTGGAACTTGCATTGCTGCTCAGTTCTGGGATAAGAAAACATTTAATTTGTGTGACATTTGAATCTCTGGGCTGCAGATTTTTTCAGCACGGGTTTTGAAATTCTTTTTGAGCAAGCAAGCTAAACTGTGGATTATTTGGAAGAAGATTAGTTCGATACTTAAATTGTGTTGAGCAAAGTGTAACAAGAACGTGTGTGTAAAGATGTTAAGCAATTTCGCCCAACCCATTTGTCAACATAAACTTTAAAAAACATGTTCTGATTTCTTTCAAAACAATTTGGATCAAATTTTCCTCATACAAGATCCTGATTGGATATGACAGTGAAAAACCCACACCCTTCCCTTGGCATGATTCTACCACGTTGATCTTCTACCTCGGAACATGAGCGGCAACCAATGCAACGTGCACCTCTTATAAGCAGAAAATACTCCTTCCAAAACGACTCACAAGAACATCGTCTAGATACTGCAAACTACGCTTGTTTGGATGGTTGCACTTGCATCTATAGTTTAGCCTAGCTTAGATTATGCAAAAGTAGCAATCAACTTGGCTCGCCAGGTACAGGATCCATCCGCGTTTCTGCATAGCATCTCCGGCCCATCCGGGCCACGATGATGCGAGCGATGCCCCGTTATGAAAAGGTAAAATAGACATTTTGGTCCTCAATTTTAACCTGAAGATCGAGTTCATCCCTCAATTTTTAGATAGTTCAATATTGCCCCTCAACTTTTGTTTTTGGGTCAAACTCATCCTTGTGCTATATTATACTCCATCATAACAATGCATTTAGGAGCTGAACATCACAAATATTAAATTTAGAATAACTAATTTTATTTATCCATGCATCACAATGTATAGCGGGTACATGAAGAGTGAAAATTAAGGCTAATTTTAGTGGAAGTGTTATTGGAGTGTTATGCATATTAGTTTTGCTGAAATGATAAAAAGAGAGGAGGGGGAGTATTATGGAATCTGAGATGAGTATTATCACCATGACATTCCTCCGGCCCGATTAAATAGTTTACTCTCTTGGTAATTGTGCCGATGATACTCCCATCTAAGAGAGGGAGAAGAAGGGTAAAATGGAAATTCTTGCGCTGTGACAGCTCCACGAGCGCGAGAATCACGGAGCAATACTCTACCGTGGGTGATAAGATAAGGGCGGGGCATCCGGAAGGTGTGTGTGTGTGTGTATATACACACACGAGCGCACGTCGCACAGCAGGCCGGGCTCCCCGCATCCCACTTCAACCGCCGCCATGGACGCCGCCGCCGCCGCCGGGGATGCAGCAGCCCGGGACGGGCAGACGGCCCTCGCGCTCCGCCTCGCCAAGCACCTCGTGCCTCCTCCGCCCGGGGCGGGGGCGGACGACGGCTCCGCCGCCGCCGCCAACGTCGCGTCCTCGCCGGTGTCCGTGCACGCGGCGCTGGCGCTGGGGGCCACGGGCGCGCGCGGCGCCACGCTGGCGCAGCTGCTCGCCTTCCTCGGCGCGCCGTCGGCCTAGGCGCTTGCCGGCTTCGGCCGCCGCGTGATCGCCGGCAGCGTCCTCGCCGACATGTCCGGCCGCGGCGGCCCGCGCGTGCTCTACGGCGGCGGCGCCTGGGTGGACGCCTCCCGCGGCGGGCTCACCGACGCGATCCGCGACGTCGCCGCCGAGTCCTACAAGTCGGAGGCGCGAACCGTCAGCTTTAGCAAGGAGGTAACTGCGTCGATTAATTAGTAGCTTTCTTTGTTCATATTCACCGGGTTTTTGTTTGCTTCAACTTCTACACACATTGTTTTCTACAGTTGGAACTTGCATTGCTGCTCAATTCTGCGATAAAGAAAATATTTTATTAGTGGCATTAGAATCTCTGGGCGCTGTAGGGTTTTTTTTTTGCAAGTTGTTTCTACCTTTTTTTTTAGCAAACTAGTTAAACTGTAAATTATCTGGTAGATTAGTTCGATACTTAAATTCTTTTGAGCAAAGCGTAAATAAACAAGATCAAGTCTCAAGATGTTAAGCGATCTTGCTCAACCCAAATCTTTTAAAAACATGTTCTGATTTCTTTCAAATCAATTTACATCAAATTTTCCCCATACAAAATCATGATGGATATGGCAGCGAAAAACCCGAACAGCAACGGAGACAAAGTCCTTGTTTCTTTTTGCTCATGCTGTGAATCTGTGATTCATCGAAGTTCACCAAGTTTTGCATGTTAAAAATTTTTTGACACGTGAAGCCCGAGGCAGCTGTGAAGATGATTACGAGTGGGTGAAGAAGGCCACCAAAAACCTCATCGACACCGTCATCTCCGCCAGCGACATCGATGCCACGACCGACCTCGTGCTCGCCAACGCGGTCTACTTCAAGGGCGCATGGCTGGTGCCGTTCGACTCCTACCGCACACAGCGCAGCTCGTTCCACCGGCTCGACGGTGGTGGCGCCGAGACGGAGTTCATGACGACGGGCAACATCGACTTTATGGACGTGGCGTGCTTGGACGGGTTCAAGGTCCTGAAGCTCCCCTACAAGCCCGGCGCCGATCCATGGACGCGGTACTCCATGTTCGTCTTCCTCCCGGACGCGCGCGACGGCCTCTCGACCATGGTGGACGTGGTCACCGCGTCGCCGGCGTATCTGTACGGCATCTTGGCGGAGATGAAACGGAAGCCCGTCAGCATCCAGCTGCCCAAGTTCGAGATCTCCTTCAGCTGGAGTGACCTCAAGCGCGACCTCGGCCGGCTGGGTCTCTCGCTGCCGTTCTCGCCGGAGGCTGTCGACCTGCGTGGCATGTGCAAGGAGGAGGACGTCGCCGGCGGTGCACGGCGGCCGACGTTCATGTCCAAGGTCGCGCACAAGGCGGTGGTCAAGGTGAACGAGGCAGGAACTGAGGCGGCCGCAGTCATCGTGCATTCGGTTGGCGGGGGCGGTCCACCGCCTGACCTCGTCGAGTTCACCGCCGACCATCCCTTCACCTTCTTCATCATGGAGGAGTAGTCCGGGGTGATCGTGTTCGCGGGGCATGTCCTCGATCCAACCAAGTGATCAGCATCCGAGGATCAACAAATAAAATCCGCAATGCAAGAACCGTTGCTACTTTGGTAATAATTTCAGACGTACTGCTTGCTGAGTACTGTTTCACTGGTGTAACTTTGGCGTTGCGCTGGATTCGATCTGCTGGTTCTGGGTGGCCAGTAGCCACGGCAGATCTGAAAATACGTCTGCAAGAAAGCGCTCACTTTTCATGTCTTTGTGCCAACCAACCAATGCCGTTCTTTGCATTGCCATTTACTTTTCTCCAAGTCCAAGATGAATAATAATGCCATGATAACCAGAATATACGCTGATACACACAAAATTAGATGAACACAGCTCCTGCAAAAATATATCAGGCGCAGTAGATTATTTCATTGCAGGTGACCACTCTGCTAGTATGCTTCACAGAACACAAAGATAGCAAACAGTGCATACTTCACATCAGTAGAAGACTATGACAGTTATGGCGGTCCGCTTTTGTTTATGTGAGTATTACCCATTAACCTTTTCGGCAAAGCTTTCTCAATAAAAACAAACTTTTCGGCAAACTTTTGTAAGCTTTAGAAGATTCAGTTTAGTGTTTAACCCAGATTATTCTGAAAAATAACAAGAAAGCCATGTTTAGAACACATATTCGGAAGAGAGGCAGTCATCAGTCATCACAACTTGTTCTGATCACTGACGAAACGATGAAGATTGTGCAAGGCAATCAAGTTTACACCAAACTATCCCAGTGAGGCCGTGTGTTAAAAAACACCATGTTACAAGACAGCTACTAACTGGTAGGTCAAGAGCAACAAGCAGCACCTCCTCACTCAGCACTTTGCAAAGTATTAGCCAATATATACATGGATGCAGCTTTGTTGAATCCTGACGCCGATCACTTGGTGGGATCCAGGACGTGCCCCGCGAACACGATCACCCCGGACCAGTCCTGGATGAGGAAGGTGAAGGGATGGTCGGCGATGAACTCGACAAAGTCTGGGGTGAGATCAAAGCGCTCTTGTATTTTATTATTTAAATTTGAAAGTTGTAGGTTTTTAGAAAAAATAGAAAAACATCTAATTTTAGGGGTAGTCCAAGAGACTAGGTAAAATATGATGGCTATTATTCTAAATTAGGTCCACGTCATCTAATTCCATCGACTCTTCGATTCACGAGCAATATGTTCGCGATGCCGTGACGTACGGCTGAGCGCCGCGCCCCTTCACTTGCGCCGCCGCCCCTGGACGAGTGAGTGCCGGCGCCGCCCCTGGGACGAGGTTGCGAGCCGGAGCGCGCCCCTGGACGTAGCGCTGGCAGCTATCCTTCAAGCTCATCGCCTGAACGCGTTAGGAATTGATCAAATTCGATTGAAGGCGACTGGAAGTCCTACTCTGGGCCTTCCAGTCAGACGTGCAAACGGACTGGAAGTTGGACAAATCAATTTGAGGTATCATGATGTGATCACTTCAACGTAGTGCCTTTTCAATATGTACCGCATTGAAGCGATTTTTTGATCAGCTGTGTTTTTATCCAGTCTTTAATCTTGCTTGGACAACAACGTCATTGAGTATGGATTCAGATGATGAATTCAATCAATTTATAATGGATGAAATCATTGATTCCTCCTCTTCAGATGATGAGAGGAAAGCTGTTATTTCTAGTGCCGCACACTTGATAGTTGAGGATACGCTTAATCATCTGGGTCGAATTGGTTCCATCGAGGGACATGATGTTGTGGATCGTGAAAGACTACTGTACCATGGTCTTCTTTACAAAGACTATTTCTCAAAAAAACCAACTTTCGGACCAAAGACTTTTAGACGCATGTTAGGATTTGTGCCTACAATTTCTATCATTACTTTTGGTGGCTTGCTTTACAATAGAGCTAATTTTTAATTGTGTCATGACATAGGTTTCGGATGAAACGACATTTATTCATGCGCATAATGAATGCTGTTGAGGAGCATGATGAATATTTTGTGCAGAAGAGGAATGCGGCTGGTACCCTAGGACTATCTCAGTTTGCAGAAGGTTGTGGCAGCATTCCGATAGCTAGCTTATGGCGTCGCGGCCGATGCTTTGGACGAGTATATTCGTATTGGTGAGAGTACCGCTTTAGAAGCTTTGTGAAAGTTTACCGTGGCTGTTGTTGAAATTTTTGGACAGGAGTACATGAGATTGCCTAATGAAGAGGATACCGCTAGATTACTAGCAATTGGAGCCAACAGAGGTTTCCCTGGTATGCTTGGGTCCATAGATTGTATGCACTAGAGCTGGAAAAATTGTCCTACTGCATGGCATGGTATGTACCGTGGACATAAAAAGGAGCCAACAATTATACTTGAAGCTTGTGAAGGATATCGGCACATATTTGAGTATTAAATATAAATTAATTAAAAACTAATTGCAGAACTCGTCTGCGAGATTAATATATTAATACTAATTAATTCATTATTAACACATGTTTACCATAGCACAATATTGTCTAATCACGGACTAATTAAATTCAAAAATTTGTCACGCAAAATACACCCAATATGTGGCAGGGTTTTTTTTGTCTCTATTTAATACGCCATACATGTGCGAAAATATTCAATGTGATAGTTTTGGGTGTAAAATTTTGGGATCTAAACAAGGCTTAAATAACTCTGTCGTTTTTTATCGGGAGTCAGAGGCTCCATCCCTAAATAACTTTATCTGTAAAATTAGTGCAATGTTTTATCTTCAAATAAATTTATTAAAAAATTAGATTTAAATATGTTTGTAAAACACGCGCAATATTTCAACTTCAAATAAATTTATTAAAAAAACGAGATTTATGTACCACAAATATTAATACTTTTAATATACATTTAGTCAATGTTAATTATTGGGAAATGAAAATGACAGTTATATATAGGTGCGAAGGGAATAATCTCTATCTTAAAAACATAATAATCGAAACACGCTATAAAAGGTAAAATAGTTATTTTGATCGCTAAACTTTATTGTAAGAGTCAAATTCGTACCTTAATTTTTAAATTGGATCGCTCAACTTTTATTTTAAGGTCATACAGGTAGTTATGCTGATATTATACTCCATAATAACATG
The DNA here is from genome assembly GCF_016808335.1 of Panicum virgatum. Classification (NCBI taxonomy): domain Eukaryota; kingdom Viridiplantae; phylum Streptophyta; class Magnoliopsida; order Poales; family Poaceae; genus Panicum; species Panicum virgatum. Next base: position 42,710,676 of record NC_053143.1, read on the forward strand.
AGATAAATAAAAAAAATCCTTTTACCCTTAGCTTTTTGTTCCCCTCCTTAATTTCTATTTTTCATGCACTAATGATACAATGCGATGTATGGATAAATAAAATTATACATTTCAAATTTAATGCTTGTGATGTTCAGTTCCTAAATGCATTGATGCTCATGCCACTTCATTGATTTGCTTGCATTTAATAAATATTCTTTTACTAATAATAAACTTTTAATGAATTTAGAAGGGAAAGAAGACAAGAGTAAAGAGAATGTTTTGCATAAATCTCATATTATTATGATGTATAATATTCCCTCCATTCTTTTTTGATAGTCTATTTCACTTTGACACAATGACCAAGAAAATGCAATCTTGCTTATCATCTCATTAATGTAACACAAGATTTTTTGTTAGTCTTTCAATGTCTTTGCTCATTACTGTTGCTATTTATTGACATGGTCCTTATCAATAGCAAATAGGACTATCATTTGTGAATATTTAAGTTTTGGAAATATGACTATCAAAAGAGAATGGAGGAAGTATAACACAATGATGAGTTTGATCCAAAACAAAAGATAAGGAACTATATTGGTCTATCTGAAAACAATGGGGATAAACTTGACCCTCGAATCAAAAGTTGAGGGACCGTCTATTTTTGCCCTATAAACGAACACACCCAAGCGGGAAGTCCATCGGCCCGATCCAAATATAAAGGAGCTGAGATGGGAGATCAATCAATAGAGGATCTGGTTGGGGTTTTCTCCACGAAAGCTAGATTGGTAGATAGGAAGAGCGAGAGGCGGAACGGATCTATGCCGAGCCGCCTCGAATCCAAGCTCAAAACCCTAGCCATCTTTTGAAAATAGTACGATATATTTTGAAAATAATATAATATCTTTCATATTTAAAAAAATATGATATTTTGGATGGGAGGATCAGAGGATGCACCTTTTGAAGGGCAACGTTCGCAGTTTATTTTTATTATTGCAACATACTATGTTGGGAAAATAAATAGGAGTATGCTTTTGCGAAAGAGAAAAAAAATGTGAAAATAGGGTACGGTTTGCGTACGTGGATTCATAATGAGTATGCGTGCATTATGAATGTTTGAATCGTACAGTAATCTTTTTAAAAATATGAAAATAGGGGAGGTGGCTTGTCCCTTTCACGACGCAAAGTCCATGCATTGCACTTCCAATCCAAAACCAAAATCTTCCTCTCCCTCCCTTATTTCTACAAGACTCGTCATATGAAAGCCGTAGATCCTGACTATACAAATAATTAAGCTTATGGTACGCCATCATACCATGCAAAAAGGACATCACATCGTAGCCTCTCCAAGATACTACTCAATTAGGGACACCATCGACGATCCCATGGCGTTGTCTCGCGAGCTCCTCCCCTTCCTCTTCGTCCTCGTCGCGGCGGTGGCGCCGGCGCGGGCGCAGGAGTACTGCGGTGACTCGCTGGCCGGCCTGATGGAGTGCCGGAGCTTCATGTTCGGCGGCGCGGCGGCGCCCTCGCCCGCGTGCTGCGCGGCGTACGAGGCCGCCTTCGACGCCGACCCCTTCTGCCTCTGCTACGTCGCCGACGGCACGTTCGGGCGCGCCACGGGCTACGACGTCACCGTCTCCGACGCGCTCCGAATCCCCGCCGGCTGCGGCCAGGCCGACCCGCCCATCGCGCTCTGCAGCAGTAAGTAGCTAGCCCCGGCCGCCGCCACCGCCGCCCACGATCCACATACCCTCTCGTCGTCTTCACCTCCGGCCTATCTGCGATGCACGAAATCTGAGCGTTCTCAATATCTGGCTGCTCGATGATCTGTCGGTTCTCTGTGTTGCAGTGCAAGGGCTGGTGCTCCCTCCCTACGCGCCGCGGCCTCCGGTCGCCGCCGGCGCCTCTCCGACGGGGCAGCCGTCTTCAGGTAACTCACCGTCTACCGCCAGAGAGATTGGCCGTTGCATCGATTCACCGGAATTAGATTTGTCTAGTTGCTCCTGCTGAAAGCCTGAAACTGGTCGTGGCATTGCCACAGGGTCCTCGGAGGCGGCGCCGCCGTTCACCTCTCCACCGCCGCCACCACCGGTGCCAATCTCCAAGTTAGTGATGATGAGTCAGCATCGCTGATCTTGCTGTTGGTCGGCGGCGTGTTCCTGTTGTGGTGCACCCTCTAAGCGGTGTAATTACAGGTTGATAGGAAAGAGTACCGGTAATAACGATGTTGGCGACATGTAATTATAAATTTTTGTGCCTTACGTGTCGTGATTTGCGAAAATCATAGGAGATAGTGAGGTAAAAGTAGATCAGAATATCAAATTCTCAATTAGGTGTAATGTTACAGAGCAACTCATGCATCGCATGACCAGACCTCGAGTTTTATGCATACGCAACACGAACTCTGTTTGCGTTACTACTGATATTTCCTAAGCTGACCTGTTCAAGGCACGCCTGTGTCATTCAGCACCACTCGTAGGCCACCTATCTGACTCAGAAACAAGAGCATTGCGTCAGTGCCTTCCCAGCTCATAGTCTAGCTCGATCCACAAGATTTCAGGCACTTCAAAGAAGTCCCAGCCTGGAAATCCAGAATAAGCTTCAGTGAAACTGATTAAGTTACTGCAGAGACGGGATTCATCTGTTCTTTCTCTGAACTTCCTTGCGGAATTCTGCCCTGCGGATTTCAGATTTGCGGATTAGACCTTGACTATGCTAAAGCAAGCACTGTCACAGTAGTCAAAGGTTCAACCTTGCTTCTTCTCGTGGTTAGAATGGATCAATCGACCAGAGTGCTCTAATCCTGGAAAGCGAAAGACCAAAACTCCCCACACAAATCACCTGATGCGATGCAACGACAAGACAAGCTGCCTCTCCAGTCTCCGGCCCCTTTTATCCTCTTTCACCAGGTTCCTTCAGGGTAAACTACACGACCTGACATCAGCCACCACCAGCAGCAGCAACGTCAGGTGAGGTTCTGCAAATATTTTCTTTGTATACTTCAATTGCCTCTTACAAACTTTTGTTCCTTCTCTCCCATCTCTGATCTCCTTTTAGAAACAAATAGCATCTGAATTTACTTGCCAGCCATCTCGGATCACTGATACAGTCGGAGGTCAGAGCAGGAGAGAGCAGCAGGAGCAACCATGAGTGCCATTAAGTTCTGCCAGGAATGGTGAGCTGATTGTTGGTCCATTGATTCATATGTTCAGCCAGTTAACCCCTTTCTTGATTGGTTTTTTTCCCAAGAGGTGATTTGCTCATGAACAAGCTCGCTATTTTTTAGTGGGTGCATGCATGCAACAGCAACATACTGTATTCCAAGGAGGACAAGGAGCACAATGTGCTTCTCTATGCCTGCAGGAACTGTTACCATCGGGTTAGCTGATTCTCCACCCATATTTACCTTCCCTTAATCCATTATCTGCTCAAAGATTTAAGATTATCTTTCAAATTCTGTAAAACTATACTTGATTTAGGTCCAGAGTATCTGAGCAGTCACTCTGAACTTGTTCTTAATTTGCCATGGCCTTGCAAGTACCCTGTCTGAAACTCTGCTCTCTGCAGGAGGTGTCAAACTCCGACTTCAACAGCAATTTCATGTATCGGAACGTGGTGGACCATACCGCCAGTGAGTTCACTCAGGTGCTCTTTGAGGATGTCGCCTCCGACCCCATGCTGCCCCGCACCAAGGCCGTCTTCTTCCAGGTCAACACCATGTCTGATGCCTATCTTCTTCAGTTGGTTCAAAGTTTCAGAGTCCAGGCCTGACTTGACAGCCACCACCACCATGCTTGGATCGTTGGCAGGCGACGGCAAGGGGCGAGGAAGGCATAGGCATGGCGCTCTTCTTCATCTGCTGCAACCCCAGTGCGACGCTTTCAGCCAGTTGCTGCAAGAGAACAGAACGTCATCTATGCGTTAGTGTAACATGCAGCAAGAGATTCGTGGTTCTTGTTCAGATGTTCAGGAAATGGTAATAGTTAAGGGAATTCAGGATTCATGCTAAGGTTCTGGGATCAATGACATGACTAAGTGAGTAGGAAATTGATTCAGTCGCAGAGCTTTGTGCCCACGCCATCTCTGGCACCCTTGCCGACCAGGCCATCACTCATCCGGTCCCCTTGCCTATGGAGTCCGGAAACGGGCAGCTGCAAGGCCGTGGCCATGGCTAGATGCAAGCAGGCGCGGCACTGAGGCCTCCAGGAGTAAGGGGATCCAAACGAGGGGCGGCCGGATTAGTGGAGCCACTCCAGCGAGCCACACGCGACATGAGGAGATGCGGTGTTTCTTGTCAGAACAGACATTGGTGATGGACCACGGGGTGGCACGGTACATGAGCACCATGTGTGTGCCGTCGCGTTCGCTGACGTTGCTCACATAGACATGCACCAGGATAGTCAGACCCTCGCAGCGCATGTGCGCTACACACACGGTATTGGCACTGCTGCTGCCGGAGCGCGTCACGTTGAGGAGCGACGTCGCGGCGAAGGCGTGGCCGCCGTGAGCTGCACGGCGCGTGCGCCAGTGAGTTCCAGAACTGGGTGTAGCTGAGCCCATGCCCAAACGGGAGGATCATCGAGCCCGCGCAGAAGCGGTAGGTCCAGCCGGGGTACCCGCTCACCAGGTTGGCACGCATCTCCATGTTCGTCATCGGCGCCTTGTACAGGTAGTCCTCTGGGGGTACCATGTCATCGGAAGCTTCCTGCCTGTAACAAATCACAACCAAAATTTCAAATTACAAACGACTTTCTTGTTGCAAAATTGTGCTACTCATTGCCAAGAAGCAATATCCCATACCTGAAATTACCAGGCTGAAAGAAATCACAAGGCTCTCGCTGTGTAGCAGAACATTTTCTCTAATATTGTCACCTCACAAATCAACTTACTTTCCCATCGAGCTTCAGAAGGATCTTATCACTTTCTGGATGTTTCCCACCTCCAGCTGCAAACTCGTGATTAGAATCATTCAGCACCATCCAACTGGAGCCTGTTTCTTTTGAGACCCCATGGAGTTTCATTACTCCCCTCACCTCCTCAGCATCATTCCAACTGCCAGATTTTGCATATATCTTCGATAAAAGCACAGATGCTCCATCATGATTGGGATCCAACTCCAAAACTTTCTTTGCAGCAAATGCGCCAAGCTTGAGATCGCCATGCATCCAGCATGCTGCTAACAAAGAGCCCCAGATAGCCACATTGGGCCCTAAGTGCATTGACTCTATGACATCAACTGCTTCTTGCAAAAGTTTAGCTCTTCCCAGAAGATCCACCATACAACCATAGTGCTCATGATTGGGTTCAATCCTGTATTCTTGAACCATACATCTAAACATCAAACGACCTTCATGAACTAGACCAGCATGACAGCAAGCATAAAGTAAATTAAGAAATGTCACTTTGTTGGGTTCAACACCTTCATTTTTCATCTGCTTAAACAGAACTAAGGCGGATTTTCCATCGCCATGCATAGCAAAAGCAGCAATCATACTTGTCCAGGTAATAACATTCTTGTGAGGTATTTCATTGAAGATATTCAAGGCAAGAGTTATACCCCCACATTTGGCGACCATATCAATAAGAGCATTGCAAACGCGCAATGTCTTAGTCAATCCGTTATTCTCGGTGAAGGAGTGGATCCATATGGCTTTATCAAGGGAACCTAAATTGGCACATGCAGATATGGCACTTAACAGAGTAACTTCATCAGGCATGATACCATGCTCTTGCATATCACTGAATAAACTCAATGCTTCGTTAGGTTGGTTACTTTCAGCATATCCTGATATCATGGCACTCCAAAACACCACATCTTTCTCTGGCATTCCATTGAATATAGAGCGAGCAACCTCAACTTTTCTGTTCTTGGCATATCCAAAAACCATGGCAGTTGATGATACTAAGTCCTTCCTTGGCATCCCATTGTATAGCTTTTCAGCCATATCCATTTTGTCACAGCTAGCATACAAGCTTATGAGAGCACTACTGAGGTGAGCATCTATAAGAATGTCTGACACCAACATGTATGAGTGGATGGCTTTCCCGGTTCTGAAATGTCTTATATGCCCACAAGCTGATAGAACAGTAGCAAGGATCAATTGGTCAGGAACAACTCCAGACCTCTTCATCTCAGCAAACAGAAGCAAAGCTGCTTTGTAGTTCTGAGTCTGACAATAACTGTCAAATGATATTAGAAAGGTGTATAACAGTTTGCAGTGAAATGTGCAATTGCCAAGTAGCATCCAAAATGGAGACTAAATAGTAACAGCAAATAAACAAACCAAAATGGATGATCACTTAATTTATTTTTGTGCACTATGTAAATGATGGTTGCATTACAAGGAATTATGCTCTCTAAAAGTACCTGGAGTTCATGCATGATAAACATAGGTCTTTCAGTAAACTAAATATTGGATCACAATATGCCATTCCTGAAGCATATAACTGATATATGGATAATGCTCAAAGTGTATTATGCTTTCTTAGGTCATTGAATTACATCACCTTGCGAGTTATCGAGTTATGTTAAAAAAACATAGAAAAATTTCACAACTAATGCAGCTTTCATAGTGATTTGAGCCCTATGTTACTGCAAAGTCAGGTCCTGGCTACATTTTCCAACTTGTGGCTGATCTGATCTAATGTGTTCCAAACCTTAGAATATGCTAGTTGCCCCTTGCTCCAATGCTAAACTCTTGGCAAGCAGTGGGAAAAAAATATAAAACTCGTCGCACACAACCACAAGCTATTCCATTCACCCGTGTAACATTTTCTTCATGCAGAACACAGACCATGCTAAACTGCGCCACAAGTGCATGGGGCCGAACGACCAAAAGAAGAAAGAATCCAATTCCGGTCTCAAACAACCCCACAAACAAACATGACAGATCCAAGCGCGATACCTATCGAGCATGACGCCCCAGGCAACGACGTCCCGCACGGCTATTCCGTCGAACACCCTCCGCGCGTCCTCCACGCGGCCGCACGCCGCGTACGCCCCCACCAGCGCGGTGCCGACGAACCCGTCGCCCAGCGCCCCGACCCTGACGGCCGCCGCGTGCGCGCCCCCCACGTACGCGCCAGCACCGTCGCAGCGAGCCGCGGAGCGGAGCAGGGCGGGGAGCGCGCGGGGCCCCGGCGGGGGCAGGCCCGCGCGGCGGAGGCACGAGCAGGCCGCGAGCGCGAGGCGCGGGGCGGACGCGGCGGCGGCGCGGATGGCGGCGAGGTGGGCGCGGTCGGGGTGCGGGTGGGCCGCCGGCGGCGCCGGGATGGGGTAGCCGCGGCGGAGGAGGGCGGCGCGGAGCTGGCGCAGGTGGTGGTGGTGGTGGCGCGCGTGCGCTTCCATGTGGCCGACTTTGGGCGGCAGGAGGGCGTGTTGGGCTGCTAGCGTTTATCTGAGCCGTCTGATTGGAGGTCTGGATGGCCGAGATTCATTAGCCTTTAGTGGGAGTCCCACCGACTGTGTTCGGCTGGCTGGTGCTGGTGGCTGGTGCTGTTTTTTGTGAGGGAAAAGTAATGCTGGCTAGTACTAATTTTGTGTGAGAGAAAAATACTGTTGGCTGGATGCTGGCGATAATGCATTGAGAATTTGATTTCCAAATCAAGAAGAGAAGTCTTAAATTCAAAAGAAAATTAAAGTCAATCTAAACCCAACGGGAAATGGTAATGTTGAATCCAATTCATTTAGACCCAGTTTGGTTTTTTCAGTTCATAAGTCTCGTCATATCACATATTTATACACCAATTAGAAGTACTAAACATAGACCTATTACCAAATTAGTTTCATAAGTTGTGACTTAATCACGAGATGAATCTATTTAGTATAATTAGTTCATAATTTGACAACTAATTGCTACAATAACCATTCACTAATCATACATTAATTATACTTAATAGATTCGTCTATAGCTCTAATCGCAACTTACTCCCTTCATTCTCTTTTAATAGTCCCATTTCTAAAATTAAAATATTCACAAATGATAGTTATATTTGCTCTTGATAAGGATCATGGCAATAAATAGCACTAGTAACGAGTAGTTTCTAGCAAAGTCATTGGAGGACTAGCAAAAAGCCTTGTGTTACATTAATTAGATGATAAGCAACGTTGCTTTTTTCTTGATCATTATGTCAAGGTAAAGTAGGACTATCAATAGAGAATGGAGGGAGTATGCAATTAGTTTTATATTAAGTTGGCATTTGAACATTCGAATTGACATCCAAATATTCGATGTGACAGCAACTTAAAAAAAATCAAATGAGGCCTTAACTCCATCCAAGAGATTAATAATAACTTAGTATGATTACGTATAGGCCCAAGCCAAAAGTAGTATCTTAGAATTAAATCTCATGTTCACAATTAAAATTTTAATAAAATTGATCATAATTTGTCAGTGATAACTAGCATGATACTAAGTTAATTTGTGGCCTTATGGATATATTATCAGTATTGCTAGATTTATATGTTCACATCTGAAACTTTGGACTAAAACCTCGAGTTCGCATTTAAAACTTCTACGAGGTTAGCTGAAGTTCAGACTAATTGCGTTGTTTTTGTATTTAAAACTTCAGCCTAAATGCGACGAGGTTAGCCTGATTACGCACAGTCTTTTTGCAACAGTTCAGACTGATATGATGTATAAACATTGGCGAGAAGTGGTCACATGTTTTCTGAATCTGAAGGAATATGATCGTTCACAAAAGGGGGAGAACAATTAGAGGTACGTTAAGTAAGGCAAAGGCAGGTCAGAATCCTGACGTCGTGAACCGTTGAGCATCTGCAGGGATGGCGCCAATGACCTCCCGGTTCAAACTTTAGCAGTTAAATGATGGGCCGAGCCGAACCGGCTCATGAGTCAATCAGGCCTCAACCAACCAGGTGGTTACGAGGCCCAAAGACCCTAGATTCATTCAGACCAGCCTTCGCTAGTAGTTCGCCAACAAATGGCCCAATTTGCCGCTAATTTGTTTGCTCTGGATATAGGACGATTTTGTAAACCATCAGTTTGCGGCATTGTATTGCATATTTGCACGTTGCACCGACAAATTTGAGTCAATAACATGTTAAACTAAGAATTCCCACCTCTAGTTACCAAGAAAAAGTGACACCATCGTCTAAATAACTAGAAATTTTCCAATTAAAAGCCCAACCTTTTAGCTCAAAATAATCCCCACTTTAAGCTTTTAGCTCACACAGATTTTGTTTTAAAAAAACGCGTCTCTCAAGTTTTCGCGTCCATTTTTCTAGAAGATAATCGATAATAGTCTTGTGCAAGAACTTGACAATTTATAGCTAGAGTGGAAAAAGTTCATTTTTGGCCATCCAACTATTGTCTGAGTTTGATTTTGGCCATCCAACTCCAAAACCTCCAAAACCTGATATCCTTGACCATCCAACTCTCAAAACCGGTCAGATTTGGCCATCCTAGTGGTTTTGGGTGTGGTTTTATTTGCTGACGTGGACGGGTGGCGGCCGGGGAGGGTGGAGATGGGTGGCGTCGGTGGGGGAGAGGAGAGAAGAGAGAGGGGAGAGGAGGGCTGATAGGTGGGCCCCACCGCCGTGGTGGAGGAGGCCGACTGCTTCCGCGCTGCAGGGCTCGCTGCGGGCGGTGGCGGCGGAGTCGCTAACGAGGGAGGAGAGGACCTCGTTGAGCAGGCCATGGCGGAGCTCGTGCGCGGTGGCCATGGCCTAGCTCATGTCCGGATCCACTCCAGGATGGCTGCTTGGCCTCCTCGGCGTGGCGCGGAGGAGGTGCGGAGGACGGCGGCGCTCCTCCCTTGATATGCATGTGTTGCATGCGTGAACCCTTGCGTGTAGGACGGGACGGCCGCAGTCCCGATGCCGTCAGGCCAGGCCATGCTCATCCACTTCTTGATGCTCCGATGATCATCTCCATGGAGACATCACGACGCCCTCCCACCTACTCCCCTCCCCGGCAACCTGCGAACGCGCCAAGCCCCGAGCGCTCCCCCACCCACCCCCCAGGTCACGTGGAGCCCGCCCCTTGCGGCGCGCCACCGCCGCGCCCACTCAGCTCACAGCTCACTGTCACCGAACCCATCCCCCCTCGCCGCCCCCGCCGTCGCGCCACGTCGCCGCGCGCCTCGCCACGTCCTGCTCGCCCGGGCTGCATGCGCGGCGGCGTCGTCCCCCGGCGCGCGTATAAATACCTGCTCGCAGCGCGTCCATGGCAACCGGCGCCCATCTCATCGATCTCGACCGTCCTCCATCGGCCTCGAACAAGCTAGTGGCTGTAGCTAGAGTGACCTCTCGGGGAGTAGCTAGGATGGGGAAGGGTAGCGGTGGGGCCGGCTCGCGGTGGGCGCTGCTCCTGGTGGCGGGGGTGCTGCTCGCCGCGGCGGCGACGGCCGCCGCGGAGGAGGACGTGGGCTCGGAGGTGGCGGCGGCGGCCGACCGGGACCCGAAGGAGGACCTGCGGTGGTGCAGGAAGGGGTGCCGGTGGCAGTACGGGCAGGACGCGCGGCGGCGGGCGGAGTGCGAGCGCGAGTGCCGGGAGCGGCACCACCTCCAGGACGAGCGGGAGGACGATGAGGACGCGCTCGGCGGCTCTGGGAGGGGCGAGTGCCGGCGCAGGTGCGCGAGCCGCTACGAGGACCAGCCGTGGCGGGTGCCCGAGTGCGTGAGCCGGTGCCGCCCCCGCGGCGCCGCGGAGGAGGACGAGGAGGAGGAGAACGAGGGCGGGCGCGAGTGCCGGCAGCGGTGCGAGCGCCGCCACGCCGGGGACTGGCGGGAGAAGCAGCGCTGTCTGATGGAGTGCCGCCGCCGGGAGGAGGGGGCTGCCGAGGACGACGACGGCAACCGGTGCCCGTGCTCGTGCAGGAAGCAGTGCGAGCGCCACCAGGACCAGGGCAGCAGGCGGCGCTGCGTCGAGGCCTGCGAGCGCCGCCGGGAGCAGGAGGGCGAGGACTGCAAGCGCTGCGCCGAGGAGTGCAAGCGCCATGGCGACCAGCGCAGCAGGCAGCGCTGCGTCGAGGCTTTCGAGCGCCGGGAGCGGGAGGAGGGCCGCCGCGGCGGCAGCCGCGACGCCGACGCCGGCTCCGGAGAGGACAGCGGCCACGGGGACCGGTGCGAGAGGAAGTGCCAGCGCTACAGCGACTGGCCGGCGAAGCTGCGGTGCATGGAGCAGTGCCAGCGCGAGGAGGGCCGCGGCGACGACGCCGACGAGCAGGAGGACAGCTACTGCACCGGCCGCTGCGAGGAGAGGTGCCAGCACCACGGCGGCCGGGAGACGCAGAGGCGGTGCGTGCGCCGCTGCGAGCGCGAGGAGGGCTGCAGCCGCCGCCGCGACGCCTCCGCCGCCGCCGGCGAGGAGGAGGGCAACGACGACCGCAGCTGCAGGCAGCAGTGCCAGCACTACCGCGACTACGACAGGAAGAAGCGGTGCATGCGCGACTGCCGCCGCCACCAGGGCCGCGGCGAGGACGGCGAAGAGCTCGCCACCGGCGAGGAGGGCAACCACCACTGCAGGGAGCAGTGCCAGCACCACCGCGACTACGACAGGAGGCAGCAGTGCATGCGCGAGTGCCGCCGCCACCACGGCGGCGGCCGCGGCAGCTGGGAGACGGTGGCCGGCGCCGTCCTCCAGGTGGTGTGACGCGCATGGAGACGGTGTCACGGCGCCGGCCGCCACACGTGGCCGGCCTGCAGGTGGACCCCACCCGTCGACCAAGTACTACCGCTCCTCGTCCGCATATACACCTGTGTACGCGCACGCGTACGTATACGTCTTCTGTACGTAGAGGCGTAGACGAATAATAAAGAGCGGTGGACGCATACGTGGCGACGGCTCTCCGTACGAGAGGGAGCTGTCGTGTACCGTATGTGATGATGTAAATACGTGGATGCGTGGGACCCGCTATCTGGTGACACTGTTTGCCTAAAGTTTGCTTCTGGAACTCCTAGTTGAGAGGCTATGTAAGTGAGATGTGTGCTGTTGTTAAATAAAGTGACACCGTTTACAAAAAGTTTGTGGTTGGCTTTTTTTTAATTCTTGTTTACTATGAAATTGAAAATAGGATCGTTTCAACTTTCAAGTGTTCTCTACGGTTGTAAAAAATAATATATATTTACAACACCATGCAAGTCAAGTGATACTCTCTACTGACTTCGATTAGTAGCTCCTGATAGAGAGTATAAAATATATATACATTTTCTATTTAGCATATCTAGGGTGCTGAATAAGTTATTTAGCGCACTGACCCAAACCCAACTAGATCCATTCTACAATCGGAAAATTAAGAGGTTCAAACCGGAAATAGGTCTTCGTAACCGAAAAATCTAGCTGTGTCATGACCATTCATCCTACAACCAGAAAATTAAGAGGTTCAAACCGAAATTATGTCTAAGTGACTGAAAATTTAGCTGAGTCATGGTCATCCATCCTGCAACCGGAAAATTAGAAAATCCTAACCGGAAATTGGGCTACGAGACAAGAAAATTTAGACAACCGGAAAGGTAAAAGGATCTGACCGGAAAATTAGGTCCAAACCAGAAAATTTTAATTTTGTGGTTACAATAACACGTTTTCGGTTATGGGATCTTTGTTTTCTTGTTTCAGCCTATTCCGGATAACTTTTTTGCTTTAGATAACAATTTTATGGTTTGAATTCTCTGTCCAGAGGTACGACATGTTTTTTCGGTTGAGATAACAATTTTTCGGTTTGAGAAATATCTTTTTCGGTTTCAACGCTAGGTAATTTTGCAATTTCAAGCACCATTTTTCGGTTTAAAAAACATTGGTTTTTTTTGCTGAAATAGCAATTTTCCGGTTTCGGGAATACCTGTGACATCCCGAAAAATGCACCAAAATAAAACACGCGCTAATTATAATTTTCGAAATCTCCCTCTCTCTTTCTCTCTCTCTTCTTTTCTCTTTTCTATTTCCCATTTTCTTTTCTATTTTCTCTCCCCCTTCCTCCTCTCTTCCTTCCCTCCTCCCCGCGCGCTGCAGAGCCGCCCGGCCCCGCCTCCCCTGCTCGCCGAGTGCGCCCGACTCCCGCCCCACCCTCGCCGCCAAAGCAGCTCGCCACCACCCTCTCGCCGCGCGCGCGCACCACCCCCAGGTCGTGCCCACGCACACGCACACACGCACGCGCAAGCACGGGCTCGCCACGCTGAGCCGCGACGCCGCGCACGCCGCACCCACACACCGCCCGCCCGCCCGCCCTGCACCACCGCGCGCAGCACGCGTTTCGCGTGCTCCGGGCCCGGCCACGCCGCTCGCCGACCCGCCACCGCCTTCCTGTGCTGCCATCGCCGTCGGCCGCCTGTGCGTGCACTGCACCCACGTGGAGCACGCGCCACTGCTCGCCGCGCCTCCCGCCGTCGAGCACTGCACCGCCTGCCCCGCGCACGCCTGCCCGAGCCGTCACATCATCCTGTGACCGGCCTCGCCGCCCGTGCTGCCGAGTCGCGACGCCGGACGCCATTAAAGGCGCTCCGTGCCGCTCACCGGCCGCCACCGACGCGCCCTCCCCTCCACCGACCTACTCCGCCTATAAAAGGGCCCCTCGCGTCGCTCACCGCCACCACAAGCCACGCCGCACCGCACTCCTCCTCTCCGGTTCCCTAGCGCCGCCGCCAGAGCCGCCTAGCACCACCGCCGCCGGCCCTCGTGGACCGCCCTCCACGCTCCACCCCAGCCCAAGGTAGGAGGGGGAGTCGAACCCTCTCGGTCCCCTCTCTCTTTCCCTTCTCCTCCCGGCCGCCGCCATCGCCGTGGGCGCCCGAATCGGGCCGCCGCCGGCGAGCCAGCGCCCCTCCCCTGTTCTGCATCGAGGGGAGGAAGAGGAAAGGCAATTTTGCCTTGAGCCCCCTTCCCTTTCCTCTATTTTCTAAAGAACCCCCACTCTTTATAAACTTTTTTTCTTCTAAAAAGGCCCTTTCTATTTTCCCTTTTTGCAAATAAGCCTTTCCACCAAACAAAATTAATCCCAATTAGGTCCCTGCTCTTTCCAAGAGTGACCCTAACATTATCAAATATTACCACCAAGCCCTTGGCCCCTCAAAAATAATTACAAATAAGCCCGTGGTTCCAGTTTAACCCCTAACTCTCCCTGTAACCTATCATTTCATGCGTCAAACAATCTCCGATCAATCCGAAACTTTACCACGCCTCTCTTAACATAGTTTTGGCCATGCCAGTAGAAAATCGTCCAAAAATATTACTCCGAACTCCATATCTTAATTATTTCCGATTCGAGCTCAACGATAAAACTTTTATTTCTTTTTCTTGATTGTGTGTTTGTTTGTATGCGTCGTAGACCACGGTGTGAACGAAGGAGAGCCCGTCGACGAGCAGTTCTGCGAGCCAGCGAACGATGACCAGTTCCACGACTCCGAGCCCGAAGGACAGTGCTTCGGCCAGGACCTCCCCGAAGGCTTCGAAGACGGCAAGTTCAATCCCATCCTTTGATGCATGCTTTTGTCCTAGTTTTTATAAACACAACCTATTGGCCTGTTTTACAAAATTGCATATGTTTTGCTCACTGAAAACACGGTTGGACAGCCACCCCTTGATTTGTTATATCCATTCCTTGACCACCAAGATTAATGTCTGAATGTGTTCTGTTTGGACGTTAATCGCTGCTAGAACGCTTAGGATCTTATGCACAATACAACTTGTTTTACAAAGAAAAAGTGTGTGTGTGGGGGGGAAGAGATAAAAGAGGACTTTTCGAAAGATGTGTCTAGACGGGATGGATGGCATTTCTGTGTGATTTGCCGATTGGTGTGCTCGTGCCTGTGTGGCAGAGCAAGGAAGGGAGATATCCATCTTGTCACAACTAAGGACCGAGTTGGTGTGTCATCTCACCTAACTCCACTATCGTGCAAACCACTCGACCGTTGTATGGGCAACGGCTTAGCATAAACCCCACTAGTTAGTCTGATAGCCATCAGGAGAGCTGAGAGCAACGGGTGATCAAGAAGAAGGGATTAGCTCTGTGTGACTTATGCCACGGTTACAACCTTTGTGATAGGTCAATGACCCCTTGGTGCATCCCGTGATGGCTAGTCAGGTCTAGCTAAGGTGGGTAATGGCTTTGTTGGGATCTGCACCGACACTAAGGTGATCGAGTTGCGGTACCCCGCTTATGGGTAAAGTTGCACACCTCTGCAGAGTTAAGAATCTATTTGAATAGCCGTGCCCACGGTACTGGGCGAGTTACGGTGTGTTCACATAACTAGTGTTTACTATGGAACGGGTTGGCGTGAGTTGTTTTGGAAATGTGTCCGGCACTTGTGCCGTGTGCTATGGCGGATGAGCAGTCCGGTAGCAGTCTTAAAATTGGATCCTGTGTGGATCAACCCCTCGTGTTACTCGGTACAAGAAAACTGGTTTTAGAAATGCTTGTTTTCAAATGAACCCTTGCATAAAATATTGCTTTCCGCAAAAGTAAATCTTAACCTTATCCTTGAATTACCTTGTGCATATTACTCTGCTTATACCCCCTCCGTGGGTGTGGTTGAACTTACTGAGTACGTTTGTACTCACCCCATTCTTTATTTTTACAGAAGAAGGTCCAGACTTTGTACCCGACGACGTTGAGTAGGGGTACCATCCTGCACCCAGCCTTGCCTGTGGATTAGGGTCACCCACAGGAGATTCCGCATGGCGCAAGACTCTGATGACTTTCTTTTTATATTTAATATCGTTGCGTGTGTGTGGATTGTAATCCTCGCGATAGTGGCGCTTCTCTGCTCACTACCGCGTAGAGTTGTACGGTAACGAACCATCTGATGTAATAAATGTGTCATCAGCCTCCTGGGACTGATGTTTGTAAGACATTTAAGTCTTCTCTTATGAGGGGATGCTTCAATACCTTTTTTGGTTTTGGCTCCTTGTCGCGTGTTTTTTCCGGTTTCGAGAAGAATTTTTCGGGTTCAGGAAGAAATTTAAGTATCCAGCGCACTAGGACCCCCCTCTCCATCGCGAGCTAAAACAAGCTGAAACTGGAAAAATTCTTTCTGAAATCGAAAAAAACACGCGACAGTGAGCCGAAACCGGAAAAGTTATTCTCGAAATCGAAAAAAGTATTCACGAATTCGGAAAATTGTTATTTCAACAAAAAACCAACTTTTTTTAAACCGGAAAATGGTGCTTCTAATTGGAACATTACCTAGTTTTGAAAGCGGAAAAAATATTTCTCAAATCAAAAAATTATTATCTGAACCGGAAAAAACACGCCACACCTCTGGACAGGGAATCCTAACCAGAAAATTGTTATCTAAAATCAGAAAATCACCCGAAATAGGCCGAAACAGGAAAACAAAGATCTCATAACCGGAAAGGTGTTATTGTAACGGAAAAAAATCAAAATTTTCCGGTTGGACCTAATTTTCCGGTCAGGTCCTTTTACCTTTCTGGTTGGCTAAATCTTCTAGTCTCATAGCCCAATTTCTTGTTATGATTTTTTTAATTTTCCGGTTACATGATGGATAGCCACGACTCAGCTAAATTTTCCGGTCACTTAGACCTAATTTTGGTTTGAACCTCTTAATTTTCCAGTTACAGGATGAATAGCCATGGCACAGCTAAATTTTCCGATTATGTAGACCTATTTCCGGTTTGAACCTCTTAATTTTTCGGTTGCTGGATGGATGCTAGTTGGGCTTGGATCAGTGCGCTAAATAACTTATTCAGCACCCTGAGGGCTAAATAGAGAATGTGTATATATATAAACACACACGGGTTTGGGCCCCCTCGTGGCTTGGGCCCTCAACTGGGCTCTCGGCTGTTGCACATACTACCCTACCCCTAGGGCCGGCACTGGATGGGATGGGCGCGCCGGCCTACCGCCTATGCCAACCACCCGAGTATGGCTGGGCGTTCGGGTTACCCGAAAAATTCGGGTCGGGTATTTCGGGTTTTCTGAAATTCGGGTTTTCAAAAATACTACCCGAAATTTGCTTTGAAAAATCAATACCCGACATTTCGGGTACCCGAAAGTTCGGGTTCGGGTTCGGGTTTGCCCGAAATACCCGATAAAAAACCAGCAAAAAAATATGAGAAGATAAATTAGGGAAGAACAGCAAAGAAACTCAATATATTCTAAAAAAAAATCTATCACATGCTGCTAGCTTTGCATCCCCATCAGGATTGCCTGCTAGCTGGAACGGAAAAGAAAGATCAAAGAAGCAGATGAAAGGGGAAAAAAAGAAAGAAATAACAGATCCATTGAATCCTCCATCAGGTCCAAACATCGTCGATTCCCTCGAGAGGAACTAGCATCAAGCACCAACCAGCAAGTACACTTTTCCCAGTACCACACGCAGAACATCACCATGGGTCAGTGGCCGCCTGGGCACCGAGCAATGAATGGGTCCTCCATGAGGCAGCTTGCGGACAAAGATCGAAGAGACGGGACCTCCAAGATGGCGCTCTCTATACCACCTGCACGCCGCTGCTCCCTCGCTGCCACCCGCGCGCCGCCAGTCGTCGTCGTGCTGCCTGCAAGTGCTGGATCTGAAGAAGGGATGAGAGAGAGAGAGAGATTTATGGCGGGGCGTTCAGGGGCCAGGACCATCGCGCTGCTGGTGGACGCCTGGGCGGTGCCGCGGTGGCCGGCCGGTGGGCGGTGGTCGAGGGGAGGTGCAGGGGATCTGCGCGAGCGGCGCGCAGGCGCAGTGGCTCTGGGCTCTGGCAATGGTGGCGGGAGGTCGCGCGGTGGCGGACTGGGGGAGGGCGGCGGACGCCTGTGCGGCTGTGCGGTGGCGCGGTTGGCGACGGCGCAGGCGGTGGCAGCTGGGGAGTGGGGAGGGGGTGTGTCGTGTGGTTGGGGGCTGGGGCGCTGGGCAGCTGGGTTAGGGTTAAGGGGTTCGGTTTGGTGGGCTGGGCCACAATCAATGAATAAACATACATGGGCTGGGTTGTATTTCGGGTAGTTCGGATAGTTCGGGTACCGTGGCCCAATACCCGAACTACCCGTAATAATTTCGGGTACCGTGGGTTAGAACCCGAATTAGGGTTCGGGTTTTTTGGGTTCGGATTGTTCGGGTTCGGTCTCGGGTTTTTCGGGTTCGGGCTTCGGGTTTCGGGTATTTTGCCCACCCATACACCCGAGCACCACCGAGGGCCCCGCTGCCACCATCCTGGCCACCACCCAGACTTCCGGGGGGCAAGCTCCGACAGCGGCGGTGCTAGGGTTGAGTAGGGATGGAGAGGGGTCGGGGAGGGGAGCCCAGTCCTGTGCTGTGCTGTGCTTGCTTGATGCTGCATCTGCATTATTCACCAAGTTATTATGCTGCCTCTAACCTGTCAGATTATGGGAGCTTCAAGGCCAAGAGCGCGCAACACTAGGAACCAACCTTCCATCCTAAAGCAGCAATAAATCAGATTATGATACACTCTCCCTTACTTGATCACAAAGAGAACTTTTCGACATTGCTAACCCTCACAGGACGTTTGTTTCCACGAGGGGTAGTGTGGGGCCCTTTTATTAGCGCTATACAATAGAGGACCGCAGCTGACAGGGTTGTTATTAGCACCCTTATCAGCGCGTTGGTGGGTGGGGGAGTCTTCCCCTTTGAACTCGGTCTTTTGACTCTTGCCTAAGATCAGCCCAACAACAACATGCACCAGCGGAAAACCTTGATCTCCCCATACGGCCATACACATATCGAAATAGTTAACACGTGAATTAGGTAGGTGACACCAAACCATTTGCAAATCTACATGCATCATTAGCATGCTGCTGAGTCAATTCATCACACATACAAAGATACAAACTGTGAAAATATCGTGCAGTTCAAACACGCACACACACCAAGAGCGCCAAGCCACACATGAGACCCTCCCTCTTATTTTAAGCATACACACAACATAAATACACAAACAACACCGAGCAAACAAGCCGTGCTTCATGGACACGAACTCACATAGCATCAAGCATACCCAGTGCAATAACTTGGTGGATGCAATAATGCAACCAGCATCAGCTACCAATTTATTCTTGAGAAAACAAACACACAGAAGACTTGTCAAAAGCAATGGAAATTAAGGAAGCACGCCGTAGGTAGCAACTGAGACATCGCTGCGATTGTATCCACCAGGAAACCTAGTCAGTTATCAGTAACAAATTAAAACAGGTGATTAGGGGAACTACTTATAATAAAGTACGAGAGGAGAAAAACAGGACAGGAGAAAAACAAGCATATGTACAAGAGAGGAAACTAGTTATTCGTGTTCACCTGGAGGTGCGTTGACTGGAGTAGTAACATCATCAATCAGGTCGGCGAGGCTCACCGGAGAACCGAGCTTCTGAGCAGGGTCTTCTTGTAATACTTGGAGTGGCGCAGCTGGAAGAGGGAGGGATGGTGGCGAGTCTTATTCCCGTCCCACTCCAG
Organism: Panicum virgatum; assembly: GCF_016808335.1. Classification (NCBI taxonomy): domain Eukaryota; kingdom Viridiplantae; phylum Streptophyta; class Magnoliopsida; order Poales; family Poaceae; genus Panicum; species Panicum virgatum. Next base: position 42,730,021 of record NC_053143.1, read on the forward strand.
CTTGTTCCACCAGTCCTTCTCGCAGTCCACAGTAGGGCGGCTGTCCGGGCAGTCTGTGGTGGCTGGGATGCGCTTGAGGCTCCAGCATCCCCTCACCCAGACAGTCTCGAGCTTGGGAGCCAGCATCTTGACCTCGCATATCTGACGAAGCTTGGGGAGCTCGTGCAGGTGTATGTGCCTCAGGTTTGGAAGTTCCAGTTCGCCTCTTGTAGATGATTCCTTCAGAAACTCTGCTTCCACGGGGAAGACCCGAGTGAGGTCGCCACAGCAGATGATGCGAAGGGTCTCTAGTGAGGACAAGGTTTGGGACCATGACAATGGGAGGACAAATGTGAGCCTAGGGCACAGGTGCAGATCTATAGCCCGGAGTTTTCCAGAATATGGAAGGGACATCCATCCTTTGCTCCAGATACAGCGTGCAGTCGGAAGATGAGCCCCCCAGAGTGTCTCTAGTTCAGGGAAGCAGAACACGTCGTCAGTGGTGAACACGGTGTTCAGATCGGGGCATCTCTCGATGGAGCACCACTTGAGATCGGACCAACTTTCACGGGTGACCATGCTTCTAGGGATAACAGTGTTCATGGAAAAGCTGTCGTGCACATGCAATGAGTTGACCTTATTAAGAACAAATCTCACAGCCCTGATTCCTTGTTCGGTGACCAGAGTAGCACTGCTTACTTCCTCACCAATCTCAACATGAAAGTCCAGCGGCTGAAACTGCTGCGCACTACTGCCATCATGGTTGCCAGTTGCCTCGTCAGTAGTGTTGATATCACCATAGATCTTGTGACTCTTGAGGATTGGTGGGGACTTGTGCAGACGTGAGGCAACTGATGGTCCAGTGTTATTATAAGGGCGGCCCATTTTCTCCTTCCTGTTGCTTTGTCTATCATCATCTTTGCCAGCAGAAGACAAGTAGAGACTCAGATTAAATCTTGCTGTGTTCCAGCAAAACTTGTTGCTGCCTGCAAGCAGCAACGACTGAAGGAACCTCAAGTCCGTAACAGCAACACGTGCATGGCACATCTCTTCATGTTCCTTGCTGACGACCAGAGAGTAATCAGCATCATGAGATGATTTTGATCTAGCTTCTTCTGTGCCTCCTCGAGTGTCAATGCGTAGCACCACTAGTTTGGGCATCCCAGCCTTTGGCCAAAGTAAGGCCCGGATTTGCTCACATCCCAACAAAACGAGTCGTTGCAGAAATGGGACCTGCACCACCTCATCTTTCAAGTTTAGTGTTTTGACCGATGTGTTTGAAAGGTCCAGCTCCTCGAGATTCGGAAGAGATCCACGCAATCTGAAGTTCACTAGCCTTGCACAACCAGCCATGGAGATGCGAGAGATCTTAGCTTTCTTGTTGCCGTGCTTTCCTTCCCCTGCATCAAAGCTAAACGTTTCCAGAGATGGAGGTATTGCTTCAGGGGCAACTGTCGTCAACCCAACACAGCCATCTAGAACCAGAGTACCGAGGCTACTTGCGCCTGATAATCGTGGCAAAACTTTTATAGTGCTATTCCCTGACAAATCAAGGAGCTCCAGCTTGGACATTTTCATGAATTCATCCTTGGTCTCTTCATCCTTACCCTCGTCTTTCCAATGCAATGTAGGTTCAATCACTCGAAGTTTGTGGATGTTGTGTAGATGTCTCCATGTCCATGCATAACTGTTGCTCCAGATTCTTCCCCTCTTTATGTGTATCTCCCTAATTTTTTTAAGCATACTCTCAATTATATTTGGGGATAAGTCCAGTTCCCAATCTGTGTCACATAGGTCAAGCACCCATAGGCTCTGGAAGAAATTAATTTTTTGTCTATCCTCTTCCTCCTTTCCTTCTAGTTTCTTGGGCTGATCCTTGCACTTATCCAGTCCAAGAAATCTTATGTTCCGACAATGAACGAAAGGCGGTGAAGAAAAGCTGAAAGTGCAGAGGCAAAGTTTCAGTACATGAAGTTGCTCATCACATCTCTGGAATATTTTAGTGGGTAATGATGCTACCCGTCCTCTTCTGTTCGCACAAAAAAATGATGTTGTCTCTGGCTTAATTTCTTGAGCCGTATCAGAACCGGTGGCTACTACCCAGCGTGTTTTATCACCAAAATCAGGCAATCTGTAGGATGAGAAGTCCTCTAGTTTCATCTCCTCGAGCAAAGCAGTGGCTACCTCCCATGCTTTGTCCTGTTGGCGTTCTTGTATAATTCCATCGCAAACCCAGTAGTTGGAGGCATGGGTGGCCCAGTTGTAGTCCAGTACGTCATCGACGCCCCTGGAATTCAGTAACAACATATACTTGCAGCACAATGCAGCTGTTTCTGAGGTGACACCAAGCTTACGACTGTATTGAGCTATTTCTTTAGCTTCTTCATGTACTAGTCCATTCCAGTGTTCACTCTCACTATCCTTAAGATAAGAGTAAAGATAAACTTGCGAGTTGTCTACTCCTGCATCCCCTGCCGCTGGAACATCTTCCCTCGAGAGCTCTTCCTTATCTGTCTGCGAGTGATTACCATTACTAGGCTTGGTTGATTCTGCACTTGAAGTTGAAGGAGCACGTGTTGGATCGACTGCCGGCTTCATTTCTGGGATGGCATGAAGCCGTCCACGGAAGGTCCACAATACCTTCTGAACAAAGCTTGACCATCGATCTGCAGGTTGAGGAATGCCAAAATCATTCAAGTCAATCATGTTAGTGCTCCCATTATGGAAAACCACTAGACAACTCTGTCCTTGCAGGGCTTGATGAATCTCTCTTCCGACCGCTACAATCTCAACTCTAGTGCCTTCATCTGCCCCGCTGAAATCATCCTGCTCATCTTGTTTATCTAAAATGTCCATTACATGGTGAGGAAGCTCTAGTTCCTGTGCAATTGTTCTCTGGAGTTCTCTCCGGTTTTTCCACCTAGAGCAATCAATATGGATGATTTTATCAAATTTGTTTCTCACATTTGGCGGGAGGTCTTTAGCTATAGATGAAAGGACTGCAGATGCACCAAGCCCACTCCATCCATCGAAGTAGATGTGCTGTCTTGGTTGGCTTGTATCCTCTAAATAAGGAGCTATGCATTGCACAGCCTCTTTGACAGTAACCGCGTGGAAGTTCTGCATTCAATAATGGTTGGAATTTGAGGACACCTTTGATACAGTATTCATCAATTCAGTATTAACATTAAAAACAACATAACTAACATTACTTGCTGCATATGTGAAATGTATTACTGGCAAAACTACTACTAAGATATGCTTTAGTCTTTTTTTTTCGAATCTCGAGGGGCCAAAGCCCCTACAGTTAAAATGCATTAGGAAACAGGTGCAACTTTGTTACAGAGTTATTACAAGGGAGTTCAGGAAACAAAAAAGGGGAAAAGAAACTGTTCCAAGCAAGCAAGGTTACAACAGGCTTTGGATCCATAAATCAAAAGCGGCTGCAGAGCTAGTCTTAGTACATAGAGAAGTTAGAGCCAAATCTTTAGTCTTTCCTCGTTACGTTCAATAAGTCTGAGATAAGTTTTAGGCAAAACCAAAGTCCCATAGGAAATGTATTTATATCCCCATGTGGTAAAAAACATCATTCAATAGGTAACATGTATCTCTATTCTTTGTGAATATTTGGCTAAATCTTACAGTTACTATCGAAGAGTTCTAATGAAATGTGCGAGAAAAATATAAATCTTGGAAATTCTCACAAAAGTAAAAAGACCTGGCTATCAGTTTAATTGACTGTAATCACCATTTACAATATAATGTAGACCCTAAATATATGTGTCAGAATTATCCACCTTGTCATAATGAAACATAATCTAAACTAATCCTTTAAATTTGATTCTGAGAAAGCTTGCCATTATAATAGATAATCCAATTTGCATCTAAGTTGCAATACATCAATACATGTCCTTATACATGTCTTGCTTTACTCGGGATGATTTTTATGACCATGTCATAGAAATTTGGAATATAAACCAGTGAAGGGCCGAAACCCGATTCAAAGGTGGAATAATAAATTCAGTGATTTGCACAGTCATTTAAGAGGGTGGGAAGCAAATAATAATGAACAATACAAAGCACAAAAACAAAGTTAATGGGCTCGATTTGGCGGCTAAGATTCATGATCCATCTAGAGCGAAGCGAGATAATCTTGCCCTGCTCAAGATCAGTTAACTTGGCTACTTAGAGAAGAGGAAAGTAAGTATTTCCAAAGGGCTAAGGTAAAGGACATCCTCCTAGGAGATAACAACACATATTTCCAATTAATTGCCAATGGCAAGAATAGAGGAAAGCACAATATCTCGCTTGATCAGGTCGAAAGATTGAAGGACAGAAAATCTTAGAGTATATTGCCCAGTTTTATAAGGAGCTATTTAGGCCACTAGAGGACTCCTTGTGTGCCCTCGGTAGCTCTAGCATTGGTGATATACCACAAGTAACGACATAGGAAGAAAATGAATTCATATCCTCCCCTTTTGTAGAGAAGGAAATTCGAGATGCTATTTTTGATATGGAACATAACAAAGCACCTGGCCCTAATGGTTTCCCGGGTGAATTTTATCAAATGTTTGAGGAAATCATTAAAAGGTGACCTTATGCAAATGTTCCAAAACCTTCAGAGGGGATTTGTTATTGTTTAGTTTGAACTTTGGTATTATAACCCTCATTCTAAAGGTGCAAGAAGCAAACCGAATACAGCAGCATAGACCCATTTGTCTGCTCAATGTCAGTATTAAAATCTTTGTCAAAGTGGCAACTAATTGAGTTAATTTGGTGGTTGATCACATTATAAGCTGAGGAATGGAAATCTGGAGATTTTCCTATGACTCTAGGAATTTGGATCCCTTTTAGAAACCTAAGGAATGGGAACTGGAAAAAGGTAAAAGAACATTTTGAGAAGAGGCTAAGTAGCTAGAAAGTCAAACACCTTGTAAGAAAAATGGACATAATAGCCTATTTAAGTTTGATTTTGGTGTTTGATGATCAATAGGACCATTTGGACTAATATTGTTTGCTAGTACTTTTTGGATATAGTACAAAGGATGCAAAGTGGACTTGAACTTAGGCAAAGTGGTGATCCGGATGATCAACACCTCAAGCAAGACATTAGAAGCCTTGATAAAAACCTACAAGTACATGCAGAAGTCCAAGACACAAGATAGAACCAAGCTAGATGTGTGAAGAAACAAACTGAAAAAGGATTTAGCTGGGCATCAGATAGAGCATCAAACTAGAAGCTCAGGGGCATCAGACTATATGTTGGCTAACCCTAGCAATGGCGTCAACAGGCATCGGACTGGTGGGAACAGGAGCATCAGACTGACGGCGCGGTAGGCAACGGACCATAAGTCACTAGTATTCACTGCAGCAAGAGCATCAGACCGAGAAGAATAGGGAGCATCGAACCAATGACTCCCAATCCATTGGCTTGCAGAGAGGTTCCAGAGAGGAAAGTTTTTTTTTTTGTGAATTTCCAGAGAGGAAAGTTGGGCATTGGACTGGTCTGACTGTAGGCATCGGATGATGTGCTACAGAGGCACCCAATGGTCGGCAATGGCTAGTCATGAGAACAGGGCATCGGATTGGTCAGATGACCCCCATCGGACGATCCAATGGCTGCGTAAAATGTGGGTGCAGGTTCCAACGGCTATGTCTCTCATTGGGGCTATAAATACCACTCCAATTGGCCATTTCAAGGTGTGTGGAGCTCAAGGAATACTTGTTTGAGTTGAGGCTCGTCTTTAGTTGCTCTAGCCACCAAATGCTTAGTGAAATTCTCAGTGATTAGCGAAGGTGCTTTGCAAAGTGCTTAGGTTAGTTAGACTACTGCTTTAGCACTTGCTCTTTGGTTTAGGCCTAGTGTTTAGTAAGGTTTGCATACCTCTTACCACCCTGTGCTTACGCGCACCATTGTTGTATACCAGAGCGACTTGTAGTCTTGCGAGACCACACCAACCGTGTCAATGGTGTGGCCGCCACCGTGTACCGAAGGAAACCAGGCTCGCGGCGGTTTGGCCAGAAGGTCAATACTGAATACGGCGGGGAGCGGTATGAGAGAAGCCATCTCGGAGACCGACTTGCATGTGGGGAAGGCCCAGGGACTATCCACGGAGTTAACCGACTAGGAGCTTGGCCCTTGCGAGGGCATCCTTGTGAGGGGATCCAATGAGGACTAGGGGAAAGCAAGGAGCTTCTCGATACCTTGGTAAAAATACTAGCATCGTCGAACAGGAGTTTCCATCTCTATTGCCTTTACCTTCCGCACTTAATTTATGACCTTGGTTGTGTGCTTACTTTCTTAGCTTAGTTTGATAGGCTAGTTGATAGGATGGGAACCCAGGTTGTATAACTTTTTTGCGATAGAGATAGCAACACACCTAGAAAAACCTTAGTTGCACATCTTGATAGTTTATTTATTGCATAGGTTTTGACTAGGTTAAAATTAGAGATCATAGTTATAAGTAGATTTTAAGTTGCCTAATTCAAGCCCCCCTCTTAGCGTCACGATCCCTTCACACCTGTCAACAAGGGACGCTTAACACAATTTAACTCAGTGTTAATAAGTAGTTTATCATTGTGCATGATGTCTTTCTTTTCTATTCCAAGAGTGGTGTTGAAGAAATTAGACTAGTTTCGCTCAACTTTTTTTTTTCTGGCAATGTGACAACCACAAGAAGAAGTGTCACCTTGCCAAGCAGAGCAAACTCACCTAATTCAATTATAATCTTAGGGGCACGGTCGCTCTGGAATCATTAGAATTGTTTTGCTTTTATGGGCTTCAACCTAACCTGAATGGCCTTCTGTCTGCTATTAGAGAGGTGCTGCACATGTGGGATATGGCTAGGGCTAGAGGAATTACTTACCTCCTCGCCCTGCTACCGTACCTAATGGTTAGGAGGAATGTGTTTTTCTTGGTCAATTTCCTTTGTCTTGTAAAAGGGTAATATAGTGTAGTATGTGAGTGCGGGGGTGTCCTTCAGGTTTTTTCCCCTTTAAAAACTTGTGTACTGGTGACTCGGTGCTTCACCCTTCTTTCTTCTTAATATATATACACAGCTCTCCTGGGTGTTTGAGAAAAAAAAAACTCTGCCAATCGAAGGATAAAGGGGTATTAGAAATTCAAGATATGGATATTAAAAATTCTGCACTTCTTAGTAAATGGATTTTCAAATTACTTACAATAGATTGGACTTGGCAGCAATTAATCTAGAACAAGTATTTAGGCTCTAAAACATTATCTCAGGCTTACTGTAAAAGTTGGGACTTACATTTTTTTTTGCTAGTTTTATGAAAGTGAAACAAGATATTCTATTTTTTGGATCCTTCACAATCAAAGATGGGTTGCAAGTGAGATTATGGGTGGACAAGTGGTTAGAAAACACACCTTTGAGTGAGCAACATCCTTGCTTATTATACAATCACAGCTACAAAAACTAGCTTTAGTACCGGTTGTATGGCACTGTTAGTACCGGCTGCCGCGACCCGTACCGGCTAGCCGTACTGGTACTAAATGCGCCACCCACACCACCCTAGCCATACCGGTACTAAATGCGCCACCCACACCACCCAGAAAAGAAAAAGTGAACGCGGTTGTGAGAATTCGAACCCACAACCTCTAGCCTCGCGTGTAGCTTCCTTGCCATCCCACCTATGCATCACATGTGACTAGGTGTGAGATGCTTTCCTTTTGAAGTAGCTGTGGAGGCCTATTTTGTACTGTGCTAAGACGCCGACCGGTACTAAATGTCATCCTTTAGTACCGGTCGGTGTTATTGACCGGTACTAAATGGCCACGCCATTTTAGTACCGGACCAAAACACTAACCCGTACTAAAAAAATGACTTTTAGTACCGGGTGGTATTATGATCCGGTACTAAATGGCATCAGGGGGCGTCAAAATTTAGAACCGGTACTAAATGCACTCCCGAGGCCATTTAGCACCGGTCCTAAATGTGACCGGTACTAACACTTATGGATCAATGACTAGTTTTCTGGTAGTGAATATGGCTAGGCACAAGCAACACAATATAGTTGTGGTCTTCAGCACATCTCCTTTAAATATTTCATAGAGATGTGATCTAATTGGGCCTAAATTAGTAGCCTAGAATGAGCTTCTCCCTTGCATTGCTAATATCATGCTAACACAAGAGCAAGACGAATTTCATTGGAACTTGGACCCAAAAGGCCAGTTATCGGTTAAATCACATTATTCGGCTTTGATTCACCTAGATATTTCCAACTTAAACAAGATCATTTGGAAGATAAAGACTCCACTGAAGGTAAAATTTTTTCTTTGGTACATTCGGAGGGGAGTGATTCTAACAAAAGATAACTTGGCCAGACAGAATTGGCAACACAGTGAAAAGCGTTGCTTTTGCCTCAAAAATGAGACAATTAAGCACCTTTTTTAATGTTGTTTTGCATGTGTGATTTGGAGTTGTATACATGCTGCCTTAAACCTTCCCCAACCACGTAGTATTTCTCACATGTTCGTGAGTTGGCTTCGTGGGTTTAGAAGGATTTAAAACCTTTACTTCTGTTGGGGGTGGCAGCTACTTGTTGGTTGCTTTGATTATGCAGAAATGATTTGGTATTTGGGGAAAAACATGTTTATTCTCTCTTGCAGGTGGTACATTATGTTATCCATTGGCTCCACACATAGGTTATCCTCTAGAAGTTCTTTGTACAGGCTTTGGTTGTGGAGAAATCGCAGAACTTGATGCAAGCGGTCGTGGTGGTTTTCTCCCGGGAACATGGATGGTGACGATCTAATCTTAGTATTGATTATCATTAGTATGTCAGGGTTTTCTTTGTTTTTGTTCAATCTGTGTGCGCTTTTCGCAGAAGCCGAGAGTGGGGTCACAATTTCTGTATCAACTCGAACTATTAATTGTGATTTAATAAAATTCTCCATTTATCAAAAAAAAAAACTCAAAACCCCTTGATGAAGCCAAATGTCAAATGATAAAGAAGCTGAAGCCGAGTGCAGCACTATATTATAAGCTGGAGGCACCAATTTTGGCTTTGGGAAATTTGAGGTGCAGGTGGTGCATTCTGAACTTGCTAGATTTGTGAGTGATGATTGGAACTAGGAAGCATTGCCACATGGCGAAAATACCTTTATTTTTACATTCCCTTCAGATGAGGAATTCAAGATATAAAGCCTACAAATGTGCGCCTAATAAGAGCAAGTATAATAACTGGCTATAAGCCGGCTGAATGCTGAGGTGGAGAGAAGAAAGGAGAGAGAGAGGAGAAATGTGATGCCAGTTTGGACACAAGAACCAAGAAACTCTGTGAGACAGACAAGTGGGCTATGTATTAATTATGACGATGTAACTATTATACAAGTGGGCTGAGAGGTAGGTCATAAGGATTCATACGGCCAGCAGCCGGCTGTATTATTAGCCTTGCTCTAAGGCTCAAAGCCTAGATATTAACTAATACTATTAAGCTATGTGCGCCTGTGCTGTCACAGATACAGGGAACAATCCATTTTTCCAAAAAATAAGGCCAAGGTATTGAGCTGAAGGATACCGCAATATCTAGCTGCATCAGTTTTTGGTTCATCCTCCATAATTTGATCTTATCAAAAAGAAGAATACCTTTTGTTGTGAGACTATAGAAAAGAGAAATTATTTTGATTACTATTCTAGGAATATATGAAGAAAAATTTAAGAATAAATGATTATTATGATCAGTAACAAACGATATAAGTCTAGGCTAGCTCATCAGGAAATATGTGTGCCACTTCTCTAAGTATATACGCGGTCTAAAAAAGCATGGTGTTAATATAAAGAAAGGATGATGAGTAACGAATTTATTAAATTATTGTGGAATCAAAACTCTCTCTCTCTCTCTCTTAACTATAACATCCTAGGAAGTAATAGATGATTTTAACCACACGATCTCATTAAATGATCGTTTCATAGTCATTTGAGTGTACCACTATTTGAAATAGAAAATTACCTTCAACGCTGGAGGCCGGGCACGCTCAGAAGGAATGTCAAACAGAGCAGCGGGTAACTGCTCATAAGGATTGTCAAACAGAACAGCCGGCGGTAACAACTGCCGATCCTCCCTAGCCGGAGCCGGTACCTGCTCTTTGCCCCGATGCCTCATGGCCACCATAGTGGCCCTAGTGGCCCTAATGAACTCCTCTGCCATCTTGTCCACATCGTCCATCACTTTTGCCATGGGCCCCTGTTTCAAACCCCAAGTCATTTTAACTTTAATACATAACTTTTTTCTATACATAAAAAACTATTCATCTATAAAAAAACTAAAGCGGCCTACGGTGAAGATTGTAGCGGGGATTATGGGGAAAAGCTATTTATCGCGCGCGCTACTGGGATCCGAGGCATCGCAGAAGGGGTTCGCCGGTGTCGGAGATGGAGGAGGAGGAAGGGAGGTGGATGAAGTGCCGCCGCCGAGCTAGAGGAGGGGGAGGGGGTGGCCGACGAGGGGTGGTTGGTGGGGGGGGGGAGCGGCCGCCGGTCGCCGGCGGCCGGGTGGTGGCTGGAGGCGGCGGAGCTTTAGAGTTCCGAGTTGCTGGGGGGTGGGGCGGGCTCCATGGCCACTAGACCTAGAGGAGGGGGCCGGCGGCGGTGGCGGTTCAGCCGGCGGAGGGCGAGGCGGCGCTGCGCCCTGGCCGGGCGGGGTAGGACCCCCGGTGGGCGGTGGCCGGCGGCGGGGGCGAGGAGAAGGCGGCGCGGCGTGGGCTTGGTTAGCATGGTGGCAGTGGAGGGCGGTGGCGGAGGTGGCACCGGAGCCGGGGAGGTGGGGGAAGGTGGGGCTGCAGGAGGTTGGCCAGAGGAAGAAAGAAGAAGCTACCTGCGATTGAATCGGGACCTTTTCTACAGGCACTTCTGGTCCAGAGTGTAACACCCCAGATTCCGGATCATCCGGGGGAGAGCCGGATCATCCGGGCCTGTGTTGGAACCGGCCTTATCTTCTCTTCTCTCTCTCTCTCATTTCTTCCCCCTGCTCGAACCGAGCCGAGCAGAGCTCATTCCGCCCCCCCATTGACCTCCTCCCTCCGGCCGCCCTGCTTCGATTCCTTGCAACCGGAGGTTCCCCACCACCTCCTCCATCTTCCCCTCCGTCCGGTCACCATTGGTGCCGCTCGAAGCTCGAGGCCGCCGTCGATTTGCACCCTCCGGCCGCTTCTCCTCGCCCCGGACCCCAAGAATCAACTCCCCGGTGAGCCCTCAACCTTTCCCACCCCTTTTCCCCAAAGTTTCCTCTCCGGAGTGCCGCCACACGCCGCGCGCGCCGCCGTTCGCCTAGGCCCGGATCACCCGGCGTTGGGCCGGATCACCTAGCACCTTTCAGTGGCAAAAAGTACTGTTTGGCCGGATCATCCGGCCTATGAGCGGATCATCCGACCATGGGAACTTCCGGCAAATCCAAAGCCAAAACTTTCTGGTGATGGTCGGATCATCCGGCGTTGGGTCGGATCATCCGATCAGCACAAAGCTTCAGTGCTTGAAAAATACGTAGGAAATTGCAGAAAAATCAGAAAAATGTAAAACTAAGTTTGTTAGCTTTGTACTTTCATGCTCTATAGGATAGAACTATAAAATATGTTATTTGATAACTTTTACTATGTAGTTTTAATTATGTTAGATAAAATGCATTTATAGCTTGTAAATGTATACTTGGAGCTAGGAGAATACTAAAAATATAAAACCAGTTGGGCTAACTTTGTTAGACTCGTATAAGATTTAATTAACCTCCGCTGTGTCTTAGCCCCGTCTGTGTCGATTAAGGACCATTCCGTTGTCGACTGTGCTGATCGGGGATTGAATTGTACTAACCGCATACCGGGAGTAGGAGGTAGTCGGAACCGGTAAGCCTAGTACTGCCTTGCTTCGAAAGTACAGAACTTCATCACCACCCCTTAGGGCGAGCCGAGTAGTCGCGGAGAATTGGAGATGCATGTATTTACTTTTGGTGGTCTCTCGTTGAGCTCGGCTGACTATATGTAGGTGGGGCGGTTCTGTAGTTCGAGGTGGGGAGGGGAATGGTTGGTGCGTGTGGTCCGACGGGGCTTATGCGTGCCGTGTTGGTTAGGTCTACCTTGCAAGGTTAAATCGGATCGATTCGCCGTGTCTCGCGGTTATGAGAGCCTTGATCTCTTGGTCACATCGTAGTATAATGAGATGAAACATGGATGATATATAATGATAATTACTCGTTTTGTTATTTAATACTCTACCATGTTTGCTCTAGATAGGCAAATATTAGCTGATGGTTAAGCTATATAGAATTTTGAACTAAAATATTGAAAATAAGGATCCATTTGTAGATATAAATATAACGACAGTTAGGGTTTCGTCCTTATTCCACTCTCCTCCCTCTCTCAGCGCCTCCTCTCCTCCCCGCTCATGCGCCCACCGCCGTGCCACGGCCTCCGCCTCCTCCTCAAGCCCGCGCACCTCCCCCTCCCCTTCATCCTCACCCTCGACGCGCTCACCGGGCCGCACGCCGCGGTACGGCCTGCGGCTGCGGCGGATCGACTACTATGAGCGACGACCCTCTCCTCTCTCGGCGGCGTGGCTCCTTCCCCTTCCTCCCCTTCATCCGCGGCGGCGTGGGGAGCAGATTCAGTGGCGGCGGAGGGCCCTCCCTCCCCTTCATCCGCGGTGGCGCGGGGAGGAGCAACGGTGGCGGCGGCGGTGGACGGCGCGGGGAGCAGCGGCGGCGGGCCCTCCTCCCTTCATCAGTGGCGGTGCGGGGAGCGGCGGCGGTGGACGGCGCGTGGATCTAGGCGAGGCGCGGTGGATCCACGCGGGACGCGGTGGATCCAGGCAGACGCGGCGGATCCAGGTGGAATGCGGCGGCGTGGTGGGCCTTGCACGGACGCGGCGGATCCAGGTGGAATCCGGCGGCGGTCGGGCTCACGGCGCGGCGGTGTACGGCGGGACGGCGGACGCAGCGGCACGGCGGGGCTTTTTTTATTCGATTTACCGCGGCAGTTACATTAAAAAATCCGCCTCCGTTATTAACCGAGGCGGTTAAGGCCACGATTAACCGTGACCTTCGCTCCGAGGCGGTTGCAACAACCGCCTCGGCTAATGCTTTTTGACCGCGTCCGTTAAGATTTCTGTAGTAGTGACATTTGACACCAACGTTTCTAGGCTGTCTTTGCTTGGCTTGATGTCAGCTCGTTAAACTAATGATGTGCCTGTAGTGCTATTAGCTTAGCGTCTTGCACCATTATGGTCAAGTTTTATGTACAAGGCTTGGTTCAGTCGTAGTCTATTCTTTGTGCTCCTCAAGCCTTCAAGGCCTATACGTACAAGTCATCCTGTTCTTCTTCAACACATGCTTTGTACTCCTGTTCTTCTTCATTGTTTTGCAACAACCAGCAGCACTAGCTAGACAGCAACAACCAGCGACCAGATAATATCATCTTTGTGAGGTTCTCATGTATTTTATTGAGTTGGATTTGCTTCCGATTAGCCATTTGGCTCATCTAGCATTGTTTCTTAGTCCAATTGCCTAGCTATGTCTATAGGGACTTGATTTTGTAATTTGAGAGGTGTGCTAGGTTGTATTCAGAATATATGTCAAGTTCTTGCAAATAATTTTAATTGACTCTCATTCACACACCCCTTCTGGTTATCGTCTTGATCCTTCAATGGGTATCAGAGCCCAGTTAATGATCATACCACCTTAACCAACTTTGTGATCCATGAAGGCCACAATGGAGCATGTAACATCCCAGATTTTTCCGGAATGTTATAAAGTCGAAAAATGTGAATTTCAAAAAATTTTGTGGTAGCGCTGTAATAAATTCATCTAAGTAGGATTTCTGCCCTTCTAAAATTCCTAGCAATTTAAAATTCCGAATATGATTAAGGGAACTATGTTGCTAGTGTGGAAATATTTTGGAGTTAATTAGATTTAATCGACTCTACCTTGTTTATTCGAATTCGAATGGATTTAATTTAAGTTGTTTGAAATTGTGTGGAAATTAAATTGAGGTGTGCCCCTCAATTTAATTTCGAGCCCTAACTCTTGAGTGGTAATTAATTTGAATGGGCCAGTCAAATTAATTACAAAAATCTAACGTTAACCTCTAACTCGCCTTGGGCCGAAACCGACCAACCCAACCCAGCTAATAGGCCCAACCCGAGTCCAAAAGCCCACCTAAAGCCCATCCTTTTCCTATACAACCTAACCCTAACCCTAACCCTATCCTAATCCCCTTCCTCTCTCCTTCCCCACCTCTCCTGTAGCCGCCGCCGCCCCTGTGCCCGTTCGCCGCCGCTCGCGCCTACCCCGGCCTGGGCTCGCGCCCCCAGGCCGCGCCGCTTGCCTCACGCACGCGCCCCCTACGCGGGCCCACCTGCCGCGCGCCGCTCCCTACCGCACCGCTCGCCCAGCGCCGCGCGCGCGAAGTCCCGAGCCGCGCCACATGGCCCCGCCCGCCGCCTCCTCGCCTGGCCACGCGTGCGCCACCTTGCCGCACCGCCCTGGCCGCCATGGGCCCTGGCCCCACACCTCCCGTGCGCCGCCGCCTACTTCCTACCGCACCGACGCCCGGAAAGCCGACATGCCCTGCAGCACCACCGCACCAGGAGGCCGCCGAGGAGGAGGTGCGCCATGCCCAGTCTTGCACCACGCGCCCCTACGCGTGGCCGCCCGAGGAGGAGGAGCCGAGCACCACCGGCGCCCAGCGACGCCGCCGAAGCCGACGCCTAGGAGTCGGAGCAGCTGCAAGGGGAACGCCGCTGATCCGGAGCCACTTCCGAGAACGCCCACAACCTGTTCGACGAAACGCCCAGCCAAGCCGACGCCGTTCCGTGAGCCTTCACCGCGCCAGCTACGTCTACACCGTCGCCCCACAGCGAGTGCCGCCGCCGCTTCCCGCTCCCTGAACCCCCCTAGTGTCGTGCTGCCGACGAGCATGATCGCCGTCGATGAACCGTCCGTAGAAAGCCATAGAACCCCGTCTTATCTTTTTTGCCTACAGGAGCCCGACGCACCGCGTTCCACCCCGTAGCCACGCCGTTGCCATATCCTTACCCCGCCGTCGTCGTGTCGCGGTCCTGGAATGCCAGACGACCACGAGCACGCGCACGTGCGACGTTCCGACCGAAAGGTCACACCTTTTCTAGCACCCGGCACGCACACGCCTAGCCGTAGATGAGCCGAGCCGTGCCATGCTATTTTGGACATAAACAAAGCCGCACAGTCGCGTCCGCGACATGGATGCCCCTTTGGGGCATTTCATCGAGCAACCACGGAGCGCATGCCCACACAGTCTACACGCGCACGCAACCTCACCGTGCTGTGCACCACCACCTAGAACGCCGCCTCGGACCCGTGGCACACCCTCACGTCGCCACCATCGAGACTGGACGCCCGAGAGTGCCACTACGGCATTCTGCCGAGCACCTTTCGGGTGGCCGCTGGACCGCACCCGACGCAACGCCCCGAACCCGTTCGCTGCGTTGCCATCGCGTTCCACCCATGCCTTGTCCCCTCGGCCCTGTCCTCGCCCTCACCGCATTGCGATGGGCCGAGAACGCTCGTGTTCCGCTCGCGGACGCGCGCCGAAGCCGCTTGGACCAAGCCGTGGCCCTGTCCTTGCCCCGTTCTAACCCTGCAGACCGAAAGGTTGTGTCTCTGCCTCGACCCCGGCTTTATCGTCGCCGTGGAACACTGTCGTTCACCGTGACCCTGTCCGATGACCGTGAACACCACTACAACATAGCGTTCACAACGTTCCCAGACCCTTTTGGCCTTTACGCCAAGTGTCTCGCGAACACGAATCTATTCGCTCGCCTCTGGCTGCCGCTCTATTTTTCCTTTGCCGCAGTGCTTTGCCCCGCAGCCATCGAACCGTGTTCCTCGGCCTAGCCCTAACCCTCCAGCATCGTGCCCTTTGGCCGCCGCCTTGCTCTCGTCCATGGCCGAGCCCTTTGCTCAGCTATGCCGTCATCGCCGTCGAACCCTGGCCGCCGTCATCGCCGCCGAGCCCCTTCGGGCATTTAGTCGGATACTCGGCGAGCGCACACAAACCAATTGACACACGATTGCACATACGCACACCGACACCATCGGATCTGGGCACAGCCATACCAGATCTGCATGCCTTGACGTGTGGGACCGGGCTGTCAGAGAGAGGAGGAAAACCTGTCCGTGGGTCCCACCTAGCAGCCTCCCATATGAGACTGCCCAGCGGGATCCACCTGACCCGTGAGTCGAAACCCTGAACCGAACCCTTAAAACCAACCCAAGCCTTCGGGCCGGACCGAGCCGATCCGGTGAGTTTCGGCCCGATAATACCTTAAACCCTTTTTCCTTCCCTTCCCTGTTTGAACCCGACGCGTGGGACCCGCCTTTTGGCCGCACTTTGTGGCTAGCACATGGGACCACTGAACCGTAAACCTAAGCCGAGCTAAGTGAGCCGATCCAAACTAGTCCATTTGCCTTCGGCCCGTGTTATCTGCAACCCCTTCCTTTTTCCTGTTGTCTTGTGTGACCTGGTGTGTGGGTCCCGCCTGCCAGCCACTGAGTATGACTGACCAGCAGACCCCACTAACCCGTAGACCACACACGTTGACCTTCTAACTCGTGGACCCACCTTAGGCTGTTGACTGTTAGCTGCCCGTTGACCGTTAGCCGGTCAACGATGATGGCAGCAGGGCCCATTGCTGACGTCATCAGAGAACTGACCCCGTCCGACATCGTGAGGATGTCAGTATGACACGTGTCACACCCCGGTGCTGCCACGTGGCTAACACTGTGTGTTTTCCTTTTTCCGTTTATCATTTAGTAATTCCAGGAAATGATTTAACCTTAGAAAATTCATAATAATTTAACCGGACCTCCGAAAATTATGAAACCAGTTTCATAATTTTTCTAAAATCATACTCTACCTGTTAGAGTAGGTTTTGTTGTGAGTTGGATCTTATTTGGACAAGTTGTGTGCATCTTTACACTTTGGCCCCTATAGTTATACATGTTTACGACTAGGTCCCTACGAGAAGGAGTTGATCGACGTTCCGGATGACTGGAGGATCCAGAAGAATGTACCCGGAGACCAGAAGCCCCGGAGGACCAAGGAAGGCTACGAAGACCTATCAGGTTCATGCCCATCTACGATTTGATTACCTATTAGGCATTGCTTGCTAGAATTGCTATTGCTTTACTTTATGTGAGGTGAACCTGCATGGCCTATTTACTATCGTATTCCTTGCATTCCTATTTTATATCTTGATTGATATCTGAATGCTTTGGCTACTATGAGAGTGTTTGAGTGTGGGATTCATATCGTGATAGTCCTGGCTTGCATGGAGTTTTCCGCAACATACAGGAGTTGGTGATTAGGGCTTTTGATGGGGTGAGCGAACTTAACCTGATCCTTGGATCGGGGGCTGGGGGCTTTTGTGTAATTTGGGCGCAACCCTATGGAGCACCTGTGGCGGGTGCAAGTTGGTTCCTTCGGGAATCGTAAGGTGTTAGGCGGGCAATACCTGTAATGGGTGCCGATCATGAACCGTGTTTACGGGACGCACTCTTTTTTATGAAGAGCTTGCCCTGGCATGATTAAGGACTTGAGCTTGTGGCCCTAGAAACGGAACTATGTCAAACGTGCACACCGCTTATCCATTATGAGGGTGGATCCGGTCCGGGCTAGCTATGCGCGGCACCATACCTATAGGAGGATAGGATATCAGTGTCAAGGGAGAGGGCAGGACCCTATGGCCCCGATCGCAGGATTTGTTTCGATCTCATTATAGATTGCTTCACAGCCCCGAGCGGCCTTCTGTGGGAGGCCGCGACCCAAACCGGAAGCAGGATGGTGCCGTAGCTGCTAGTTTCGTTACAGTAGACCGGTGCCTCGGGGTCAGTCAGGTCGCTCCTGGCGGGCATCGGGGCAAGTGGGTACAGGTATACAACCCCTGCAGGGTGAAAACTATACGTATAGCCGCGTACTCGGTCATGTACAACTCTGAATCTGGCACCACATTCTAGAGTAGTTCCACATATACTCTTCTACCTCCCTCTAGTACCACTTTTCCAGCTTGGATAGCAGCTAAGGTGCGGGGAGTGGGAGTTCCCGCACCGAACCAGGGATGGGTTGCTTGTAGTGGAAGATAGGTGATACCGGGAGTCCGGGATGCCGGAATGGCCCGCGTCGAGGTGATGGATGAAGTATATTTATATACTTGCTTCTTGCATAGGAAAACTTAGCCACTCCTTTGGAAATAGTTGTTACCTGTTGCATCCACTTAAAGCTTGCACACGGATGGTGACGTGAACCTATCCCATCCTTGGGGATAACCTGATAGATGCAGGATCCGAGCGAAGGATTCAATCCAGAAGACCGAACAACGAAGGAAGGAAATTAAGGATGGCCCGAGCTACACTCCGAGCTGCCTGTGGAGAAGGATCGAGAAGATGGAGTCATGCCCAGAAGACTAGCTACCGCTTCCGCTTTTCTGTTTGTTTTCTCTTTAGCCCAAGGGGCTTGTACTCAAAGATTCGTACTACAATCTTCCGGATTATGTAATTAAATAAATCCATGTAATGTTTTAACGTGAGATATGTTTGTGATATTCAATTGAAATGAGTTTTGTATGTGATAGCTACTGATCTATGGACTATCACGACGATACAGGGAGTCGGGTTCTCCTCTCGGGAACCCGGTTCGTTTCAGAGCACACCAATGAAGAGCCCCCTAGTTCAATGGAACCAATTATTCTTACGGAAAGATCTGAATTTATGCTTGCTTGCAAAGTCTTGGTTCTCAAGTTTGGGATATCTGCTTGGACTAGGATTACACTGTTTTGGCAGCTCGAGTTGGTCAGGATCAAGTTGACTAACACGAGGCAAACATCAAAACATGAAACAAATTGTTTGCTTCCCTCTCCTTCCCTGAGTTTGAGTGTGTGTCGAATCTTTACACTGCTCATGATTATTGTAGGCTACCGCTACCAGCAGTTGGGGCTATGAGCAACACTGATCCAACTCAAATGAATTGCATATCATAGTACGCCCACCTTGCTGCTAGTGCATGGGAAAGAACCAAGTATTTCCCATCTCCACAAATTTGGTTGTGTGGTATATGTGTCAATCTCACCACCTCAATATACTTCTATGAGACTCTGTAACGAACATGGTCCCATTTAGGCATTTCGAGTAATTTTGGTGATCGAATGACAACGCAATCAAGGGAACTAATGAGTGTGTCAAGTGAATCTAATTAGGTCCCAAGGATGAAGTAAAAAGCCCTAGCAAAGCAAAACATGATGAAAGAACTCAAAGAAACGCTTAATTGGGCGTGTTCTGCAGAAATCAGCTGCACCGGTTAAACCGACGCAGTACCATCGGTTCATCCGATGGGTGCCAGATACACCTACGCCTAAGCATCGGTGCAATATTTGGTGCCAAGTGGGATCAAGTCAAGACAGTCCTTAGGCACCGGTTTAACCGACGGCCCAAAGATAGGCATCGATGCAATCGCCATACTATTACCCAGAGATGATGTCAAGTGCGCAGAAGCCAAGCCTTTAGCACCGGTTGAACCGATGGCCATTAGAGCAATACATCGGTGCAATGACGTCAGCTGAAGAGGATCAAGTGTAGCAGCTACATGACGATCCAGTATCACTGGTTTAACCGATACCACTGCATCGGTTTAACTGATGGTTGTAAGACTCAGCTGCAAAAGTGTTAGAAGTGCAATGGCTACTTCAGAGCTAAGAGAGACTGGTTGAACCGACGCCACCCACCGGTTTAACCGATGCTTGCGCAGAAAAGCTGGTAACGGCTACAAATGGCTACTTTGGGTTGGAGGGCTATATATATGCCATCCCCGGCCATTTTGGAGTGGCTGGAGTTCAAGTGAAGTCCTAGATACATTGAAGAAGTTCTCGAAGCCACCCAAGTGCTTAGTGATCAAATCCTTAGTCCTTAGCACACCTTTGAGAGTGTTACTGCTAGATTTAGCTCTTGAGAGAGTGTGAGAGCAAGGTGTTGAACCTTGTGTGCTGGTTCTAGAGTGAACCAACTTGTATCTCGGTGCGCCGGGCCCTTAGAGCTTGTGGCTCGCCGGCACGTCAATGACCCTCCGGCTTGGTGTGGAGTGGCGTCGACAACTTTGTGCGGGGGACGTGGAGACCCCCCATCCTTCGTGGGTAAGCTCCTTAGTGGAAAGCGAGATCAAGGTGACCGTGATTGTGTTCACGGAAGAGACTTGATTGCCGGAAAGCAATACTCTTCGTGAGTGCTTCAACAACGTGGATGTAGGTATGTCTTCGTGGCTAACCGAACCATGGGATAAATCCTCGTGTCAAAAGTTTACTTCCTCTCATCCCATCTTTACGTTTCCGTATTTCATACTAGCAATCCTTGTGTGCCTTTACTTTCATAGAGTAGTATCTTGACAGGATTGGCTATAGGTTGCTAAACTCTTTTGGGATGGGAGTTTCACATTAAATTGAACCATAGTTGCACATTTAGATAGCATGTTTTAGTTTAAGTTTTGTGCAAACTAGTTAGAGCTTTAGGTTAAGGTTTTTAGATTGCCTAATTCACCCCTCCCCCTCTTAGGCTATAGCACCAGATCACTTTCAAACTCCCACTAGAAGTTGGCGATATGTTTGTTATGGGACTCCGTCCATAATCAAATACCTAGTTTGTGAGACCGGAGATCTTCATATGACTCGATGCACTGATTGCATCTTTGATGAGGAGATGGTTTTGTAGGCTATATTTCCCCCACTGTACCCTACCATACTAGCCTAATCAACCATAGTTGCATATAGGCCCATTTGTAAGTGGATACATTATTTTAGAATTTCTCTTTTTACCCCACACCCTATCTGCTCCCCTTCACCGCGCTCTCCCTTCAATCTTTCCATCCCATTCCACCACCGGCAAGCAGCCCATGCATGATCTCTTGTTGCATGTTCTACCTCTCGACACTCCTCAACGACAATGAGCTCATGCACCACGGATGCCCCAACACCATCCCCTCACGGATGCTACCTCCCTTTTGAATTTCCCTCCTATAGCTACCTCACCAATGAGCTACCTTCCCTCCTAGCCCAGTCCACCTCAGAAGGCTATACCAGCCCCGCCAATCTTACAAGTAGGCTCACGTTCGTAATATGCCAGTGTGGTAGGTTAGTCCTACAAAACCATCATGGTGTCATTTGAACAATATTTGACACTTTAAAGGACACAGTACTAGGTCTTAGAGTCACAGTTGAAGGGTTTATATAGCTGACCTTCAATATATTTAGGGCTTATGTGAACTTTTTCTTATTATACATCAAGCTAGCATCCACGTAATATGCCATGTCAGTAATTCAAAAGCACTTTGAGAGATTATATATTTAGACAGTTTTCAAGACTTAAGGGGGTAAAATACCCGGTTTTATAAGTGAGGAGCGAAGTAGATGATTGCTAGTAGTTGAGGGGGTTCAAAAGAATTTTTTTCCAAAGATACAATAATAAGACTAAGGGTTTCAACTTGACTGTAAGGACATAAATGTCTGTAGAAACCATCAAACCAATGAAATCAAAACATGAAAAATAGAAAACTAAGTTCATGATGTCATAATAAGACATGGGCGCCTTAAGAGTCACCATAAAAGGTAAGGCTTCTAATAAATGCATATTGAAGATAAGCACAGGAAAAAAAACTATAGATATGGATGAACATAGAGATTAGTATTGATAAGTTTATTACAACTGAATCGAGATTACAGAGTTTCTATGCAAATTTTGCGTTACAAAATAAACAAAGATAAAACACATGCAAATTAATATAGTAAATTTTATTAGTTATTGATATTAAAGAGTAACGTCTAATGTTTATGTGTTCTAAGATTCTATCCCATGCGAAAGCATAGTTTGATAGACTAGTATTTATGAGGAAAAAGAAATAATGGCACATTATTATTAACTTGCATTATAGTCTTAGTTTTAAAACAAAATGATGTTTAGTTCTATATAGAGCAATAATCTTTGTGTGGTCTTTATCCGTAGCAACACACGATAAATTTTTAGATAAAATCGGTATTTAATTACCAAACAAGTAGTGCTGTGTGATCTAACTATAAAATTCTATAGAACATTGATTTTTTTGGAAATGCACAGTAGGATTAGATTTTCACGAAGAATAGATTAGGAGGGTAATATTGGCATCTTGGTAGCCATGGAGAACCATTATCTCCTAATAAGAAAATTTGTAATATCTCTAATGCATCCCAAGGGTAATCACAATATTTAGAATATTCATATCCTCCTTTGTTTTAATTTACACTACGTTCTCTAAGAACGCCATGCCATGTGAAGAGAGAAGGATATTTGTGATCAACTTCAGAGCTGAGATTGATGTAACAATTGACTGTGTGCGGTTGCAGTGGTCGGAAACCTTCCTTTTTCTAAAAAAAATGTGAAGAGAGAAGGATATAATCTTTGCAAACGAACGCCAGTATCATGTTTTGTTCCTTAGATGCAGATCGGTTGTTTGAGACATTCATATGGCTATGCACTGCTTTGGACCACTAATCTATATCTAATATTAAAGAGAAAGAAACAACTGCAATATCCCTTTGTCTTCTTTTACTTCCCAATATCCCTCCTTGTCCCGAATGAGAAAATTTCAACTAATAACCCATGCTCATACAAGCTAACAATAATGTGCGTTTAGGTGTGAAATCTGATTCCAAGACGTGTCGAGTTAAAGTACGGAATTCGATTCTATAATGCGTTGCATAAATCTCATAGCTTGCCACACATCATCCACGATTCCACACAACCACACAATAAGTTTTACACATTCTCCGTTGCAACGTAAGGACTCAAGAAACATATTAAGAAAGGATAAGACCTTGAAAGCTTATTAATTGCATTGACTGTGCGCATGCATCCTAATCCCATGACTAGTACGACGTAGGTTTAAGTTCGTGTGGATTAATTCTATGGTTTCAGTATACTGTAGTCAGGTAAATAAAATAAAACAAAATACACGACGGCAGAAAAAAGGGCATAGGATAAAAATGGGCTTCTCCACATTACTTATATTTCAAAAAATTATAATGCGTTGAGTACTCCCTAAACTATATTCTTGTGTCCTAACGCCCAATACTAGTGACAGGATCGATGGAATAATATAATACTGTATTTAACACGACTGATGAGAAAAGAAGAATGTGGATGCATACCTCCTTCGGCAGCTACTGGCAAGTGCCCGTATCATGCACAGAAGAAACGTAGCGCGCGCCAGAGTCCGAGAGAGATAGACGAAGAATAATGCAAGTAGCTAGCTAGCTATAAATGCATGCATGCTAGCTTAGCTGCTGGCGAACCTGCAAAACGAGTCGATGGGCTCCATTTCTTATCGTTGAGCCCAACGCAAAACTATGCCTTATTAGCTCGTGTTTTGGTGGTTTAATTTTCTAAAGGCTAAAGCAAAAGTATTAAAGCGTGCGGTTCTTTTCTTGGGGCCGGGATGTAAAGCATAAAGATAGTACCGCCTTCTTCCAGCTGCTTAAAGCGTACGTGGTTCTTTTCTTGGGGCGGGATGTAACGCATAAAGATAGTACCGCCTTCTTCCAGCTGCCAAAGTATATTAGCAGCTACATGCTCCATTCTTTTTAAATTATAAGAGCATAGTTAATTAGTTAATAGTAGAGCCAAGTGCTTGGCTATAAGTCAAGTACTAAGAGTCATCCTTGCAAAAAAAAAGTATTAAGTGTCAAGTCATACAATAGTTGTCTCATATTTGTCTCTTATAAAAAATTTTATTATTATGTGGTATCTTTATCTTTCTTATTCTTCCTCACATACACTTCTATTTGGGCCCATAAATACACTACTACACTACCTTTAACCGAGGCGGGCAAAACCGCTTTACCGAGACGGGCATTGCAACCGCCTTGGTGGTAAGGCCTCGGTTAATCGTGGCCTTTACCGAGGCGGTCTGACTTTACGTGCCCGCCTCGGATAAGAAACAACAGTCACTACTATAAAAATGATTTGTAGGGGCGGCTAATTGCATTTTTATGGGCGGATGGCGCATCCGCCCCTGATTTCCGTAGCTAAAAATAGCTGTTTGCAGGTGCGGGTGCGTTACCCGCCCCTGAAAATGCATTTCAGGACGGGCCACCCTATCAACCGCCCCTACTAATGGATATTCAGGGGCGGGTGGGGCAATGTCCCGCCCCTGAAAATGCATTTCCAGGGCGGGGGAGGCGATGCCCCCCCCCCCTAAATGAATTTCCCGCCCGCCAAAAAATTTAGCAATTTCAATTTAATTTGTTTCTCGATATTTTTTAACAGTGTACATGCAATCAAATTTCATAAGATAAAGGTAGGGGTACATCCATGCATATTACAAATACTTAAGTTTGTACAAATTGTTCAAATCCATAAGATAATAGTAGAGGTACATCCATGCATATTACAAATTTCAAGCTACTGCAGCCTGCTTCTGTAGATATTTAAGATAGTTAATGTCTCCAATCGTCCAGCATAGAACTTCATCAAAATATGCTAGAGCACGAACAAGTGCACTCTCCTCTGTTTCCCAATACATACCACATATAGAACTATAAATATCGAACAATGGAGTGTTAAGCTTACTTATCCTGTAGAAGGAGAGCTTTGCTTGAAACTTGAAATCTCTAGTAAAGAATGACTCTCCACCCATGTATGTCAAAGCTAAGTTTTCCAAGACTTGATTAACAATTGCCCGAAAGCTAACTGCTGCAATGGTAGATTCACCATCGATGAGATCCTAAAAGGTGATAATAACGTTATGAAAGTGTAACACCCAAAATTAAATTTGGTTTGAATTCAAAATGAATT
This sequence comes from Panicum virgatum, assembly GCF_016808335.1. Classification (NCBI taxonomy): domain Eukaryota; kingdom Viridiplantae; phylum Streptophyta; class Magnoliopsida; order Poales; family Poaceae; genus Panicum; species Panicum virgatum. The sequence goes on from NC_053143.1 coordinate 42,754,846, forward strand.
TATTCAAATCATGTTTGTCTTAAAAAAAGAAAAACTTTCTTGTCCCTTTTTCTTTTTCTCCTTCCAGCCCAGCCCAGCCCACTCCCTTCTCCTTCCCTTCTTTCCTTTCTGCGCGGCCCAGGCAGCTCAACAGAGCCGGCCCAGTTTACCACCTCAGCCACCCTCTCTCTCTCACCGACGCCCTGGGCCCACCCTTCGATACCTCCTTCTACCTCTAGCCGAGCGCCGTTTCTCCCGCAGCGCACGTGCTCGCTGCCCCCGCGACGCACTCCCTTCCCTTCTTCACTCCCTCCCCCTTCACTGCATCTTCAAGGCTCGTGATGAGCCGTCATCACGCCCCGTCTCGCACCCTTCCTCCCTCGGTCAGTAACGGTTGCCATCACCATGGCCTTAATGGCCGGCCACCAAGCTCGTTGCCCCTTCCCCTGCCGCCCCTTCTCCTCCCTCCCTCGGCTTATATGAAAGCATCTAGGCCCTCAAGGTATGTTTTGGTGATTAATGACAACCATTATTGTGACTAATGAGTTTGTGCAGCTTAATGAAATCTTATCGCTCATTGGATCATATGTTAAAGAGGCCCCTAAATTTCATTATTCAAAAAGGCGATATCGGTATTCAACTCAAGTATATAACAAGACTAAGGATCTTTCTAGTTCTAAGTGTCGCAAGGTTGAGAAGGACACTTAGGTTAGTATAGGTTTTATAGTTTTGTAGAGATCGCACTATTAAGAGGGGTTAAGGCCAAGTAACTTGAGCATGGACATGGTCAATCAAAGAATGGATGCACACACATTGGTCACTCAGGTTCTTGGAAGCTCAAACAAGTGCTATTCAGCTCATATCTCAAGAATATTTGGATTTTATTCAAGACTTAGATTAGAAAAAGCAAAATCAAGAAAAAGTCTTATCACCAGTTTAACCGACGACATCAATTTTCTATACGTCGATTAAACACAGTTGCTGAAGTCTGGACACAGTGTTCACCGAATTAATCGACGATGTTTAAAATTAACGTCGGTTCAGTTGTCCAGAGAGTCAGTTTTTCAGGGGTTTTCAGGCTTACACTCACCGGTTAAACCAACGAAGGATTTGAGTTAGCGTCGGTGCAGTTGTCCAGAGAGTTGGTTTTTCAGTTGATCAGTGGACAACTACACTCATCGGTTAAACCGATGATACGTCGGTTAAATTGCCCGAGATGTAACGGCTAGTATTTCAAATGGGCAGTTTACATTCATCGGTTGAACCAACGATGACTTTTGGAGGGCCGTCGGATTAACCGGCGTTGAGTACTTTTTCTGGCAGCTTTTCTCCAACAACTCTATCTGCGTGAGCTGCCTATATATACCCCTCCAATGGGTCATTTTATAGCTTCTTGACACCAGGCAACACTCATACACTCATTCTTTTGTTGAGAGCCACCTTGAGCTTCACATTCCACTCATTTGATCATTCAATCATCCAAGAAGCAAGGCTAAGGACTCTAGTAGAGAGAAGCTTGTGTGCATCCGTTCTTGGTGATCGATTCTTGCTCAAGTGAAGGCCCTAGCTTATTACTCTTGGTGATTGGCATCACCTAGACGATCTTGGTAATTGAGGTGCTTCTTGCGGAGCTTGCCAAGTTGATTGTGGGAGCCCGAAGAAGATTGTACGTGGCTTGAGCTCCACCACGCCGGGATGGTGAACGGAGACTCTTAGTGAGCACCCTCGTCTTGGTGACATAGGAGGTGACAAGACTCTTAGTGAGTGTCACAATGTGGATTAGGGATGTGTGCCAACACATCGACACCACGGGAAAAAAATCTGGTCGTCTCTTGCCAACTCTTTACATTCAAGCACTTACTTTCATGCAATTTATTCATGTGCTTGACCCTAGAGATCATAACTTAGCTCTATCTTGCTTAGCTTTATATCTTGTTGTATCCTTTATAGCTTGTGTAGGTTGCTTAGTTAGCCAATTGGTGAATTGAGCCTTACTAGCATTGCATAGGTTAAGGTTGCTTTATTTTGTTTTAGAAATTTGAAAAAGGCACAATTCATCCCCCCTCTTGGTCCATCGATCCTTACACTATATAAGGCCACCGCTGAACCCCTGCTTCTCCTTTCCCTCCCCTCCCTCGCTCCTGCTCCATACCTCCTGCTCCTCTGCCTCGAAGCGCCACCGCCGCACGCCGTGCCCGGAATGCCGCCGCCGTCGATTTCCCTATCTGACGCCTCTCTTCATCGACAAACCGCCACCGGAGCTTTGCACCGTGGTGAGGATGCCCCCGGTCTCGTCCTCCCCCCCCCCTCTCTCACCCTCCCTTGCTCTAGGTTGCTCACCGGAGCCGGACGCCGCCGCTTGCCATGGGGGCTGAAGCACCACCTCGCTGACCCTGTGCGCCCTCGTCGACCCCTTCATCGCGTGCGCCGTCGTCCTCTCATCCTCCTTGGCTTTCCCGTGCGGGAGGCCGAGCTCCGGACTGCCGGATTCGGCCACCACCGGCAACTCTGCTCACCCTTCACCGCCGTGCGTCTCCTCCGCCACACCTCCTCGCCGCCCCGACGCCCCCATCAAGCTCGTCGTCGCCTCCTCAACCTCCCCGATATTTCCCCATCGCCGACCGAGCCCGGATGGCTGTTTTCGGCTTGCTCCGGTGAGGCTGCCATCCGCCGCTGCACTCGCTCGCCACCGGCTCCTTGCACCGCCGCCGAGCCGTCCGCTCGCCCAGTCGAGCCGCAGCCAAGCCAAGCCGCACAGCCGAGCCGCCAGCCCGAGCCGCCCGACTCTCCTTGCACTATTGGATCTTGATCCAACGGATCAGATCCAACAAAGCCGAGTCAATACCGGTCAATTCTCGGTCTTTTTGCAAAAATACCCCTACAGTTTTCAAAATGAAGCCATCATCCTGCACAGTTCAAAAATAATTCCAAAAAGGCCATATTACATCCATTTTAACCCCTGAGTTCATGTAAAATAGAACCAGCCGTCCTTCAGGCCTCTATTCTCAATCTAACCCCTGAGTTTTATGTTTATTCATGTTCTTGCCCCTATTTTTTTTAGATCTAGTCCCTGAAAGTTCTGTTTCTTCGCAAATAAGCCCTTGAACCTTATTTTAGCCATATCTTCCTCGTTTTAACTTCATTTTTCATCAATTCTTTTGCTCACGCGATCCTTGCAACGCGTACAATATCTTTTTCTATTTTTACTGTTTGTCGTGTTGCTTCTCATTTGTTGTTTGTTTTGCTTATGTGATTGTGTAGACAACGCGCCATTTGGGGGAAATCAAGAGCAATAGTACGAGGAAGAGAATCGGCAGTTTGGCAAGTTAAGTCAAGCGGACTTCTCCCCATGCATATTCTACTTTTTCCCAATAATAGCATGATAATACACTTTACTTTATTTCCGTATTGCATAAATTTGATGGGACAACTATTAAGGATTTACCAAGTCTTTTACTCTGAAACCTTGAACACCGAGTTTAATAAATCTTGTTGGGTAGGAATGCTTAGATGTTTTATCTTGGAAATGTTAAACATGCTTTATATAATGAACTTTTGAGAAATGTTAAACATGCTTTATATTGTTATCTTGGTTAATGTTACAAGAACATGATGTTTAATTGGAACATGGAGAACCACCGAAGAAAATAGTACAACCACAATGTCACATGGCTCTGACCTTAGCCGATTAATTAGGCATGTGTTTAACTGGTGGCCTTACTGAAAGGGCAAGGAGGGGGTCGGTGTAGGGGTAATAGCCCGGTCCTCTTCGGGTAGCAGCCTTTGCTAAGGTGCTGACCATTAGGGAGGGTTATGGACCACACCGCTACTGAAACTCTAGCGGACCATTAGTTATCTGCATGTCTTTTAAAGGCTTCGTAGTGGATCCCTTGCCACTCACCTAAGGAAGTGTTTAAGAGGCTAGCTACCTTGGGCAAATCGGGAGACACGAGTTGTGGTGAAATTGTACAACCTCTGCAGAGTGTAAAACTGATATATCAGCAGTGCTCACGGTTACAAGTGGCTTGGACCCTCAAATGATAATCAAACTTGAAGAATAATTTAACATGTGGTTTCTATGATTTTTATATAATGATAAATCCTTTATGGTTAAGTGAGTTGGTATAAACTTATACCTAGTTAATAGGTGCTCGCTAATAAAATATGACCAACTAAAAATGCTAACCACTATAAACCCTAGCCTCTCTTGATGGCCATGCATTCTTCCCCCCACTTGCGGAGTACCAATCATAAGAGTACTCACCCTTGCCTAAATATTGTTCAGAAGAATGTTGAAGTGGAGAACTACGACGACTTCGAGGAGTTCTAGGCGTGCGTTCACCAGTCAACTGCCTGTGGAGGAAGCCGCTACTGCAGTACTCGTTTAGGATGTTAGTGAAACGATTAAAGACCTTTGTGTCTATTTATCAGAGTGTAATAAAATTATTTACTCTCTCTTACTTATGTTTTGAACACTTCTTTGATATATTCACTTATAATGTCTATCATATGTGTGTAAACTTGATCATGTCGCAGATATGAGATGCATTCGGTTTTGTTCCTAAAACCGGGTGTAACAGAAAGTTAAGAATAATGCAATATTACTAAAGTTAACAATGACTAAAAAGAAAATCTCATACTCTGTCTTGTCGATTAAGCCCGCAAAGCCTCTCTGCAGTTAGAATAACATTGCTTTCTCCCACCTAGAGCTGCTTAATTCGAAAATATGAAAAGTTGGGCACACAGTACCAATGATCCTTAAGCTGCCGCAGGCAGGCCTCAACCGCTAGGCTCTTATAAGTTACCCAAATTGGTGACACTCCACCCATTGCGTTAATTGAAACCATCGGTACCCTCGAGGAGATTGGTGCCTCTCCTGGTTCCATCGAGGCGAAATCTATCTGTCGAATAGGTACTTAAAAAGAAATATGTATCCTTCTGAAATCAAATTCCCGAACAAGTTCGATTCGCACCGCAAGAATAGTACCACCCAAACCTTCGACAACATCTTAAAGACATCTAATAAGGTTGATATGCTGCATTGTATGTGAGTAGATTTAGAAATTATTCAAGTGTAGGTAAAAATATATAAAAATAATAAATGAATCTTACAGCGTTTGGAATTGGTCTGCGTGTTCGATTGCCCAAAGGCAAGGCAATGTCTTCATGGAAGTGTAGGCCTAGACGTTGAGATTCACCATCGTTGAAAATGCATCCACGGCCACGACCACCACCACGACCATCATGACGGCCACCGCCACCACCACGGAACATCTAGCATTATAAATCCATGATTTCTAGTAGGTCACTAACTAGTAAGTCACTAACTAGTCACTAATTGCAATGGAAAAAAGAAAAAAAAATCAAGATTTTACCTTAGGCAAGGCCGGGCCGGGCCGAGGTGGGCACTGGCGCAGGCCGAGGAGGAGGAGGAGGAGCAGCGGTGGCGCGGGGAGGAGGAGGAGGGGTGTGGAGGCGCGAGGAGGGGGAAGAGGAGGAGGAGGGGTGTGGAGGCGCGAGGAGGGGGAGGAGGAGGAGGAGGGGTGCGGTACGGGGAGGAGGAGGAGGATGACGAGAGGCAACGGCAGCACGGGTAGGAGGTGGAGGAGGAGGGGTGCAGGAGCGGCGGCGGCAGGGGTGCTGGAGCGGTGGCGGATGTTGAAGAGAAGAAGAAGGAAATTTTAGCAGCCTCCCGGTGTCTGCTCGCGTGCGCTCGGGATCTGAATTTTTTTTCTAATTCCTATATATATATATATAGGTCTTCCGTTCGTAGAGGTGTATAGTAGAGGAATAATAAAGAGCGGTGGATGCATACGTGGCTACGGCTCTCCGTACGAGAGGAGCTGTCGATGTGATGTGTGAATACGTGGATGCGTGGGACCTGCTATCTGGTGACACTGTTTGCCTTAAGTTTGCTTCTGGAACTCCTAGTTGAGAGGCTATGTAAGTGACATGTGTGGTGTTGTTAAATAAAGTGACAACGTTTACAAAAAGTTTGTGGTTGGCTTTTTTTAAATTCTCGTTTACTCGAAATTGAAAATAGGATCGTTTCAACTTTCAAGTGTTCTCTACGGTTGTAAAAATATATATATTTACAACACCATGCAAGTCAAGTGATACTCTCATATATGTATGTGTGTGTGTATATATATATACCTATTGTCTATTCTACACACAGATTGTTGAATATTATTCAATGCACCGGAGTAAAATTCTCATGATATTTACTGCTGCAACAGAAGGTCTTGCTACAATAAATACATAATAATGTGTCACATCATAATTTTCTTCCCACTTTCAGTGCACATTAATTACGCATTATCTCCTCCCCTTATTTCTCTCACATACCTGGTTCAAAGAGTATTGATATTAGTAGTAATATTATCAATATCAAAGAGTATTATCATAAAATTAGAGAAGTAATAACAACATAAACAGCTTCTCTATCATTGGGTCGATGTCATCATTAATTTTACTTCTCGAAATTTAGAAAATTACTCCTAGATATTACATGTCTAAATCTTCTAAGAACAAAGGAGTATTTTGTAAAGGAATAATTTCTAAAATTGTGTTTATATAGATGAATGGATTAAAAGCCAAGTAAGGAATAATATTATAGAACAAGGAATAATTGGCCATACACACAAGAAATAAAAATTGAGACCAAAGGAATGTGTGTGTTGTATGAGTCCATCATGTGTTTTTTACACATTCTGTAATCATGTTCCAAAATGTTGCATCCATACAAGGATATTTCATTTTAAAACATAAATGCATGCTAAGTACTCTCCTAAATATCACTCAAGTTAGTTTCTGTGCATGAATGCTTTTAACAGCCTCCTGAAATCCCTCGTCCTTCAATTTTATGACAACTGCAGATTCAATGCATTCTTTCTATACACAAAGGCCTGTATATATTTCACTCACAAATCACGCTCAAACTAATTGGATGGCATGCAGGTTTTGACTTCCTCCTAAAATTGCTCTCTAATGCAAGTTTAAGATAACATCAATGGAGATTCCTTGCATGCCGCATGAACAGCATGCTCAAAATAAAAATATACTAGACCCACTTAATGAAATAAATACACCACGGCAATGGCGTTCTACTAATTGGGATAAATCATTTTACACCTTCGGATGAAACATTTTACTCCTTTCTGAGAATCACTTTACTCTTACAGATAAATCAACTTACTACTCGTTTCAATGTTTCATACCATTATAAGCATGATACTTAGAATCCCTAGACATTTGTGATATGTTGGCGCCACTACTTGCTACGTCGGGGTACACAGTATTGTGAAGCAAATGGTTAGGAGTTGGCAGCACGAAGTACTCCTAGATTTTTACTCGCAGTCATCCCAAAATATATTACAACAGCTCAATTAAATAACTGCACAACAACAATGGAGGTCTACTCTTTATCATAAATAATTTTACGCACTTGGATGAAATGTTCTACTCCAATGTCTGAATCATTTGACTTCAATATATTAATCATTTTCCATTTGTATAAATAATCTTAGCATTTACATCCTGGCTAAAGTGTTCAGTGTCCTATAATTAATTATTCTGGCTAGCAAGAGTCAGACAAGATTTAAATGCCCAGCAACAATCTACGTTTATGCCTGCCCACCATGTCCCTCCAACTCCAGACCCCATCTCTCACAAATTATGTTCATATTCAAATTAAATATGCCACATATAGAATAAACGTTGTCACGCTAGCCCGTCTATTTTTAAAAATATTTGGCCCCCAATAAACTAGCTTTTTACTCCCGATCTATTATTCCTGAAACATACTAACACCACAGAAATTACTTCTAGGATCGTACTACTAATATTTACCGGCACATGTTTTTACTACTAACTTTTACCAATGATCATACTACTAATCTTAAAATTACTTCTAGGATCATACTACTAAATGTAACTGGACTTGTCAGATCTCTGACCATAACATGTGACGTGGATCTCATCGAGGCTTCATCCATAACGCCTTGCCGGGAGCGTCCAATATCATTCATCTTCTACTGTGCTTAGAATCATCGAAAAATCACTTTTTACTCCCACACACTCTAATTTATACTTCACCAGACACAGACAAGGGCAGCCCTGATTACACACATGCATGGAACAAATTCTTTTCTTGAAGCCACGACCCACGTAACTGTAATCTAGCTTTTTACTTTCACTGATTACAATTTATACTCCATCAGAAATTTCAAGCTAAAGCGCCTCACTATGACGCGCTGATGGCGCCCCTGTTTTACTAGTCAACCAATGTTAAAATAATATGCAAGACATTAAAGTTGTATTAAATATTCTAGGCCCGCGTGAAACCACGACATTATGACCAGACCCACAGCAAACCACATTAAAAGCCAACGAAATGCTATATTTTACTACCCTCTCAATCACGCACCGTAATTTCCTTCCCGCCAGAGCCGTGGGCGTTAAATAACTATTCCAACACACTGGGTGCTGAATAGACCAGCCATATATATATATATATATATATATATATATACACACACACACACACACACACACACACACACACACACATACACACACACATACATACACACATATATATATACATACATATATACATATATACATATATATATATACATATACACACACACACACACATATATATATATAGACACACACTTCTATAAAACAGCATTTCGAGATAGCATACGCAAGTGTATCATTTCCAAATATCTAAACTCTAACATATAAAAAGTATCTTGTAACCAAAGCTTGCAGTGGTTGACTAATGGCAACCCCAAAAGCTATTTAGAAAAGGCACATAGACTCGAAAAACTTCCAGTACTGATCATGTATACTTTAGTGTAATCTCTCTTGTCCAGCACTATACATCCATGGTTGGACTACTCAAGAATGTACTCTTCATTTTTTTCTGCCAGGCACAAGTTAGATTTTATCTCGCAGTACATGTATACATCATAGCCAAAAGACAACACAAACTTTTTCCTTATCAACCAGAAACCCTGAAGGATACCTAAGTACTGCTCTCCTGCTTCTTCCACGGGGATGGATATTCCATACATACAGCTTATTAAGATTCATGTTCATCACGGCTGTTTGAGTCCACAGAGGAAGATGTGGATGAAGAGTCAGGAGATTGGTGGTACTGCACTTGAGCCTGTCGCCGCATCTGGTTCCTGAAGCTGTGAGTATGGATCGCTGGGGGACGACTAGACCCGCGTGTGGAATGATTCTTGTGGTTGTGGCTTATGTTGACGATCGCAGTCATGATGTCCATGATTGTCGGGAGCAGTCTTGACCAAATCGTAAGAAGAGCAGATAGCTGTAGATGGAGGACATTTATTTTGAGATCAGTGCTAAATTACAGTAGTAAGATTCAGTTGCACTTCAGAAATGCATCATGCAGAAACACCAGAACAAGAACGTTATGTTGCCCGATGAAGAAAAGAAGCGGAATTCTAGGAGCAGAAACATTGCTTTATTTAGTAGCTTTGGGATCTAATCTCTTTGTCAGAAGTTTTTCATGTTCTTACCGTGCCATGGCGAAAATAAGCAGTGATGTCATATTGCAGCCATATGGCATATGATAGGACGAAGGCAACAAAGAGGCCCAGAAGGTACAATGGGTTCCTGTTCATCAGCAAAAGAAAAAGATTACACCAGTTATACACGTGCCAATGATGAAATCTGCAATTATGGAACTATGGAAGTGTCTGCACTCCCGTAGTCTTAACTAACAAATAGAAAGCGAATAAACAAATTATCTTGGGGAGATGATTACCTGAGAAGAAACATAAATTCATTGTAACCTAGTATTGCCAGAAGCAGAATAGTCCACGCAGGTGGCAACCAGTTCTTGCTACGCCTATGTGTTTCCTGGAAGGAGGAATTCGGATCGGAAAATTTTGGTCAGCAAAATGCAAAATGTACACACATTTCAAAAAATACATGTGATATAAACAATGCAGCAAAACGAAGATACTAAGTTTTGGAAAAAAAAGAAGCACAGATGGAATCCAGGATTGGTTTTCAGAAGTATGTGAAACTAAGAAAATCAGTTCCATAAGTTGATTATCCAACAAAACCGTGAACATGAATCATAGTTGTGTAAGCACCAACCCCAAACAGGATGGCTCATTGAGCTGGCACTGGAAAAAAAAAATACCTGCATAGATATTGCTTGTGCAACAGCATACTCTGTCTCTGCTTTGAATTGCCTCCAGATGGATTTACACTGCACTGGCGTAATCAGGGTATCCTTTGGTGACACCTGCACAATTAGAGAAGTATTCCAAAGTATCTCTCACTGTACATAATCCTAATAAACCATAAACATTGCAAGTGCAGTGTAGCAGTAAAACCTCTTCCCACGTGTTTGAAGCAAGTGAATCATAAGTAAATTCAACGCTCCTCTTCCGGGAAAGGGGTTCGCTGTCTAGAAGAGCAGTAATCAGAGCCCGGTCTATTTTATCAGGTTTATCATCCAACCGTATAGCTGCCATTACAGACATGAGTCTTAAAGCCTGCAATGCAACATGAGATCCAGATTATGTTTCTTATGGATAAACAATATACATCAGGTTAGACACCCTAGAAGTGGTGCAACATTGTTTAGCTGAAAAAATGTCAAGTGTCAGTACTGCTAAGCGTGCTTCTCTAGTGATCGCACGTATATCTTCATTCCCTGTCCATGTCCTTGGCATCGAATCCCTATCGCGGCTCAGCACAGTGAAAAATCTACAAATAATCCAACGGAATTAGAAGAAAAGATATGAACACTCATGCTAGTAGGATATGAAAACTGACAATGCGTTATCCTTTTTTCTATTTTTTTTTCAAATAAAAGAAGAAGAAAATTGTACCTTTCTTTCATATGCATCAGAATATTTCCAGCTTCTTCTCTAGCTTTCATTTCCACTACACTTCTAGCATGTTCCCTTAAGTCTGAGACCATCTTACTGGAAACTGTCTGGTCCAGGTCAAACTCAGAAAGGGAAGCTGAGAATGCAAGAGCGGCATTTTCAGTCTCACGACTATATAGTCTCCTAATACATGCCCAGGCATCTCTCTCCCGAGTTTCCAGTATGGATTGTACAGGCCCAGCAAGTGCTTCTGACAGATTCTTCTGCAATATGCAATGCAAATGGCAAAAAGATAAATACAGAATGTTTCCGAAATGACCATGACGTTTAGAACTGTGAAAAATCAAGGAAAGTAACCTCGTAATTAGCTTTTAGTTCAGCCAATTTAGCATTCCTAATAGATTCAACATGATCTTGTATATGCTCTTTCAGTTTGTTCCTAACTTTTGAAGCATCCCACCCCACATGTTTAGCTGCTGCATCTGTACAAATAAGGAACAAGGACTTGACATCAATGAATAATAGATTGGCAAATAAAAAGGAAACATGATAGTGAGTATGACAAATATCTCCACTAGAGGCAATGATTACGTTTACTAGGGATTCAAATGGACGATACATAAGCATCATCTTTGTATTAAGTATTTAAGTATAAACATAAACAGGATGATAAAGGACTCCAGGATCCTACACTAATGGTCCACCAGAATCTGAGCAAGCAAAATCTCACTGAAGTCTGATGTGTGCAATGAGTTGCAGAGAACTTTATATCAGCATATGAGGTTTGACTAAACGTCATTTGACAAAGGTTGAGTATTTGGCTGAATTTTTTCTTCCCAAGATATCTAGTGGCAGTAGTTCACGCTTCACATATACCTCTCAGTCCAGCATCGAACTCTGCCATTGAAGCCTGAGCACACTGATGAACTGATGCTGTAAATCCCTCTCTGCTGCTTAATGCTTGTTCCAGATCACTTCTGAATTTGTTGAGAGCCGCAAGATGTAGGTGCTCTATCACTTTCTCGAGAGCAGGATATGTGTGCTGCAAAAATCAATTTTTCTCATGATACTCTTGAGATAAAATACAGGGCAGAATGAAGTAGTCCAGTAACTTTCAAAGAAATTATCCCTCACTAAAATTAACAAACATCCCATTTATGACATTATATCAGCCAGAACTATGCATACACAGGAACTTAGCAGCATGATAAAGATCTAGCTACTAAAAGGTCCAAGATGTTTACGATGATAGGGGAACATATACTCAAAACATTAGGAAATAAAAACTGACGAGATAAATATCATGAAGAACTGATTCTTAAGCAACCACCGACATTAGTCCTTGAGCTTATCTATGGCCCTCCTGATAAGCAGATATTATCAGCTAGGATAAATTAGTTCCTCAAATCAATGGTGAAGTTGGTCATTTGGAAATGAGTTACTCACATCTAGCATTGAAGATTCTAATTGTTTCCGCTTAGCAGTTCTTACACCTTCGTCAAAATACATGGTTTCCAGGTCATACCTGCAAAAAAATCAGTATTTTTTTCAAGTGCCAATCAAAATAACTCACGAGATCCCTCAGATTTCAAACATTCTTTTGCCAGTGTCTGATAAATTGCATTTTTCTGTTTGTAGGCTAAATTGTTTCATGGGGATAGATCACTTTATCCTAGTTCTAGCATTGATTCATGGGTATATATGAGCAATAAAGGAGAAAAAACAAGGGCATTATAAGGAAACCAGTAGTAAATTGATTGATAGTCAGATACCAACTTAGTTTCCATGTAGACACTCCACAATACAAATGTGTAAACACGACACATGAAAGGAAGTGGATTAGCATTGACTGCATTATGTCTCACGACTCAAGAGGATGAACTGCACAGGTAGTCAAAGCTAGCAAATTCAGGTTGTTGAACACACTGATTCATAGCAGCCACAATGTTTGTCTTAACTTTGTAAATGAATCACCACAATAATAATTAGTTAGATCACCCACTCTGATAGATAAGAATCGAGAATAGCTCTGAGCTTTGTTCCAAAGCTCGGAACTGGACCAGATTTTACAGCTGCATCTAGCTCCAACCAACCCTGTAGAGCAGAATAATCAATCCCCATTCAGCCAATTAAACAAATAATACAGAACTACAACATAAGAACAATGTCACCTTGTCGGAGAAAAAGTGTCTGAGCTTTTCATTTGCAATCTCTTCACACCGAACAGTAGCAACCATGACCTAGGAAATGTACAGAAGAGTTACATTTTAAGCTCATAGTACTATTCAAAAACAAATTGATGTATGTCCATATGTGCAATTGTAAGTGTTTAGTTTGGTAGAATTGAAGGCAAAAAATGGCACAATAACCTTATGAGCAGGAAGGTTGAGGTCCTTATTTTCACGTATTACTTTCCAAATCTGTAGTGCACTCAGACAAAAACCTGAAGCTGGCACCACACCTCTTCTATCAGCTGCAAGACCACCTGGTTCGATTGAATGATAAAACCTCTGCCTGAGTTGTCCAACCTGAGAAAAAAAATGAAGACGGAAGTTCAATAAATTCAGAGATCATAACTTCCATTGAAGATGAAAGTTCCATAACAAATGCAATTGCAACCACTAGAGAAGAGAAGGGAACCGTGGTACATTAAAGAGAGAAAATAGAACACTTGAATGCCCAGTGTACCTGCTCCTTAAATAGTTCTTCTTTCTCTTCATAACTTGACAGAGCAGTAACCTCCACCTTTATATTTGAAGAAAATATAAGTCAGTTTGATGCATCAAAGCCTCACTTTCAGAAAACTGATGCACTGACATTGAAAAATTCACTAAGCGCTGCTTCCTTGTAGGCTTCTGGCTTCTGAACAGAGTCCCATATCTGGTAGAAAAATATGACAACTAATGAGAATTGTGATATAACACAGAGGAAAGCAGGTAAGCAGATAATAGAACACTAGCACCTTCCGAATATCCTCCTTGAGGGCTTGTGTTAGATACTCTAGTGGAGTCTGCAAAGACAGGGAAAACAGAGTACAAGAAAACTCAAACCAACTGAAAATATCATAATGCAGAAATAGAGAAAGAAAGTGGATCTCAACTCTGGAACTGTACAAACCTTTGTTTTATCGCGGATAACAAGTAGCAGTGTCGTCTTGCGAGGACTGAATAAACGCATCAAAACCTTAAAGAGATAACAATAATAATAAGATGACTGGACATGGGAGAATTCAAACAATGTCTCACTGAAGGAGATTTATCACCTGAAATACTGTTCTCAAAAGTGGCCTGTTTGCAGCATGTTCTCGACCTATGTCATGACACCACCTGCAGATCATATAATAATTAAAACATCTCTCTACTGACCAAATTCCTAACTTTCAATGAAGGAGTAATATGCGAGCTAGTAACTCACAAATTTATCATAACAATGTCTGAAACTGCTAGAGCAAACAGAGCACTCTGCTTCTCGAAAGCAGTATCATCCTGCAAGGATAATACAGAGACTATTAGATATGTGATAAATAGCATTATCAATACAATAGGAACTAGGGGCTCATAAGTGGTAGACTGAGCATCACTTCATCAAAAGAGCATCATATTTATTTATGAGCACCAAATGATTGAATTGAATATGTACATTATAAGTTGATGCAATGCAAGGAGTTCTTCACTGGCACTGAGAACAGGTATGACTAATTCAAATGAAATTAGTCTAACTCCATTGAAAATAATAGATGCTGAAATGAGTTTCTGTATTCAGACAGCACAGGATGGTAAGCTATTAAGTAACGTGCGAAGGGGCATATGTACAGCAGCAGGCAATCAGACTCATTAATCACCATCATTGCATCTTTTTGGAGACATTACTCACAACATGGTATGGTAGTCCCCAAGATCCTTACAGCGAAGTTAGCAAAGGCACTAATGCTGCATGTGATCAAGCCAAGTACTATTAACTACTAATCGCGACCATTTTCTTCCTCGCAGGTTAAATGCCAATAGTACTATATAGGAATCCAGCTACTTAAAATTTGGAGATCCACGGGCAGGTAAGGTACAAGGAACACAAGAACATGCTCTAGAGTAACGAACATCTACTCCATCAATTGCACATGGAAACGAAAAAAAAACAGATACAACGGGAACGTGAAAAAAGATAAAAACTCTGCTCAGGAGCATTTCTGGAGATGAAGTTTCACCTGCCCTCGTTCCCTCCCGTCCGTCCCCTCCAGATCCAGGACAACGGTGAAGGGCTCGATCCCAACGGCCTTGGCGATCCAAATCCCCTTGGTGGTCTGGTGCCTGCCGTCAACCAAACAACAGCGAACGAATTACGAACCAGAAATTCAGCAGACGAACTCGACGATTTTGCCACGGCCGGCCGCGCAGTGCAGTAGTATCTCTGTATCCGCGTTGGGGGTGGTTGGTTACCTTCCTCTCAAGGCATCCATTTCCCTGAAGCTCGTCCCGAAGAGATGGTTGAGCAAGGTGCTTTTCCCTGGCCGAGGAACAGAGAGCAGCCGTCAGCTACAGGTTCTGAACTTAATACCAACTGCTTAGTGCTTAAACAAAACAAGGCAAAACAAAACTTGCTGAAACGAACGAAATCCGCGAAGCAAAGCTAGAGGGCTTCACGAAGTAACCGAAATCGAGACCGCCGCGATCGCCCCCGACGCCCTCGACTCCTGACCCGGCGATCACCGCGGAAGTAACCGAGAACCGGGCGGCGGCTCCCGGCCGTCCCCGCCGACGAGGATGGGGGAGAAGGTGAGAGGGGAGGGGAGGGGAGACGTACCGCTGCCCTGGGGCCCGAGGATGGAGGCGACGGCGTAAGAGAGGCCCCGCCCGGGGAGCCCCGCGGCGGCGGCGAACCGCTCCATCGCGGCCGCGTCCATCTCGCCGCCCGCGTCCACCACCTGCGCCGCGTGGCACTCCCCGCCGCCCCCGCCGCTCGCCTCCATCGCCCCCGCTCCGCTCGCCCGCCGCAGGCCCGAAGCAGAGCAGCGCAACGGCTAGAGAGAGAGAGAGCAGAGAGTAGAGAGAGACAGGTGTCGCGTCGCCGCCCCGCCGCCGTCGGGGGGGTTTCTACGTGGGTTTACGGAACGAATAATAGGGACGGCGGTAGCGGAAGGATTGCGACGGAAGGGTTGGAAAAGAGCCGAAAAGGGACACGGCCGCACGATCAAGAAGAAACGTGTGGCTTCCGAACCATCGGTACGTGGCTAGGCATGAGAATTCTGTTTCAAGTTTGAATTGTTCATCCCCGCAAAAAAAAAGGTGTGAATTGTTCATTGGATCATGACAAAATTAACCGAATCATCAGTGTTGGAATTTATAGGTTTGGTCTATTTAATTTCATTTTCGATTAAAAGAATTAAAAATCCACTAATAAATGTAGGATTTGAGGAGGATCTCAACCGATATAAATGGTGAACCTTGTATATACCTCTTGTATTCGCTCGCCTTGCCGTGCCAAGACAAGTACTCTCAGGTACTCCTGCTAAGAAGACCATTTCTTTCTCCATCATTGCCTTCAGAGCCTCTGCATGTTCAAGATCTCGACGCTTGTTAACAACTACGTACATCCGGCTCCTCCCTCGGGGTATATTGTAAGCTAAGTTTGGTTTATTATTTTATTCATGTTTATTAGTGAGATTGACATGAACACGAGCACATATTTTGCTACCACAAATATCACCAATTTGCGTCATTAAATTGTTAATAATATTTGAAATTAAAATATACCGAAATCTACCTATTTTTCTAACAATCGGTACCTGCATTTTTTGAAACTTAAATTGGATAAAACTGACCCTAGCAAAAAGAAACGTGCGACGGATTGAATTAACTTCAACCGGATAAAATCCTTGGGATAGAGAGTTGATAGGCTCGATTGTTGGTAGACTACACCGTCAATTTATTTGGCTACATGTGAAATGGTAGACATTTCAAAACACTTAGTATTACGAGCTGAAATTTGGTTTTGCCAAAAATTTAGTATCTTTTTAACCTAGCTTATTTTACGATGACAAACCCGCTCATGCACGTTTGGAAGCTGATCAAGTGTCATGAATCGGAAATGGTCCAGTGTAGGTGCAGGCATGTAGCATGCATACCATTATTTTGTTGAGAAATGATGAAACTTTCTTATGTGGCATGTTACTCTGTTCTGTTGGCAACCATGAAAGCATCTAGGCCCCTAATTCGAGTTTTGGTAATTAATGACAACGGTTTGTGGATTAACGATTTCATTTGAGATAATGAGTATAGGTTGATCCCCGAATGAAAGAGATTCGGTTGTGAACGTATGGAAATTTGAAGTGATAAGCAAAGTTCGGACTCAAGGCAAAGGTATAAAATAGGACTTTTGCATTTTACCGGTCACAAGGCGTTTAGTGGATGAAAAGTGACCGGATTTGTTGGATATGTAGCCGTACTATCAAGAGGGGTTGTGTACTCATGCTTGACGGGTCTTTAGTGCCATTTTGCTCAAAATTTCTAGTTGCATGCATGAGGGCTAACGGCGTTTTAAAAAGATTTGAAATAGACTAAGTTCGAGAGCTGACTGAGTAACGGCGGACAGTCCGCGCCTGATGGGCGGACAGTCCGCGCCCGTTACAGAGAGCTTGCAGAGGCTCTGGTGGGCTGGCGGACAGTCCGGCCCAGAGGGGCGGACAGTCCGCGACCGTTCCAGAGAGCTTGCAGAGGCTCTGGTGGGCTGGCGGACAGTCCGGCCCAGGTGGGCGGACGGTCCGCCACTGTATTTCAATTTTGTACCAGAAAGGGTGTCTAACTGGTGTGGGCTTCAAAGTTGAACGGCGGACAGTCCGGCCATGGTGCGCGGACGGTCCGCCGGCTAATTTCAATCTTGTACCAGAGAGGTTGTTTCTCTGGTTTGGGCTGAAAAGTTAAACTGCGGACGGTCCGCTCCTGAGGCGCGGACGGTCCGCAGGCTAATCTCAAAGTTGTTCCAGAGACGTTGTTAGTCTCTGGTATGTTGGAACTCTTAACTGCGGACGGTCCGCCACTGGGGCGCGGACAGTCCGC
This sequence comes from Panicum virgatum, assembly GCF_016808335.1. Taxonomy (NCBI): domain Eukaryota; kingdom Viridiplantae; phylum Streptophyta; class Magnoliopsida; order Poales; family Poaceae; genus Panicum; species Panicum virgatum. The sequence goes on from NC_053143.1 coordinate 42,772,760, forward strand.
CAGGGCTTAACGGCTAGTTCTGACACGCATTAAATGCACTCTGACTCACTGGTTTATAACGGCGGACAGTCCGGTTTTTGAACCACGGACGGTCCGCGACTTCGCAGAAAAGAGTGTAACGGCTAGTTTTTGAAGGGATGTCTATATATACCCAATGCCCGGCCATTGGGTGACTCTCTTGGCCATTTGGATAGCATTCTTGACACATTAGAGCTAAGGCATCCCTCTCTCACACACACTTGCTTAGAGATTGCATTTTTGAGAGTGTGAGAGCTTCCTAGTGCATTGCATCAAGAGTTTGAGCTTTGTGGCATTAGGGAAACTTCAAGCAAGCGTCATCAACTTGTTACTCTTGGGAGTTGCCGCTCCCTAGACGGCTTGGAGAAGTGGATTTCGTGGAGCACCTCCAAGGAGATTGTTGAGGAGCCCCGATTTCGGTTGTGAGAGGTTTTGTGCTCACCTCACCGGAGTGGTGAAGAGCAACTCTAGTGGAATCGAGGTGTGGAGCGGTTCTTTGATTCAAGCCGGCTCAAGATCAAGAGGTTCTTGATAGAGGAGCGGTTGATTCTTGGAATCCACCTCAACGTGGATTAGGGGTGACCGGCAAGTCATCGACACCACGGGATAATTTCTTGTGTCTTGCTTGGTTACTTCTCTTGCTCTCTTTAATACTTGCTTTTACTTTGAGCAATTTACCTTACTAGAGCTTGATTTGTGTCTTGTCACCCTAGGTTGCAAACCCATCTAGAGATAGTAATAGCATGACATAGGGCTTTCCTTTGTTACTAATTAAATTTCTCTAGTGTTATTGGTTTTAGATTTTGAACCGCCTATTCACCCCCCCTCTAGTCGGTGTTCTTGATCCTACAAACCAACAGCAGTGTTTTTCTCTCACGCCAAATCAACACTAGACACCAGTCAGCCAGTAGTACTTTTTCCTATAGCAAATCAGCTCCTGAGCTGCCTAGAACAGGTCGAGCTTGATGATTGCCCAGACTCACGCTTCCTCCACTCGTCCAACCATGGGCCCTTCAGCTCGCGCGGCGCCTACCGTTCCATGCACGGGGAAGCGCTTCCTTCTGACGCGATGCTGCTCTGGACAACCAAACTTCCCACTAAAATCAAGTTTTTCGCCTGGCTGCTGAGCTGGGGGCATCTCAACACTCGCTCCTACCTCCACCACAGGAATATACGTTCGTTAGAAGAATCTTGGTGCGCACACTGTCCTGGTGTGCTGGAGATGGACGCTCATATCTTCTCCAACTGCCACAGGGCGTACGGGGTGTGGACTCGCCTTGATATCTCGGTGCCAGACGCTATCTTTCGACGCCCATGGGACATTGGTGTCAACGTCCCCCTCCCCGATGTCGTGCGTCTTGATATCATCCTCCTGATCCTTTGGCACCTATGGAAATGCAGGAATGCCATGGTTTTCGATCAGACCGACTCCGGCTCACTCGATGTGCTCACTCGTGTCATCAGAGATATTGATGCTTGGATGGGTAGATACAGGAAAGTCTCGCCATCTATCCAACAATGGATAGCGTGGCTCAATCACTGTGCTTCTGCCTCTCTCATGTAACTCCCCTGTTCTCATGTACCTCCCTCCTGGGATGCCAGGAGTATATATGTAACCTAAACCGGTTAAGTTAATAGTAGGTGGAGATCCCCCCCCCACGATATTGCTCGAAAAAAAATCAGCTCCAGCTACCGGCCACAGCCAGCCGAACAGAGTCATGTCATGTTTTCAAAGTTTTCGAAGGTTCATGTCATGTTTTCCTTAATATGTGCCATATTTGGATGCAGCACTATATGTGATATTCTTTAATTTGAAGGCAGCATCAGCATAATTTTTTATGCTAAAAGTCTAATCTCTAAATCTCTAAACCTGGACCAAGCTCTGGCATCCGATAAGGCCACGTCGCCTGTTAGCCCATCAACCGTCGGATCGAACCAGCAAGCGATCTCACCCGTCCGATCACGGGTCGGTTCGGGCATCGATCCGCCAGTCGCCCGTTAAGCCATCTCTAAATCTCTAAACCTGGACCAAGCTCTGGCATCCGATAAGGCCACGTCACCTGTTAGCCCATCAACCGTCGGATCGAACCAGCAAGCGATCTCACCCGTCCGATCGCGGGTCGGTTCGAGCATCCATCCACCGGTCGCCCGTTAAGCCAGATAACCGGGCGCTCGCGAACGAGGCCTCCTCTAGGCCAGGACCTCACGCTGCCTCCCCGACGCGGGCCGCCGCCCGCCGCGGGTGCGCGGCCGCGAATGCACCTCCTCGGCACGGCCGGCTCCCGACAGTGGCCCTGGACGGGGCTGTCATGGCCCCACCTGCCACGCCGGCGCAGCGGGCCCCAACGCTGGCCCTCGCCCACACTGTCGTCATCTTCCACCGCGGCCGCGACGCTTTGCTTCGAGTTTCGCCGACGCAACGACAACCTCCCCCACCTCTCCTACCGCGTCCTCCTGTTTCTCGCCTGGGTCGCGGCCATCCTCCCCATCGTCGGTCGGCTCCTCGCGCTGGCGGCGGCCCGTGGCCGTGGACCCCCTTGCGGCCGCGCCTCCTCGCACCGGGTGGCCGAGGCCAGGGCAGCGCGCCACCTCCGGCCGGCCCCCAGCCACTGGCCACTGCGAGGGGAGGGGTCGCGCGCCGCCACCGGCCAGGAGATAAAGGTGAGAGAGGGGGGAGGTGCCTCGGCCAGGGGCCAGCCCCTCGCGGCAGCGGCCGAGGGACCCGCAGAGCTCGCACCCCGTTCGCTGGCGTCGCCGCTCCGCGCCGCTTGCCCCTACACTGCCGCGGCGGGCGACGTTCCGTGGCAGCGCCTACCGCCTCCTCCCCGTGAAGCAAGCAGGCGACATAACACGGCTTCCCAGCCAGGCGGCGGCGCGGGGATGGCTGGCTTGGCTTGGCGCAGCGGTCGGGGCCCCAACCTCCACGGATTCAAGTTTCTGCAAGCTTGACAGCGGCCCCCCTCCCCAACCCCTCCATCGGCTCTCTCAAAATTATTCCATTTTTCTTGTAGATCAAGAGGACGATGATTGCAGATACAACCGATGCGAGCAGGCTCCTCCCCACCTACCATCTAGAGTCACGCCTAAGAGAAGAGCGTGAACAACGGAATCGTTTTATGCTTGTCTGAATCTCACGGTGAGAGGAAAAACTCATTCATTCATGTGACTAATACTGGTGGGTGCGTTTCATCTTTGTTTTTCTTTTTTGCAGATCGATTTCTACCTCCAGGCTGGGCATAGTGGATCTCTTCAGGCTGCTATCTCCATGCAGGTAATCCGTTTGATGAAATGCTTCTGAACACTAAGCATCCGCTGGCTGTGCACTACTGCGTGTGTGTGTGTGAGGAAAGCAGGAGCTACTGCTTTGGGATTCAAAAATTTCAATTTTATACCATGAATGTCTAGCACACCTCACGAATTTGATGCATGAACCTTACGCTGGCAAGTTATAGTTCAGAGTGAGGCTTTTTAGTTTGATTTTTATGCATACTCTATTTTGATTCTATGCCATTTTGTTTAGCGTAAAAAATCACCATGATTCAGACTCTTGCAGTGTTGTATAGCATGGAGCCATGGACTATGCTAATCATGTGAAGATAGCTGTTCTAGAGTTGGCATACAACTATGGAGCCACAAAATGTAACAAAGGAAACACATATGCTCATGTCAAATTTAAATAAAGAACAATCAATCTGATCTTGGCCTTGATTTTGCATGCTTTGGGAATATGAATTCAAGAATCATTCTAACTGTTCTGCACCTTCTCCTCCTTCGCCAAACACTGTCAGAGACGCCTCCTCGTCCTCATCCAAAGCAGTAACACTGCTCGCCAAATTATTGAGGATTTGGCTTGTGTTCAGGCGAATTTCCTGTTGCTTCTATATTATTTTAGCATCTGCTGGGGCGACAAGCCAGCACAGAGCGCATTTGGTGGCCATCATGGCTCCTTTGGACGTGGCTTTGGAAGCCACCGGAGCAAAAGAAGAAGCCTTCTTGATGCCAGCCCTACTACAACAAGAATTCCAGATATCCGATTGTGCAGCATGACCAACGAATTTGCACTTTTTTTGTTTTTATATTGACAGTTGTTCTTCTCAGAACCTTCATTCCATGATCATATAGCACCTCACGGAATTCATCGAAGGTGTCAAGTTTTTGTTATGACTTTAGATCCTAAATATCCGTGAGCACTTGTATGTACTGTTCGCTGTATTAAAAAAGCAACGTTGCCAGGGAGTCCTGCACTCTTGGTTTATCACTGTGTCGTAAACAGAATTGGTCCTTCTAATCAGCATTATTCTCCTAATGAGCCATCTTGCTACCCTGTTAGACTGTTTGCAATTGTCATCTAGCATAAAACTATTCACGATTATTAACAGTTTCTATAATGTAAAAGATGTTGAGGAAACCTTTATGTTTATGATCAAGGCACTTGCAATTTCATGCTGTCATGTTTTAAACATCTTACGATAACGGTTTAAATAGGTAAAAATAGTCAAGCTCACCATTTTGTAAAATAGAATAAGGCAGACCTTTTCACATTGGATACTTGTTGATTGGAAGTTTGCTGATAGTAATAGAGCTATGTAGTTTCAGGAGATATTATGAGATAAAAGTAAATGCTTATTGTTAAAATATTACTTTTCACATAAAAGCCCAATGCAATAGATTGTAGTAATAGAAACACTGGCCGGCTTCAATGCTGCTGGCGCGGCAAGGCCGCGCCGTGGTTTCTAGTACTTTCTAAGACCCACTTTTCAGTGAGCATCCAAAGACTACAGTTTTAGGGTGGGTAGGCGTGAGAGGGAACAAATTCTCTTGCAATGTGCTATCTGACGAGGCTTTTGGTGGTGCACCCGGCTGTTCCGGCCCATGTGGAATGGCGGTTTTTTCTTTTTTATATTTAAAAAAAATTAAAATTTCAAAAATATATGTCCGTTTTGGAAAATTTCAAAAATATACCCCGGTCGCCCTATTGGGGGGCGACAGAGCTCAAATGTAATTTTTTTTCTTCTTCAAATTTGCAACAAAGTCCCTGGAGAAAAAAAAGAGGGGGCCTGTCGCCCCCCCAACGGGCGACAGGCCCCTGTCGCCCACCCCTGGGGCGACCGACCAGGGACAGGCGCTAGGGGGCCGATCGCCCCTCCCGCGGGCGACTGGGGGGGGCTGCCCCCCAGGGCGACCGGGTCAGCCCTCCCTATATAAGGCCTCCCCCTCATTCCCTCCTCATTTGACCTCAAAAAATCCACCAAAAATCTAGAAAAAAGAGAGGGGTAAGGAGAAGGGAAGCGGCGAAGCTCTGCCGAATTCCGCACTTGTGATCTACCGGTAACTTCCGTATAAATTCGTTGATATTGTATAACAATTTAATTTAATTAGTGGATTAGCTGAATTAGATTTGGTGCTTTAGAACACTGGTTTAGTATTACAATTTGAGTACTATTACAGACTTTTTCAAATAAAATAATTATACATTAGAATAGAATTATGACAGTACCTTATTGATATTGCAGTATAAGACAATAGAATTATGACAGTACCTATATTTTCACGCATCGATTTGGTATACGATATGTGCATTGCTTAAATCATTGTTTTTTTATTTGGCGCACCACACAATAGCGCCAATGTCTTCGTCAGGATCAACCTACATTCCGTGGAGCAAGTGTAAAGCCACCGTACCCGAAGGAATTGATGTGCCAATGTGCTTCTGCGGTTCGTTATGCAAGTTCATGCAATCTGAGGTTTTAGGAGATGACTACGGCATGAGGTTCTTTATGTGTGAGAACTACGAATATGATCCACCTAAGCGATACAGCAAAGACCGGGCCAAGGTAGCAGGAGAACATACGCTATTTTTCTCTGTGACCTAACATTGAGTTATGATTCTAACTTGTGTTGGACAAAGTCTCCTCCGCCTCTTTGTGATTTTATGCAGTGGTTCGACACCGTGCAGTCGCAGCAGGAAAAGGACATTGTGGAACAAAAAGCAAGGTGGGCTGCAGAACGTTGGCGCCGAATGAAGCACGAGGAACAGCAAGAGGAGAAGCGCAAGAAAGAGCAAGAAGAGATCCGCAAGAGGATTGAGGAGGTGGATCGTAAGGCGGCGGCCGAACGTGAAGCTGACAGGGAAATAAAGCGAGAGAGGGCACGCCATGCGAAGGAAGCCGGGGCCGAAGCAATTAGGAAGGGCAAATATCTTAGGTGCACTCAGTAGAGTAGTATCATGTAATCCCGGCATTTTACATTCCATAAGGCATGGTAGGTTTAGATGCAACAAGAAATTATCTTGTCGCGTGCACATGCCACTGCAATTAGTTGTTTATGTTTTAAGTTGAGAGCTTAACTTTGTGTGTTGTAGCCTTTACCATTAATTTGTAGTTGTAGCCGGGAGTCTATGAAATCTTTGAACTTGTCCTTAATATTTTAGGAGCTTTTCATGTCACTAGAATACTAAAAAACACACATTTTATTAATATAACGATAAGAATTAAGAACTAAGAAATACATCGGGGTCTGCTGCAAAAAAGCACACATTTTCATGTCACTAGAATACTAAAAAGCATCCGGAGACCTCACCCGCCGACGATGATGACGACTACACGCTCGAATAGCTCAAAATAGGAACCATAGTGTATCTAGCTGCGAGTACGAGATCACAGGTTGCCACTGCTCAGCACGGCGATCATGGGTTTCAAATAGCAGTGCTCTTCCACCATTTCAAATAGATGTGACAAGACGGCAACCACACCAGCTCACCTTCAAAGCAGTCTCTCTGGCGAGGACGACGGACCTGTCATTCTACAGCGAAGGTATGTGGCGTGTAGTGGGGAAGGCGGCATCTAGGCGCGATCGACCGAGCGGCAGCAATGCAGTGCTGTGAGTCTGCATGCACAGAGATGCATCGAGTAGTCATTTCGAGCATCGAATCTAGCCTTTTCAGTGTTAGGTCAGCTAGCCTCTTCACTGTGTTGTCATGTAGGTTTTATATGTGCATTTACACTCCACACTCCGGGTATCAGACCTTTGTGCGCCTATAAATACTCCCAAGTTTGTGAACTCCCAGCACAACTCAAACACCAAACCTCATTGTATACCCAATGTCTGGAGGTGGGTCTAGTGGGAAGAATTACTATGATTTTGGGAAAGGAAAAAGGGGAAGAAAGGGAGACCCCATAATATGGGAGGGGCCTCTTGGACCTGATTCCTTTCCGGAACCAGTGTTTGAGTTTCCGCCACAGCACAAGAGTGAATTTACCAATGAAACTCCTCTTCGACAATACGATAACCGTAGAGAACCGTTGCCAAAATGCAGACATGGTGCGGACTGCTTAGTGCAGATGTGCACCGACGGGATGGATGGCGGTCGGCGTTTTTTTAAATGTCCACACGCATGGGTAATACTCGGTTGTTTCATTTCTTTATCTTCAATGAGACACCTTACATGAAATTTGTTTTGCAGTATTCCGATGCTCCAGAAAACTGTGGTTTTACTAGGTGGGTAGATCTTGCACCAATTGATTCTGTTCAGGAGTTCATCGAGTACCTCCAGATAAAGATCTTTGATCTGGAATGCAAGGTGAACCATTATGAGGAAGTGAGCGAGAGTAACAAAGACGACGAAGTTGATGATACCAGCAATGCAGCCGGTTCACAGGATGAACCATGCACTATTCCTTACTGCAACTGTCCTTGTCACAAGAAGAAGGGCCCTGCGCCTCCGGCACCACCGCCTGCACCACCTGCAATGGGTGGATACTGCGGAGAAGGCTCAACGCAGTTTGCTACGTGGGGGTACGGCCACTAGGACTTCCCTAGTGCTAGTGACATGCTGCATCGTTGTGTTTGTTCTGTTTTTTTTAAATTACCTAAGGCATGTTAGGTTAGTCCGGAATCTGTTTACCGTAGTTTGTAACGGGTTCAGACATGCCACTGCATGTGTGATAGCTGTGGACCGTTTATTTATACACTTCAACGTTCGTCACTGATCACTCTCGTATTTTCCATTACATACAATAGATGGTATGTTTATACTTCGATGCTCCATTACGACTAAGTACGATTCAAACTCGACATTATGTACATGTCCAGTGAATGCAAGTTAGGTACGAGACATACATACAAGCATAATACAACATTAACAATACTAAATGCGAATACATCTTAAACCGATGAACATCATATGTTATAGATCATGGCATGAAATCATCTAGGTCGTCATCCCAGTTGACAGATGGTGGTGCTGCAGGTGGTGTAGTATGGCTCGACGAACCTCTTGGCTTTCCCTTTCTCTCTTTTCTGGATCTACGTTCATGTACAGGGGGAGGAACATCATGTGTTGGAGGCCATGGTTTAGGGGGCATGAAGTCATCCATGTCGTCATCCCAGTTAACACAAGTTTGTGCTGCAGGTGGTGCAACATGACTTGACGAACCTCTTGCCTTTCCCTTTGTCTCCTTTCTGATTCTAGGTTCATGTACAGGGGGAGGAACATCATGTGTTGGAGGTCATGATTTGGGGGGCATGAAGTCATCCATGTCGTCATCCCAGTTAACACAAGTTGGTGGTTGAGGTGCTGAAGCATGACTCGACGAACCTCCGGGCATCTGTTCTTGCGCAGGCCAAGTACTATCACCCGAAGATCTTATCCGCCTCCTTCGTCTAGTTTGCGGCATAAGTCCACCACCGAAGATACATACCAATTTACGGAAATTTGGTATCGTTTTGTTAATCAACTCCGTGTCCTCGGGGTAATCCTAGCATATAATTAAAAAACAATGTTACTGTTTCATAAATATGGATTCGAAATGACAGACGGGATTAGAACTGAATGAGAGTTACCTTAATGTGCATCTCATACACATCTGGCCGCATCCATATCTTACAAGAACTTTGTAAGAATCCAATGATATTAGGATGATTTGCTAGTTCACATACTCTCATGTATATCTTCCGACGTTCTAGCAGGTGTCCCATTACATCTTGCGTCGTAATACCTCGAAATAATGTGAAATCTTTAAACTCTACTACTTTGGACAACACCATCTCTATCGTACCATCCGCTAACGGATCCAACTTCTTACTCATAACAAGATGGGTCATGATATCAAGTATTATACTAGATTTTTCTTCGGTCCATGAAAATCCTCCACAATTTGAGGCAGTCATTGCCTTATGCTGCAATATCAATAAGGTACTGTCATAATTCTATTCTAATGTATAATTATTTTATTTGAAAAAGTTTGTAATAGTACTCAAATTGTAATACTAAACCAGTGTTCTAAAGCACCAAATCTAATTCAGCTAATCCACTAATTAAATTAAATTGTTATACAATATCAATGGATTCATACGTAAGTTACCTGTAGATCAGGAGTACGCAATTCGGCAGAGCTTCGCCACTTTTCTTCTCCTCACCCCTCTCTTTTTTCCTGAATTTTTAGGCTCAAATGACAGGGAATGGCGGCGAATGGCGGCCAGGGCTTAAATAGAGGGGAAGGCCCCTGTCGCCCCCCCCCCACGGGCGACAGGCCCCCTCTTTTTTTTCTCCAGGGACTTTGTTGCAAATTTGAAGAAGAAAAAAATTACATTTGAGCCCTGTCGCCCCCTATAGGGCGACCGGGGTATATTTTTGAAATTTTCCAAAACGGACATATATTTTTGAAATTTTAATTTTTTTAAATATAAAAAAGAAAAAACCGCTGTGGAATGGCGGGTGCTCCCTTGGCGGGCCCTCTACTTCTCCGATGTGGATGCTGGGCCGGGCGGCTGTTCTTTTTGTCCCAATGCTTGCGCTTTTTTCTTTTTTATATTTTTAAAAAATAAAAATTTCAAAAATATATGTCCATTTTGAAATATTTCAAAAATACCCCCGGTCGCCCCCCCATAGGGCGACAGGTCTTATGTGTAATTTTTTTTCTTCAAATTCGCAATGAGGTCCCTGGGAAAAAAAGGCCCTGTCGCCCCCCCAACGGGCGACAGGGGCCTGTCGCCCACCCCTGGGGCGACAGGCCCTATATATGCCGCCATTCCCTTTGTCATTTTAGCCTGCCATATGCCGTCATTCCCTTTGTCATTTGAGCCTAAAAATTCAGAAAAAAGAGGGGTGAGAAGAAGAAAAATGGCGAAGCTCTGCCGAATTGCGTACTTTTTGAAATGGTGGAAGGGCACTGCTATTGGGTCACGTATGTCTGGGCAAAGAATGCCACATTTGGGAAACCCGTGATCGCCGTGCTGAGCAGTGGCAACCTGTGATCTCGTACTCACAGCTAGATACACTATGGTTCCTATTTTGAGCTATTCGAGCGTGTAGTCGTCATCATCGTCGGCAGGATCTCGGCCGCTAACTCCTACCGCACCTAACTTGTCCTTCATTAAATCACGGGAAAAAATTGCAAGAACTTCCCTTATTTCACGAGCATTATGGAACCCACAAACATAATAAGTTCACATCAATAGTATGAATAGAAACAAATGACAAGTAAACTAGCACAATCATAAACATCGGATACAAATAAGCGGTCCACAGCTATCTCATTACAAATAAACATCAGAGATACAAACATCAGATATATCTAACCACCCCTAGGGTGTCGGACCCTCTTAGCCCTCTGCTGGGCACGGACATGGCCCTCGGAGTAGGTGAGAACATCCGGAGACCTCACCTGTCGCTTAGAACGCGCAAGGGGCTGCGGTGTCTGCTGCTGAGAGATCCCAAGTGGTGCTCCTCCTAGCTGTGAATACCCCAAGACATCGGGGTCACCTTGCGCGGCAGGCTCTTCTGGACTCAAGCTGTCGAAGTCGTCTAAGGTGAAGGTCTCGTTATCTGGTCGAAAGGAGGAAGAAGAAGGTCCGGCGCCCGCATGGGGGTAGAATCCTACGCAAAAAATGTGGATGTTATCGTACGCTCGTATATTTTGTCATGACATGTAGAAACCGAAATACGAAATATAAACTAACCTGTGTAGGCCGGTATCTGTGGCCCCGATACCATCCCTGGATACGGTCCGCCAATTGGTGCTGTCCCTCTAAACATTCCAGTATGGCCGAACGCAGTAGCTGGATCGTATCCTGTATGTGACATTAGTAAATATGTAGGAACACTTGATGTAATTTTAAAGAGATATGTACGTTACCTGCACTTGGGAAGAACTGCGACGTCGGCCCGTGCACGGTCGACAGACACGGGAACGACGACGAGGCCTGAGACGACCCGTGGCTGTCTTCGTACTGCACACGGCTTCCGAAGTTGTGCACTACCTGACGCAACTGATCACGCTGCCTCGACCATGTCTCTGTCTGCTCAAACTGGGTCATTGGGGATCCGGCACGTACCCTCGTCAAGTAAGTCGAGCAGTCCGTCTCCATCATGTTGCAAAGGCGAAGCTGCATCAATTCAGTAAAGGTACAATTACAAACACATGAATTATCTTATGAATATGATTATATATATATATATATATGCAAATATGATCAAGAGACTCACTGCGCCAGCTAGTGACTCCACATGGTGCCGGGCATAGCCATCCTGAGGCCTCGCCTGGTGTGGCTGCGGGTGAGTGTCAACAAAAACCAGACGAGCCCGAGTCCGGGGTAAGTACCAGGTGAGGTAAGCCCTAAAGGAGCTGTCTGTGTGTGGTCCTGTTGGATGGACCAAGTGCTCATCTGCCTGTTCCCATTTTCCCTTGAATGCATGTACTCGCCATGGACATCCATCATTCACACACTTCACCTCATATTCTTTACTGCCAGACTTTACGACTCTGAATTCTCGTTTCAATGATATTGCCCATAGTCTCACAGCATCTTTTACGGCTTCAATGTTTGGATATGTTGCACCTTGCACTACCTCATTCCCTCTGTACTCTCACTCCTGATTTCGTACATCTTCTGCGACATGACTGCCAAAACCATGCTCCTTCCACTCTTTTGGCAATGAGTACTGCTCGTCATCAGATGAGCCCTCATATTCTTCCATCTCTATTGCGGTTTGGTCTTCTGCCTCCATCTCGTCCACAATGCTATGTATCCTCTCTCCCTCATCAGCAAGGCCCTGTGGTACCATGTTTTGGTTCCCTGTCTCTTCTGACTCATCTTGCTCAACATAATTGGTCACTCTTTGAATACTCGGAGTTCCTTGATCTGCACAATGTTGGATTTCATTTTGTGTCTTCTCCCGGATTTGAACAAGAATGGCCAGAGGCCACCCACGCTCTAGAGCTGCTTGCATGTACTTCTGCCAGTCATCAGTGCTGTGTATCATCATCAATTCCCATAATTCACTTTCTACCTCCCAATTAACAAGAGACTGGACAGTGATCACATGTGTCAACGGATCAACATGGAACCCACGCTGCAGCCACTTACATATGGAACCAAAACTCCTTTCCAGAGGTTTATCTATGCCGCTAGATGTGCGCTTAAAGGCAGAAATATCTACTCCATTTGGCCCATACATAACATTGTATTCACCATAAAATACTTGAAACTGCATCTTGCTCGACATATCTGTGTATAACATAATACTTATCGAGTTATACTCTTTACTTCACTACCTTATTCAATAATCCGTAAAAACTAAGTATGAAATTCAACTACAACGTATAAGTATTCATAACTACGTGATGACACTCAAATTCTATACTGCATATGCCAAATTCTATTCTAAATCATAATTAATTTATAAACACGTCTCTAATAGTACTGCAATTGTAATAATAAATACGTAGAACTAATTTTCTAAACTAATTTACTACTACGTAACTACAAACTAAAGTATCATTAAACTCCTACTTAAATGGTTTTACTATAGCAATAATTAAATTAAATTACTCACCCCTACTTAAATTACTCATACTTAAATACGTAGTACTTAAATATAACAATATATAAACTAAATGTACTAACCAGCAGATCACAAGTGCTGAATCCGGCAGGGCTTCGCCGCTTTCCTTCTCCTCACTCCTCTCTTTTTTTCTGGATTTTTAGTGGAATTTTCGGGCTCAAATGAGAAGGGAAGGGGAGGGTTGGAGCTTATATAGGGGGCCATACCCCGGTCGCCCGAGGGGGACCCCTGTCGCCCGCGGGGGGGGGGGGGGGCGACAGGCCCCCCTGCCGCGCCCGTGGGTTGGGCCCAGCGGTCGCCCGAGGGGGGCGACAGGCGCCCCCTGTCGCCCGTGGGGGCGGCGACGGGGCCTTTTTTTTCCCAGGGACCTCATTGCGAATTTGAAGAAAAAAAATTACACTTAAGGCCTGTCGCCCTATGGGGGGCGACCGGTGGGTATTTTTGAAATATTTTAAAACAGACATATATTTTTGAAATTTTTATTTTTTAAAAATATAAAAAAGAAAAAAGCGCTCAATGCTTGCCAAAAGCATACTGGGCTTGGTATTTATGTGCTCTTTGTGTTGACATGAGATGAGTACTGCGTGAGATGCCTTAAAAAAAAGAGAGAGAACCATTGTTACGTGATAGTATATTATCCTAAATTAGTTCGCTATATGAGCTCCGGTATGTTGATGTTGTGTGCTTCTTTTTTTGCGAGAAATGTTGATATTGGACATTCGTGTTATGACCCAAAATTTAGACCCTATTTGTTTACAAGCAAGATTATATAATCTAGCTATAGCTGATGATTATATAATATGAATTATTATAAATTTGAGAGAAATAATCTATGGGCTGTTTGGCAACCTAGATTACTTGAGGTCTAGATTACTAAGCATGTTTTCAGCAGCTTATGGATTATTATAATCTAGAGGTGTAGATTACATAATCTAATGAATAAGCTGGAGTGTTGTTTTCATGTGAGATTATTTTTCAGATTTTAAGTTGGATTATATAATCTCGCAGGCAAACAAACACACGGCCCCTTAGTTGCGGGCTCGTGCTCTTGCTCACTCATTCATCCACGTTGGCTCGGCCCTAAATACTACATACGTATCACATTCCCTCGAGAAGAAACTATTACCAAGTGCTACATATATTGCGATGCTGCTGCTACCTCAACAACGAATGCATGTGAAACAATGTTACAGTAGAGAAACCAATTACCAATTGTCGCAGATATCACCGACAACAAAAAGGACAAGCAAGAGACTCACTTAGAGCATCTCCAAGTGTGCCTAAAACTCATGTCTAAAACTAGATTTTAGGCGTGCTTACGAAAATTCCGACTCCAACAGTACCCAATACCGGCATCCCATTTTTCCGCGCGCCCAAAACTCCCTGACTTCGGAGCCAGATATCCGCACGCGCTCAGCACTCCCAATCGCGATTTTGCGCCTTTGCCGGGAAAATAATCGAGTGTGCTAGCCTCATCCCGTGTGACGTGGCCTCAGTGCGGGCCCGCAGCTGGCAGCTGCATCCCGTCGTCCCGCCGGCGGCCGGCGGCGGCGGGGTGGTCCATGCACTCTGTAACCCAAGGCGAGGAGGTCATCAGTGCTGATGTAGTCTTCATCCTACACATTCGATTAGGATTAGTTCTTGCATTGCCTTCTCGTCTTGCTCCAGATTGAAGCAGCAGCCACGGATACGGCGGTGTAATTAGAGAAGATCGAGGAGAGTGTTCTAGCTTGTGCACTAATAGAGCTGGCGTTGATGCTCGCAAGAACAGGATGTAGCGGGTTTTAAATATTTTTGGAGCTGAAAATAAGACCACTGTTGGAGGAATGAAGGTTTCTTATGCCCAAAAACTTTTAGAAAGGTCCCAAAATCATATTATTGGGAGTAAAAATATTAGCCACTCTTGGAGATGCTCTTAAGAAAGAAATTAAAAAAAGAGAGACAAGAGAGGGATGTCGCGATGGAGACCTTAATATGCACACCAAACCGAGGGTGGTTATCACCGAACCACGGCAATTATGTGAGATATTGACGTACATTCTGCGATGTTTGAAGCCTAAGGTCCTGTTTTGGTACAGCTTTATGGGCAAGAAGCTATGCCAAACAGAACCAACCATGTGGTGAAGCTGTTTCCGGCTTACACTTAGAGGCCGGAAATCGTAGCTTTGCCCTGCTTTTCCTGCAGGCCCATGTTCCGTCAAACGATTTTAAAAATAGATTCAGCTTCATGAGAGAAGCTGCTTCACCAGAGAAGTTACTTGAGAAGCTATTTTAGTAGAACTTGAAATTATACCAAATGGAACCTAGCACTAAGGTCCCCTTTGGCACAGCTTCATGGGCAGCTCCATATGAAGCTATGCCAAATGTTTTTTTTTTGCTAGCAGCTTGATCATCCACGAAGCAACTGATGAAGCTGTTTCCATCTTACACTCGGGAAGGAGGACTCAAAAATTGTGGCTTCACTCAGCTTCTCCCGCAGGCCCACGTCTCGTCAAACGATTTTAGAAACAACTTCAGCTTCATTAGAGAGCCGCTTCACCAGAAAATCTGCTTCAAGAGCTGTTTTAGAAAAAGCTGAAGCTAAGTCAAACAAACTATACAACATGCTACTCCTACAAGAGAACTATCGAACACCATTGGACAGTCAACACCGTGTGCGTGCGCGATGCTGCTGCCGCCGCCCCTGTGGCACGAGGACCCCCCCCCCCCCCCCCCCCCCCCCCCCCCCCCCCCCCCCCCCCCGGAGATTAAAATAAACCACCTTGACGAATACTCTAGAACAAACTACCATGAACGAGATTTAATTGCAGCCATGGCGCGGTAAATAAATAAAAGAATTAAAAAGGAGGGGGAAAAAGTACCGTGCCGTCTTCACGTTGCGAAGACTGACTTGGGTTGCGGAGCCGCCGGCCCGGCGATCGATCTATCAGACTATCACCGTCGGGGGATATCATCATCACCAACGTCGTCGTCGGGGGCTCGATCGGTGGTGGGACAAACCGGGCGTGCAGCTTCGCGTGGGCCCCGCGGAAGCTTCGCGCTTGGACCCTTTTGCCCTGCTTTGGGGTACGGATGCGGCGCTGCGCGGTGGGGGGTCACGACTCGCGAATTTGCGGTCGCATGCTCGCCGTATCCGCGTATCCATACGATTGGGGATGCAGCTAGGTAGCTCATGGCATTTTCTGGTTACCTGATTGGTTGTGATGGTATAACACTCTAGTCAAATTAATTATACCTGCAATGCTATATTTTGATTTATTTTATTAATTTATTTGGTTGGTCTACTGATCCAAAGATAATAAGATATCTCTATGACTTACCTTTTCTGTTTGTTTTTTAATATATCTATGATCAGTAGGGGATGCTCATCCCGGCCCCCTCCTGTTGCCTCAAAAAAAAATATAGAGAAGATGGAATTACACATACGTCGAAGGCTATCTCTTGTTAGAAAAATGAACAATTGATTGTTAAGGTCGAAAAGCTAAATTAAAACTTTTGGATAAAGGTTCAATTTTGGCAACTATAGTCTAGTATCTTTGTGGCTACTCGTCTAGTGTGTACGGATACATGTCACAAGCATGTTGTTCCTGGTTTTTTTTTTTGAAACAAGGCAGCAATATATTAATTTAACAAGTCGTTACAGAGGATAGCTCGGATAGGTTCAGGAGCATCATTAGACCACATCAAACCAGCGCTTTGATGAGCTAATCTAGCTATTACATGAGCTGCCTCATTACATCCTCTAGGGACATGGATGAAAACAAAAGAAGACCCTGTAACTAAATTCTTAATATCTCTGATAATGGGACCAACCAGGGATCTATCCATCTCAGGAGCTTTAATCTTTCTAACTAAATTTAAGCAATCCGAGGCCAGTATAACATGGTGGAGATTCATATCTTTTGCATAGACAACAGCATATCGAACTGCTATTGCTTCGGCTAGTCCAGGATAAGCAGCAATGTACATCTTTTGGCAAGAAGCAGATATAAACATCCCACAATGATCACGAATGACAACACCCATTCCTATGGAAGGCGGATCATTGAAGATTGCTGCGTCTACGTTGGCCATCATCCATCCATCCGGCGGTGGAGTCCATTTTGAAACAAAGTCATTAGACAAGATGACACCAGATGTGTCGGTGCCCTGACCCGGCGGTCCGGACCCAACCAGTGATGATGCTGCGTGTTCCACGTCCCAGATGTTGATGCAAGAGGCAATACAGTAACACACGGGTTTATCCTGTTTCCGGCCGCGGGGCTGTACGTCCAGCAAAGGGGTGTGCGAGGGCACTGCATTATCTTGCACGGGGGTGCCTGTAGTAGGGGTACAAGCGAGGCGGAGGCGCGGGGCGCGGTCGAGGGCTTCGGCGGGGAGGCCTCGAGCGAGGCGGAGATCACCCCGCGGGTCCGAGGGGGGTGCGGACGGGCCGTACTACGTACGTGGGCCGCGTGTTGGGCTTCTTTGAGTCCTTTCCTTTCTTCCAGATTAGAAGGAAGCTGTAGGGCTTCATGGGCCCGGTTGCCCAGCATGCGTTTGTTTTTAGGGCGATTTTAGTCCCCTGATTAGGTGCCCCTAATCATGGTACCCGACAAGATGACAAGGATTAGTCATTGAATTTTGCGTTGTGTTTCCCTACTCTTTGACTCTCCCTAGGATGTAGATATTGAACCGCCGAATTTGGAATTGGCATTAATAGTTCCGAATATTGGCTTTGGTTGTCCTAAAATTTGAAATTTGAAATAATTAATGAACCTCAATACCAACAGGTATTCACCGCTCCCACGCTCCCTCGCGTTCAATGTCGAGCCCTTCGTCTCAGTTTTGCGCTCTATTTACCTTACTTTCGAAAAAAGAAACATGTGCCTCCCTTCTTCTTTCTTGGAACTGCCGACGCCCCTCCTCCTTCTTCGTGGGACCGTGCACCGCCCTTCCACCGTCTCATCACCTCCGCCCCTCCACGGCCCCAACCCATCTCACCTCCACCGGCCCGTCCCTCCGCCCCTAGACTGGGTCTCGCGCCGCGCCGGCCAAACATGACCCTCCACCCCTGGATCGAGCAACCCTCTGCCACTCCGGTGCATAGCCCCGCCTTCCACCGTGTCCCAGCTCTTCGCCCACCGTGTGGCGGCCTCCGCTGCTCTGCCTCCCCGTCACACCCCTCCGCCATATCGATGAGTTCGCAGGCAACCACCGGTGTCATCATCGGTGTCCTCGTCGGGATGGAGGTGGGAGGAGTGGCGCCCCCTCATCTTCCCCTCGACCGATGTTGTTCCTGTGGCCTTCTCTTTCAATTCTATACTTTATAGATTCAAACAGAAATTGCACTGATGTACTGCTTACTATTCCAAAGTGCAATGTCATGATTATCCAAACAACAGAATTAAATTGTACCCATTCAACGACTGATTTGCTATTGAACCCAATTTAATGTCATACTGTCGGTGTCCTGACCCGGGGGTCCGGATCCCAACTAGTAAATGTTGTGTGTTTCCTCGTCCTAGATGTTGATGCAAGAGGCAACACAATAACGCACGTGTTTATCCTGGTTTCGGCCGCCGGGCCGTACGTCCAGCAAAGGGGTGTGCGAGGGCACTGTATTATCTTGTACCGGTGGTGCCTGTAGTAGGGGGATACAGGTGTGGTGAGAGAGGGAGGGAAGCCCCCAAGTCTCTGCTAGAGGAGAAGCTGACTGAGGCGAGTGCCAATATCTTGTGTACCTTTACTTTCCTAGTTAGTTTGATTAGGATTGGCTATAGGTTGCAAGTCTTTTAGGGGTAAGTAGAGAGTAGCATAGATAAACCTTAGTCATAACTAGCATGTGTAGGACGTGTTAGGTTTATCTTATGCAAATAGATTGAGCCCTAGGATAGAAAGCGATTAGCGACCCTATTCACCCCCTCCCCCTCTAGGGTCGGACACCCCGGTGATCCTTACAGCGTCCCTCCTTGAGGGGCACGTGGCGACGCCGGACCCCTTCCCGAGCAAGAGGCGGGCCCGGGGCCATACGTGTGGTGAGGTGGAGTCCGGACAGCGGGAGTTGGCAGAATAGTAACGGGAGCTGTGCCGAACACGTCTCGTCCCGCGTCGCAGGTCCCACAGTGCTGCCACAGCGTCCGGGATGGCGGAGCAGTGACCGGAGTTGGCGGACGGGACTCCGGTCAGAGCCACTTTGGGGAATGGCGGCCTGACGCCGTCTGTCCTGGGCACTGTGGAGGAGTGGTTGGCACTTAATGCCTCCATACGACGGGTGGGTGAGCGGAAGGGCCGTTTGTCCTTTACGCCGAGGGGTGGCCTCGAGCGAGGCGGAGTTGAGTTGCCTGCTCGAGGGTAGGTTCGCTACCCTCGAGCGAAGCGGAGATGTTTTTACCGCTCGAGGGTAGATTTGCTACCCTCGAGCGAGGCGGAGATGTGGGGCGCAGTCGAGGGTCTCAATGGGAGCCCTCGAGCGAGGCGGAGATCGCCCCGCGGGTCCGAGAGGGGTGCGAATGGGCCGCACGCTGGGCTTTTTTGAGTCCTTTCCTTTCTTCTGGATTGGAAGGAGGTTGGGGGCCTTCGTGGGCCCAGTTGCCTAACATGTGTTTGTATTTTTTAGGGTGATCTTAGTACCCCGATTAGGGTGTCCCTAATCGTGGTACCCGACATTCGCCCCCGAGGCTTTGGTCAAGTCATGGGATTCAGCCAAAGGGTATTTCGGCGATTTTCCCCCTTTGACGTGATCGGTCGGTGCTGTACACCCGCCGGGCGCACATGGGTGCCGGCCTAGCGGATGTGACAACTCGTCGGTCGGGGTAGTGCGCCTGCGGGGAGAGAACTTCGAGGCGCGCGCCCCTTCTTGTTTTGTTCCGGGGACAAGACGCGTCAGCGCGCCGAGCGGGCCAGAGCTACGATGGCACCTGCTGCTCTGCAGCTGGCGCGTTTGCCATGCTGTCCTGAGCTCAGGGTCTCGGCCCTGCTTCCCCTAGTCGCCTTGTGGCGCGCCGTTCGTGGGCAGTCGGCCAGCGCCGATGCTGCGCCGCTCAGCGTCCAAGGGCTCAGCTTTGCTTTGTTGCGTCGTGTCTCAGCACGGTGACCGAGGTCATCTCTCGTTCGTGGGAAGCCGCGCCGTCACGGGCGGTCCAAGCCTCTGCCCTTCGACAGGCTTGAAGCTTGGAGCCCGACGCAGCTATAAATAGGAGTCGTGGGACTCCCCTTCCTCTCCAACTTCCCTGCTTTTCTTCTAGCATTGCCTAAGTCTCGTGATGTTTTCCTTTGCCTTTCATGACTGGCCCCCAGATGGGGTGGCCTGGCTTTTTTAGGCTCTGGTACTAGAAGAATGCTTGCGAGCGGCGGGGGAAAGCCGGAGAGGGCATGCGCACCATCCCTTAGCTTCAGTGGGATCAGCAGAAGAGCATCGGGCCCGTGGGGTCCTGCTTCTACAATGTCCCCTAGCATGAAGGGGGATGGAGACGCCTGGCCATGGCGTTGGTGCTAGGTTTGGTGGTTGTTCTTCGCATCGTTCCCCCTGGCGACAAGGTTGCTCTCGGGGAGACGGTGTGGAGGGTGCTGTCCGCCAGCTCGACCCCCCGCATGGTCTTCGGTGGAGGAGATGCTAGAAGAAAGCTTGCGAGGAGAGCATCCCGCTGGACCCGTGCGGTCTGGGGGCTGTTCCTCGCATGCCTAGCAGCCTGGCCGTCGCACCAGCCAGGGGCTCGGTGCCTTTTTTCGTCGCTCGCTCCTCCCCAAGACAGGGAAAATTGCCACGTAGGTGGCAACGCATTTGCACTTTTTGACAGCTTTAAGCCGGCAGCCCTTTGTAATCTTTGTTTGTAAAGAGCAATGAAGTCTCCTTCTCCTTCACGGAGAGGACGACTGAAGGTGTATGGGTGGGTGCCACCCCTGCAGGAGATTTCGGTCCTCGAATGTGTGAAGTTTCCTCCGTGGGGGTGCATCAGCGCACCCGCGGGTGTAGCCCCCGAGGCCTTGGAGGAGTGTTTGTACTCGTCCAAGGGCTATAAACGTCGCCTCGCTTGGTTGCTTCACTGGGGTGGCCGTCCAGCGTTTTTTTCAGCCGACATCGGCACTCTTTCAGCCGCCCTCGGCATTCTCAGTGCTGGCACAACAACCCAGTATCCAGCTTAACCATCAGGCAGGCGTGCGTCAATAGTAGGGGTTTTGGTTAGACACACGGAACTTCACAATCAACGGTCGTCGACCCATTCGAGGGTGCGGCCTGAGTCGAGGTGTGCGAGGAGCCCCCGAGCCCCGGCCTTCGTAAAGGCATTCAGGGAACCCTCGACTTTGGTTACGGCCCTCGTCGCCCTTCCGCAGGGAGGAGGGGTGAAGCGCACCACGCTACCCATGCCCGGGCCGCGAGCTATGGCTGCTTCGGTGAGCTATTATCGGGTAGTTCAAGTGGACGTCCGTGCCCCGTTCGATAAGGGTCAGCTCGTGGTCTGTGGACACGTCACATAAAGCGCTCGCGAGGGTTCGCTAGGCGGGGCTCGGACCCGTTCGATAGGGTCCGAGGGCTCGATGCTCTCCCTAGATGGGATCCCCCTGCTAGGCACCCTCGGCTGGCCTTGAACACTACGTAGGACGTCTCGAACTCCGCATTCGAGGGTAGCTTGTATGGCACGTCCATGCAGTCCCTGACTCTGGCGATCTGGGGCGCCTGTCGAACCCTCGATGGGCCAGGCTTCGAACCCCTGATCAGTAAGGCCTCGGAATAAGATTCCCTCGAGGGTGAAGAGCCCCCAAAAGGAATATTCCATCGCGGTTCGCAAGTGGCGCGGAGTCGCTAGTCGTGTGCGCGGGTCTTCCGCTGGTCGTGGGCGACGTAGCCCAATTCGTGCGGAGCGGTGCGGGAGTGCCTTTTCAGGTGGCTACCTCGGGTAGACGAAGAGGCGTGGGCGGTGGCTGACGGATGGAACAGCGCAACAGTCGCGCCGCGCCCGTCGATTACCGCGTCGTAATTATTACTGAGTGCGTGC
Source organism: Panicum virgatum (assembly GCF_016808335.1). Lineage (NCBI taxonomy): Eukaryota > Viridiplantae > Streptophyta > Magnoliopsida > Poales > Poaceae > Panicum > Panicum virgatum. Next base: position 42,794,597 of record NC_053143.1, read on the forward strand.
GTGGGAGACTCCGCGGTCATGGGGCCCATCCGTCAGCGACGGCAAAATCTACCACCTTGAATTCGGCGGATTCAGGCCGCGGCGGCGTATCCACGCGCTGTGGTGAAATAAAAGCGACAGAGGGGGATTGTTTGGGTTCACCTAGCCACTTTCCTTCATCTCCCCTGCCTTCTTCGCCTCCCCAGCATCCTGAGCCCACAGCTAAGAGCGAGAGGAAGAAGAAAGAGGGAGCGAGAGCATACCTTAGGCACCACAAAGCTTGCCTTCCCGCATCTCCCCGTAGTTCGAAGCAATGTCGGGTGTCCAGGAGCCACTGTCGTGGGGTAAGTCCACCGCCACAGAGTCAGTTCTGGAGCAGCTGGTCGCCGACCGGCTGCTACCGATGAACATCAGCTCGGAGCGGCCGGCGTGGATTTCCACACGGCCGGAGGAGACCGAGCCGAACCCCCCCCCCCCCCCCCGCGGGCTACGTCGTGAGCCTCGTGCGTCTGCACGAGTGAGGATTCGGCGTCCCCGTCAGCAGGTTCATGCAGGCGTTGTGCGAGTACTACGGAGCGGAGCTGCACAACTTCGGCCCCAATTCCATCTCGCAGGCGGCGGTCTTCGTCGCCGTCTGCGAGGGATACTTGGGGATCGAAGCCCACTGGGATCTGTGGATCCACCTCTTCCGCAGCGAGCTCTTCATCGAGAATGTGAGGGGGCAGCCATAGAGGTTCGCGCGCGCCGGAGGCTTGATGCTCCATCTGCGCCCGAGCCGGAAGAACTTGTATATCTCGAACAAGATGACCACCAACAACGCCGGGTGGACTCGTGGGTGGTTCTACCTGCGCAACTTCGGCAACAAGCTCCCGGCCTTCACCAACAAGGTGCTTCGGGAGAGACCAGCCCAGTGGGACTGGGGGGTGTCGCCCCTAGCGCACCAAGCCAGGCTCGAGATCCTCACCGAGGTGCTGGTGCACCTGGTGAGGAAGGGGTTGACGGCGGCTGCCGTCATCGCAAACTTCCACCGGCAGAGGGTGATTCCTCTGACGGAGAGAAGCCTGCCGATCTTCGGCCTCACCCCCGGGGTCCTGGCCTCGGGGTCGAGGATGTCGACGGTACTGCTCCCTCTAGGCATCGCTTCTCGGAGGGCAAGGAATACGGTGACGGAGTTCCCCAATGACGCAGCCGATCTCTGGGAGATCAAGATGCGCCCCGAGCCGGGGTTCCTTTCCTTGGTAAGTCTCGATTTCTATCCGTTGTCGATTCGTGTTGTTCTTTTCCCCTTCCTGCTTCCTGACTCCGATTTGATTGCGTCTTGCAGGGGGTGAGCCGCAGGTGCCACCCCTCGAGGCCTCCGATCCCGGAGGAATGTGAGGTCAACCGCCTTCATGCAGAGGTGGTGAAGAAGCGGAAGGAGGCAGTGGAGGCTGCCGCTGAGAGGAAGAGGAAGAGGAAGGCGAAGCACGACAAGGCGTGCAAAATCGCTCGCGCAGAGGGGAAGCCGCGGCCTGCCACGCCCGACTCCTCGGACGAGGAGGAGGACGCCTCGGATGCCGAGGCCCACCTTCCGGGTGGTGGCGAGGCAGCAACAGGTGCGGATTCCCTGCTGGTCTATCAAGAGGCCGGCGATGAGGACGCGCCAGCGACACCGCATGAGGCGAGGCCCGCACCAGAGTCGTTGGCGGACCCGCCCCTCACGGGGACGGAGCGAAGGTTGCCCACGTCGGCGGCGGGACGAGGGTCACCCATGCCGGCAGTGGGTGGAGGACCGTATGTGCCCGCGGCAGAGCGGGGGTCGCCCCTGCCAGCGATGAGCGAGGGGGTTCCCGTGCCCATGGTGTCGACGGGCGGCGATGGGTCCTCGGAAAGCGCGGAGACGTCCGCACAGACGGCCTCGAGGCCTCCGCTTGCCCTGAGGGTGACACCCTCGGGTCAGGCGTCGAGGGGCGTCGGTATGCCGCGGGCCCGAAGGAGCGGCACGGGCAAACGCAACATGAGTGCCCGATCTGGGTAAGTGTTTTTGGTTTGGTTTGTTGTGTTCATTTGATCGCTCTCCCAATCCTGCTAACCTTGGCCTTTCTTCCCCAATTTCTAGCTCCGGGGCCGTTGTCAAGGACACAGCCCCGCTCACGCCGACCAAAGCCCTCAAGACCGGGGCGCGAGCCACGCCGCACTTGGCGCCGCAGGCCCCGCCCATCAGGGACATCGTGGTGGAGGCCGCGAAGCTGCGGGAGGCTATGGCTCGAGGGGCCCAGGCGGCCCAACAGGCTCGTGCGCCGGGGAACGGGGGCGACGCCAGCCAGAGTGGCATTGGGGCAGCCACTCCGGCTAACGCTATGGGGGAGGTCGGCCGGGGCGACACAGATGACGCCGCCTGGCCGGACGTCGAAGCCGAGGTCGGACGGAACGGCGCGGATAGCGCCGCCCGGACGGTCGCCGAGGAAGGATCTGTTGGGGGTGCGCAGGTGTTGGCCCTCCTTAAGTTCCCATTTTATTATACAATTAGGAGAGGTTTTGGTAAATTCTTCGGGATTATTCATGTACTAACCCGCCACTTGGCACCCGAACTTGACCGTTTTTGATTTTGTCCTGGATTTTGGAGCATGTTGTGTTTTGGCAGGAAATTGGATATTTCCGGAGATGTTTTGACGCATGGTCACAACTAGGCTAAGATGAGGAATAAAGAGAAGAGGTCGCGCGCGAAAGATGGGACCGAAAGGGGCCAGAAAGGGCCCAGGCCGGCCGGCCTGGGGCCCTTTGAGCTGGCCGGCCCAGCCCATTCCGGGGCCCAATCGGCCTCAATTTTCTTCAGCGCAAAATATGCGTCAACCCTAATCTGTGTTTTACCAAAACCGCCGACCAGAACCGCCTATATATACCCCAAAGCCGCCGTCAAAGAGGGGGATCGTGGAGATTGCAGAGAGAGAGCATCCAGAGACGAGTTTCAGATATCCAGAGAAAGGCGACACCGGAGGCCTCATCGTCCCTCGGCGCCGCTGCAAATTGGAGGACAGCAAGGGATCCATCCCTTGCCGGAGATTTCGTCACCATGATTGACTACGCTTCGCTTAGCTTCATGGGGTAAAGTCCTCGTTTGTTCATGGGGTTGTAAGGAGATCTTGAGTTGTAATTGCCGAATCCTTTATGAGATTGATCTATCACGATTCTTGTTGATGATGCTTTGATGCCTAATAGTTCGTGACTTGGCCTTGGGTTTGCTTTGCTCTTGCATGGTTTACTTAGATTACATCAATTATCGTCTTCTTGTTGATTCGTTACCGATTATCCTCGTGTAGTGACAGTATGCAGGAGGGAAAGGTTTTGATCTTGGAACACACCTTTGGTAGATTAGATTCGTTCTTCGTTGCTTGGCGATTACATCTCTAGTGATCCTAGACCCTATGGACAAATGCTCTTCATATCTTGTGCACACACCTATATTGCTCACTAGTCTAGATTGGATTAGATTGGTTAGATTAGATCTATTTCACACTCAATCACTCAATATAGATCTTTTACCAACATCATTAGTGCTTAGTTAAGCATAGTAATACACTTGTTCCGTGGATTTATAAACCTTGGGGAAATACTCTAAGGGAAAAGCTACATGATCCGTGCGCTTGCGGTACGTAAATTGGCGCTCTAAGGAGCGTCAACAAGCTTTTCTGGCGCCATTGCCGGGGAACAAGCGATTTTGCTACATTTAACTTTGTATTAATTTTGTTGGTTACTAACACCTAACCTTTTCTCTAGAAAATTTTTGTTTTTGTTTTTGTTTTAATTGTCTAGATGGCCCATCTCATTCAACACGTGGAGGAAGGAGAAAAATCACTAAGAGATTATGCAAGCCCGCGATCGGAGGACTTCGACATGCAAAAATCAGATTCGGTGTTGTGAGCCACCGAGTATGAGATCAAGCCTCAAATCATCAAGATGGCGGCGGCAAACCCCTTTAGAGGAGATGAGACGGACAACCCATATAGACATATCAAGTGGTTCACAATGCTATGCAACACGGTACAACAAGACGGAGTTCCGCTAGCTTGGTTTAGATGGAATCTTTTCCCATACTCACTTGCGGAAGAAGCGAGAAGATGGTTTGCACTTGCATCCTTCGAGGTAAAAGGAAATTGGGATGACTTGATGAAGAAATTTTGCGAGCGGTTCTTTCCGTTAAGCAAGGTTCAACATATTCGGAAGCAAGTGATCAACTTCGTGCAAGGAGAAGAAGAAGGGATAGATCAAGCATGGGATAGATTCAATGGATTGATTGAACAAGGACCGAAGCTCGGATTTTCCGGTGAAGTACTCTTGCATACCTTTTACTTTTCCCTAACCCCCCGAGTGCATGCAGTTTGTTCAAATGTGTGCAGGAGGAGATCTCATGGAGAAAACACTCACAGAAGCTGCCCAACTCCTACAAAAAATCAGCAAGGGTGCGGCCATGCGAAGAGATTGGGAAAAATGATGTTCGGCAAGCTCCGAGGAAGAGTCTCAAGTGCGGGTGCTTGCTGGAATTTTCAAAAAAGAGGCATCGGAAGTGAGGGAAGAACAACCGAAGCATGGGAAAGTCATAGAGACAAACCACGATGAAGAAGCATCGATCCGGAGTGCAACGAAAGACGACCCGGAAAAGAAAGGAAGAACCATGGGCACCGCCAAATCGCTAAGGGACTTCGAGCAAATGGATTGGATACCAATTGACTTCGGAAGATTGTTCGACAAAGCAAGACCGCATCCAAATCAGCGAGGAATGGCGAAGGTGATAGTGGAAGACTTCCCGCCGGATAATCACACGGGATATACATTTGGCAAGGAATCGGCCAGTGATATTATTCGGAAACTTTTTGAAGAAAAAGAGGAAGAGGTTGACTTGGACGAAGTGCTGGAGGTCAAAAAGATCATGGGAGTGAAATCGGAATCATCACCCTACATGCACATAGCCCAAGTATATGCGATTGGAAGCGATCAAGGCGAAGGTAATCCATCACCCACACCTCGTGTTGATTGCATGATAGACGGAACAAAATGTTGCAATGTTTTATGTGACGTTGGCGCCCATGTTAGTGTAATGAGTTACAAGGTTTATGTTGAGCTTTTTAACGAAACCCCGAACTTAGATGCTACAATCATTAAATTGATCATGGGAGATGGTAGATTAATCAAACCACTAGGAGTGTTTAGAAATATAAATGTTGCTATAGCGGGTAAAAAAATTCCTACCGACTTTTTTGTGATTAACACTAGTGATGATGAGCATGACGGAATAATCCTTGGAAAATCCTTTCTCAAATTAGTAAATGTTGTTCTAGATGTTGGAAAAGGGATTGTCACTTTTGATCTAGATGGAGAGAAGCGCACATTTGAATTTCATTCAAAACCGTCTTTTGCTTCACCTCTACCTCTTGATAACGAAGAGGTAGAGAGCATTCGTTCTATTGATTCTTTCAGGGATCCACTCCAACGCGCTTTGGAGAATGGAGACGCTCAAGATGATCAAGACGGAGAACTAGTGGAAACAATGGAAGAGTTGAAGCCACAACACGGGAATTTGGAGGAAGAAAAATTTGAAGACATTGGAGAGTTAGATCAAGAAGAGGATGTTGCGCCCGATGTTGAGATGAAGCCACTCCCCAAGGGATTGAAATATGAATTTTTGGGAGATGGCAAGACTTTTCCGGTGATTATTAGCGACGAATTGAGCCGGGAAGAGACGGAGAAGTTGCTGAATTTATTGAAGAAGCACAAAAAGGTGATCGGCTACTCGATTAACGACTTGAAAGGTATTAGCCCCGCTTTTTGCACACATCGTATACAACTCGAGGAGCAATACAAGCCGGTCGTAGAACATCAAAGAAGGTTGAGCCATGCTATGCGTGATGTGGTGAAGAAGGAGGTTATCAAATTGTTGAATGCCGGAATAATATACCCCGTGCCACATAGTGAATGGGTAAGCCCCGTGCATTGCGTTCCGAAGAAAGGAGGACTCACGGTTGTGAAAAATGAGAAGGAGCAATTGATACCGCAAAGAACCATCACGGGATGGAGGATGTGCATCGATTATAGAAAATTGAATAAGGCAACGAGGAAGGATCATTTTCCACTACCATTCATTGACGAGATGCTAGAAAGGTTGGCAAAGCATTCACACTTTTGTTACCTTGATGGATACTCGGGATTCTTCCAAATACCTATTCATCCGGATGATCAACATAAGACCACGTTTACTTGCCCGTATGGAACTTTTGCATATCGGAGGATGCCTTTTGGATTGTGCAATGCGCCTGCTTCTTTTCAAAGGTGCATGATGGCTATATTTTCAGATTTCATAGAAGAGATTATGGAGGTATTCATGGATAATTTCTCGGTGCATGGTACTAGCTTTGATAATTGCTTGGCAAATTTAGAGAAAGTTCTTAAAAGATGTGGAGAGGTTGATCTTGTGCTTAATTGGGAGAAGTGTCATTTCATGGTGAAAGAAGGAATTGTCCTCGGTCATTTTATCTCCGAGAGTGGGATAGAGGTGGACAAAGCAAAAATAGAAACCGTGGAGAAATTGCCACCACCTACGGACATCAAATCTTTGAGGAGCTTCCTCGGTCATGCCGGATTCTATAGGAGGTTCATAAAGGATTTTTCAAAAATCACCAAGCCATTGACACAACTTCTCCAAAAAGATGTGGAGTACAATTTTGATAGTGATTGTCTTCACGCATTTCGAACACTCAAGCAATCCCTCATAAGTGCTCCAATCATACAACCTCCGGATTGAAATCTACCTTTTGAAATCATATGTGATGCAAGCGACTACGCCGTAGGAGCCGTTCTTGGACAAAGGAAAGAGGGGAAGGTAAATGCTATCTACTACGCAAGCAAGACTCTCAATGAAGTCCAATTTAATTATGCAACAACAGAGAAAGAATTGCTTGCCGTGGTATTTGCCTTCGAAAAATTCAGATTATACATAGTAAATTCAAAGGTGACAGTTTATACCGACCATGCGGCAATCAAGTATCTCTTGTCCAATAAAGATGCTAAACCACGCTTGATTCGATGGATCCTATTGCTACAAGAATTCGATGTGGAGATAAGGGACAAGAAAGGAGCAGAAAATGTTGTGGCCGACCACCTATCAAGGATGAACCATGGAGATGACGGAAAAGAACCGATCGAGGATCAAATGAGAGATGATCATCTATATAGAATTCTCGACAAAGATAGTTGGATGAATGAAATAATAAGGGCAATAAAAGGGATGCCCTTGGATCACTTGGACAAGAATGCAAGGAATAGAGTGATCGCGGAAAGAAGAAAATACTATTGGGATCAACCATACTTATATTGATATGGAGAAGATGGAGTCCTAAGAAGATGCATACCGAGGGAGGAACGTGAAGAAGTTCTAAGGAAGTGTCACTCGTCGGGATATGGAGGACATTATGGGCACTTTAGAACTCAAGCTAAGGTATGGGCTAGTGGATTCTATTGGCCCGAGATGCATGAAGACGCGAAAAGATTTGTTTCGACTTGTCCGGAATGCCAAAGGACGGGAAATACCTCGCAAAGGAATGCCATGCCGTTAAACTACAACTTGCAAATAGATCTATTTGATGTCTGGGGAATCGATTTCATGGGACCATTTGTGAACTCACATGGATTTGAGCATATATTGGTGATGGTGGACTATGTTTCAAAGTGGGTTGAAGCTATGCCATGTCAGAAGGCATCAACGGAGGAGTCCACGCACATGATTAAATCGGTAATCTTCCCTCGATATGGCGTCCCGAGAATCTTGATAAGCGACGGAGGAACACACTTCATGGGCAAAGACTTTGGTAAATGCTTGAAGAAATTGGGAATTGAATATAGAGTGTCCACAGCTTATCACCCCCAAACAAACGGACAAACGGAATCTTCAAACAAGCAATTGAAGGATATTTTAAAGAAGACCGTGATAAAAGGAGGAAAAGATTGGTCGAAGAGACTAGATGATGCACTATGGGCATATCGTACGGCACACAAAACCCCGATTGGTATGACTCATTATCAATTTGTTTATGGAAAAACATGCCACTTGCCGGTTGAGCTAGAACATAAGGCGTATTGGGTAATGAAGGAGATGAACTTTGATGCGGAGGCCGCTGGAATTAAAAGGAGAATCCAATTAAGCGAATTGGAGGAGTTAAGATTGAAGGCGTACAATAGTGCAACAATTTACAAAGAAAGGATGAAGAGATGGTACGACAAGCGATTACAAAACAAGGAATTCAAAGAAGGAGACAAGATCCTACTCTACAATTCAAGGTTCAAACTCTTTGGCAAAGGAAAATTGCAAAGTAAATGGGACGGACCATACGTCGTACACTTGGTTTCACCTACGGGAGCGGTGACAATCATGGATGCGAAAGGCGACCAATATGTGGTGAACAGACAGCGACTAAAGGTATTCTTGGAGCCCGACGTCGTGCCCCTTCATTACATCGACATATACACCATGGATGAGGAACCGGAACATCAAGCCTAACGACGTTAAGCAAGGTAAGTTTTTAAATATTATCTTTTAGATTTTATTTTCGTAGTTTTATTTTTATTCTGGACAAACTTCGAGTAAAACATATGCTTAGAATTTGTTGGTGGGCACCTCGAAAAAAGTTGGAGTCCAGGGGGCGAAAAACCCCCTGGGCCGGCTGGCCCAACTCCCCTAGGCTGGCCGGCCTGAGCCCTCTCGTGCACATCTCGGTCTCGATTTTTGGTAGGTACAAGATAAGGAAATTTTAAACCCGTGCCTTATAGATTTCGCATGTCAAAAGCGCAGAGATATTGGACTTCTCGTCCAAGTCTTTTCAGGACTTAAATAGAAGCGATGTTTAGATCTATTCTCTCATACTTTTCAATCTACACCACCACCTCGTGAAAGACGTCGACAATGGTCGTTGCAGCGAGCGCAAGAGCCATGATTGCAGCGATGGAGATCAAGGAGGGGGGCATGGTGCCCGACACCCCCACGCCAAACCAGCGGATGCCTAGCTCCATCTCGGCAACCGGTGTGCCGCCCCTCCTTGTCGAAGCAAAGCGATGTGAAGCGAAGGCCCCTCTGAAGAAATTTAATACCCAAGCACGGATGAGCATCGGAGGGAAGGGCCCTCTGTGGTGCAAGGAGAAGTTAGCTCAAGCCCAAAGGGTGGTCGTCGTCATCAGCGATGAAGACGAGGGCGAGAAGCGACAAGACAAAGAGCCACCCGCACCTAGGCGTTCCTTGCGCCTTCTCGGAGTTAAAAGGAAAAACTACATCGAGCACACCCCGGAGCTGAAGGACTATACGGGGGACAGCGATTGGGAAAGCTACATGAGCCCCGGTTCATGGGGCGCCACCGGTCGTGACTACGATGATGATTGGCCGGGGTGGGCCGAAGAGGAGAGAAGGGAGGATAACGACCCCTCCAGAGGTGACAGCGACAAGGAGAAGAAGAAAGACGACGACGAGCCCGAGGATGACGACCCCAACCGCGGCGGCCATCACTTCGGGTGTTGTTTTAAGTGCCGCAATGAAATCACGGATCTCCACGCCACCATCGATAGGTGTCACGATCAAATCGTGGCAATTGATCGAAGGATGGACGACATCGAGCGCTTGGTCGAAAGAGATTACAACTTCCTTCTCCGCAACATAAGGAAGTTATTTGGGATGGTCGGAGATCTACAAAAGCAAGGAGGAGGGCGCCCTAGATGCAATTGCCCTAGGTGCCGTTGAGAACACCGACGAGCGTCACACCCGTCTTTTATATCATTACGACGAGGACGCCGCATAATCTAAGCATGGGGGGGGGAAGGTGTGACGATTCGTAGATTCAATTTTGGTCTTTGTTTACTCGAAAGTTCGTCGTGTGCGTGTCTTTAATTCCGCATGTGTGAGAGTCATAGTTTAGCGTTGTGTGCTTTATTTTTCGCTTGTGTGAGAGTGAGTCTTAAATTAGTGTTGAGTCATGAAAACAAAATAAAAAGAGTCTTTGTTTTTTGTTGGATTGTGCAATTTTATTTATACATTCAGTTTTACTTTATTTTCTTTAAAGCAATTGTTCACGAGCGTTGTCATGAAAATTAATTCGTATTTGTGGAGCTTAGTAAATTATTCGTTCATGTTAATACCCACACTTGAGCTTTGATCTAGCGCTTGGTTTTGATTACGCTTGCGAGTAAGGCATGATTTGGAGGACTTTAATTTCATAAAAATAATAAAACCCCTACAAACATAAGGTTGATCAAGTTCTAGGCAAGTCGAGAGTAAAAATCCTATCATCCACAAGCTATATTCGTTCCACCATAAGCATTGGATGTGCATTGAGTTGAGTTAGGATTTCTTTCTCTTGGGAGTTTTAATTTCGAGCAACGATCATATCCGTATTTTTCATCTCTGAATTGCTAGCCCCGTCAATATTCGGTAATGAGAATTGCTCATTGGAATAACTCATGAGATCTACCGGATTCCAAAACCCGAACCCGAGATTATCTTGTTTATTATCCTTTTCCTTGACCACAACCAAATTATGAGGATACGTTCTGTTCCTGCGCATGAGTTGTATAAAAAATAATTTTGGGATGAAGAAAGGAAGGAGTACTGGAAAAACGGACCGAAGCCGAGCTGGGAAAGCCCCAGGCCGGCCGGCCTACACCCCTTGGGCCGGCCGGCCTAGGCCCCTCTAGCCTCGGCTCGGGCTCCAAAAATTCAGGGAGCCACTTTGGAGATTTGCCTATCTATGTTTTATAGAAAGTGTCCTATGAAAAGGTTAGGAAAAGAGAAAGAAAATTCTGGAGAAAGAAAGAAAGAAAAAAAATGTATGAGCAGAAAAGAATAAATGAAGGGATTCTATGGTTAGAGAAGTGCAAAGAGATATCACCTTGTTGTTTGAGAACAATATCCTCAATTCCAACCATGTGCAATCCAACAACGAGGACGATGCTTGTGCCTTGAAGTCAATCTTTTTGTATGCCTTTGCACATGTCCACCATTCTAAATCTTCTTACCCTTGAACCCTTTACATTATGGAGAAACTCTCATGATCATTGGCTTGGAAGGTAAGCAATCATTAGAAGGTTTTCTTAATTTGACAATATATGTATATACTTTGCTAAGCCTCACCTATAGCACCACTTTATACTTGAGAGACTTTTGGGAGATGAGAGTTTGCAAATAATAATAGGATAGCCACTTATATCGAGAGACATGAAAGGACTTGTGCAAGAATTTTTGGACTAACCTTTGTTGCAGGGTATTTTGCTTCTAAAAACTAAAAAGAAAAAAGAAAAACCTCCAAGGATGGCAAGAAAAGCAAGTGTTGTCGATATTCAAGTTGCCGGCTAAAGATAAGAATCGTGGAGTAATATTGGATGAGTTTTTAAATGCCCAAGATATGATTATCCTCCCTGCTCCTCTGATCTTTGTTTGAAGAAATATTGTTAGACTTGTTTGCATAAGTAAATTTTGCAGTTTGAGAACTCTCGAGCAACCCATGGAAGGACTAGATGATTTGATTTGCTCGAGGACGAGCAAAAGCTAAGCATGGGGGGAATGTTGACGCTCCTTAAGTACCCATTTTATTATACAATTAGGAGAGGTTTTGGTAAATTCTTCGGGATGATTCATGTACTAACCCGCCACTTGGCACCCGAACTTGACCGTTTTCGATTTTGTCCTGGATTTTGGAGCATGTTGTGTTTTGGCAGGAAATTGGACATTTTCGGAGATGTTTTGACGCATGGTCACAACTGGGCTAAGATGAGGAATAAGGAGAAAAGGCCGCACGCGAAAGATGGGACCGAAAGGGGCCAGAAAGGGCCCAGGCCGGCCGGCCTGGGGCCCTCTGAGCCGGCCGGCCCAGCCCATTCCGGGGCCCAATGGGCCTCAATTTTCTTCAGCGCGAAGTATGCGTCAACCCTAATATGTGTTTTACCAAAACCGCCGACCAGAACTGCCTATATATATCCCGAAGCCGCCGTCAAAGAGGGGGATCGCGGAGATAGCAGAGAGAGAGAGCATCCAGAGACGAGTTTCAGAGATCCATTCGAGTTAGACACAAGAGAAAGGCGACACCGGAGGCCTCATCGTCCCTCGGCGCCGCTGCAAATTGGAGGACAGCAAGGGATCCATCCCTTGATGGAGATTTCGTCACCATGATCGACTACGCTTCGCTTAGCTTCATGGGGTAAAGTCCTCATTTGTTCATGGGGTTGTAAGGAGATCTTGAGTTGTAATTGCCGAATCCTTTATGAGATTGATCTATCACGATTCTTGTTGATGATGCTTTGATGCCTAATAGTTCGCGACTTGGCCTTGGGTTTGCTTTGCTCTTGCATGGTTTACTTAGATTACATCAATTATCGTGTTCTTGTTGATTCGTTACCAATTATCCTCGTGTAGTGACAGTATGCGGGAGGGAAATGTTTTGATCTTGGAACACACCTTTGGTAGATTAGATTTGTTCTTCGTTGCTTAGCGATTACATCTCTAGTGATCCTAGACCCTATGGACAAATGCTCTTCATATCTTGTGCACACACCTATCATTGCTCACTAGTCTAGATTGGATTAGATTGGTTAGAGTAGATCTATTTCACACTCAATCACTCAATATAGATCTTTTACCAACATCATTAGTGCTTAGTTAAGCATAGTAATACACTTGTTTCGTGGATTGATAAACCTTGGGGGAATACTCTAAGGGAAAAGCTACACGATCCGTGCGCTTGCGGTACGTAAATTGGCGCTCTAAGGAGCGTCAAAAGCAGGAGCGCCCCGCCAGCCAAGCAGAGACGGAGACCCTCGTCCCCGGGCCCCCGGGGGCTGGGGTCGAGGGAGTTGCGGAGGAGTCGGCACAGAGGGCGCCGATGGTGGAGGAAGCCCACGTCTCAGTGCCCGCAAAGGGCCAGGGCGAGGGTGTTGTGGCGGCGATGACGGCGCCGACGGTGACGGCGCAGGCGGCGACGGACAGCGTGATCCCGGGGTGCAGCTGCCGGACAACAGCAAGGAATACGGGGATTCGAGAGACATCGACCCCGCTGCCGCGGCGAGCGCCCCCGACAAGATCGCTGAGTTCACGTCGGCCTGCGCGGAGGTGCTCGACGAGGGGACATCCGAGGGGCCCCATCACGGGGCGATCATCCAGTCCGTGGTCCCCCCGGAGTTTCTCCTCGATGAGCGAGAGGAGGAGGCCGTTTGGCAGGCGCAGTTCGAGGCAGGTTCTCGGATTCAGAACCACCTCGAACGCACCCTAGAGCTCCATCGGATGACAGATTACCAAATCAGCCAGGTAAGCGGCTCCTCCCTAAGAATCGTTCGTATTTTGGCCCTGATTTTATTTGTCTTACCCATGCCTTTCCTCTTGCAGCGGCTGAGGGACATCTCGCGCAAGAAAAGCACTGAGATGACCCGGCTGTACTCCCAAGTGCGCTGGCATTGGCAGCACAACGCCGGCCTGGTGCTCCAGAGTTTCGACGCCAACACGAAGATGACGGATTTGGAGGCGCATCGGCAGGCATTGGAGGAGGAGTTGGCGCGGACCGCCGGTGAGCACGACGTCCAGAGAGCTGCAGCAGAGCAGAAGGCTCAGGAAGCCGAGGCGCAAACCGCCGAGCTACAGCGTACCAGGACGGCGTTCAAGCTGAAGGAAGCCGAACTCTAGCGCAAGGAGGCCGAGCTCCAGCGCGAGAAGGCAACCATCGCCACGCTCACCGGGACCCTCGAGGAGAAGGGCAAGGCCCTCCGGAATACAGAGGCCGCCCTCAAGGAGAAGGAGAACTCCTTGTCTTCCCTCGAGGAGGCCGCCCGAGTCCAGCGGGAAGAGGCGCAGAAGAGCATCGCAGGTGAGTGCTCGAAATTTCGATGTTGTTGGGTTGTAGTTTTTCATAACTCATCCTTGTTTCTTTGATCAGAGCTGAGGCAGCAAGTGGCAGACGAGACTGCGGCAAAGGAGGCGGTCAACACCGCGCTCATGGCGGCGCAGGGGGAGTACGCAGACCTGGAGCGAACCGCTGTGAGCGTGTTCCAGGAGCTCGAGGGGGAGGGCGCCGTCTCTGGTAGCTCGGTAATCAGCCGCCTGCGAGCGCTAGGTGGCCGGATCGCCGAGCATGCCAAGAGCACCTTTCGTCTCAGTGTCCTGCGAGCCCTCGCTGTAGCCTCGACGCATTATATCATGGATCTCCAGAAGGTGTCGTCGGGGTACATCGTTCCCAACGATGCCGATGCGGACGCCGCGTCAGCTATCATGGATGACGCCGACGCAGCTGCCGAGGAGTTCGCCACTGCCTTAGTCGAGAAGCTCGAAGCTGACATCCCCCCGATAGCCGAGTTCGATGCTGTTGTAGATCTACAGAGGGGGGATGATAACCTGTAGGTAAACTGGGCCTCGGAGCCCATGTAATGGATTAGTACTCGTTGTAATCGCACTTTGTATTTATGAATAAAGAAATTTGTTATCGTTAAAATCGACAGTGTGGCCCGTCGAGGCCTTGTGCGTTCGAGCCCGCGTTTTCTTTACTCTGTTTCCGTGTTCTCGTACGCGACTTAGGTAAACTTCTGCGAGGAATTACGCGTTCATAAGCGACATATGCGTGGGGTGGTGAGGGGGGTGCCATATCCCGGAGGCGTAGGCGGCCCCACGACTCGGCCGGCCCCGTACCGTAGTTGCTTATGCCTCGCGTCCGTTTTTCCCAAGTGTACGAGAAGCTTAGAAACGGGACGGAAACTTTTTGAAAAAACGTTGGCGATTTTTGGGGACGTTCGGGGGTTCGCCCCGTAGTAGCCCCCGAGGGAGGCTTGGCTTTGTCGAGGGTAAAGCCAAGCGTACCTCAGTGTTCGTGCGTATCCGAGCCCTCGAGGGTCCGGAAGGTTCCCAAAAATAAACAAGTAAGGTGTACTTCTTTATTATTTCGGGAAATCAAAAATGCGAGTACAAACGATGTACAAATAGCTCAGAACTCTAAGGATAGAAGCAACGTAGCTGCTGTATGTTCCAAGCGTTGGTGAAGACTTCGCCGTTTTCGTTCGCCAGCTTGTACGTGCCGGGTTTGAGCACCTCGGCGATGATGTATGGGCCTTCCCACATTGGTGAGAGCTTGTGGCGGCCCCTGTTGTCTTGTCGAAGCCTCAGCACCAAGTCCCCTTTGTTGAGGTCTCGGTGCCGGACTCTCTGCGCTTGATATCTTCGCAAAGACTGCTGGTAGCGCGCAGAGTGTAGGAGTGCCACGTCTCGAGCCTCATCCACTTGATCCAGCGAGTCTTCGCGAGCTCGCTAGTTCTGCTGCTCTTGGTATGCCTTGAGCCTTGGCGACCCGTACTCCAAGTCCGTTGGGAGTATGGCCTCGGCGCCATAGACGAGGAAGAACGGGGTAAAGCCTGTGGCTCTGCTTGGGGTCGTCCTCAGGCTCCAAATAACCGAGGGTAACTTTGTGAGCCACCTCCGGCCAAACTTGTTCAGCTTGTTGAAGATTCTTGGCTTCAGTCCTTGGAGGATCATGCCATTGGCACGCTCCACTTGCCCATTCGTCTGTGGGTGCGCCACAACCGACCAGTCCACACGTATGTGGAAACCATCGCAGAACGCCAAGAACTTCTTGCCTATGAACTGAGTGCCGTTGTCGGTGATGATCGAGTTCGGGACCCCGAACCTGAAGATGATGTCGGTGAAAAACAGAACGGCTTGCTCGGATTTAATCTTGCCGATGGGTCGAGCCTCGATCCACTTGGAGAATTTGTCGACTGCCACCAGTAAGTGGGTGAAGCCCCCGGGCGCCTTCTACAACGGACTGACAAGGTCCAGTCCCCACACGGCAAACGGCCACGTGATGGGGATGGTCTGCAGAGCATGGGCCGGGAGATGTGTTTTTCGAGCGTAGAACTAGCAACCCTCGCAGGTCCGCACGACGTCGGTGACGTCGGCGACCGCGGTGAGCCAGTAAAAACCTTGTCGAAACGCGTTACCCACGAGGGTGCGCAGCGCGGCGTGGTGGCCGCAGATGCCAGCGTGGATGTCGCGGATCAGCTCCTTGCCCTCGGGGATGGGGATGCATCGCTGCAAGACGCCCGAGGGACTGCGCTTGTATAGCTCGTTGTCGATTAGGACGAAGGACTTGGCCCGCCTAGCGAGGTGCCGCGCCTGAGCGCGGTTCGAGGGTAGGTCCCCTCGAATCATCCAGTCAAGGTACTGGGCGCGCCAATCTTGCGAAGTGGGGGCCTCGTCGGCCGCGACGCTGAGCCGTGACATGGCGACCTCAACCCACATAGTGGAGGTGAGTCGTGCCGCCCGGCGCCGTTCTACGCGCGCTTGTCGCGAGTGCTGGCCCGAGCGCCTGTTGCGCCGGGCTGGTGAAGCCGGAGTGTCCGGGTTGTGTCTGGGCGAGAGGAGCTCCATGAGGTAACTGTTGTCGGTTGCTCTAAACTTGAGACTCCCGAACCAGATCATGTATCCTGCTGGGAGCGGATCCGAGACGCCCATGGGGAATGGGTTGGATCTGCTCGCCATCCCTGGAGATCAAATGGGAACAAAAGAGAAAATGTCACGCAGCGAGCCCCTACCTGGCGCGCCAACTGTCGGTGTCCTGACCCGGAGGTCCGGATCCCAACTAGTAAATGCTGCGTGTTTCCTCGTCCCATATGTTGATGCAAGAGGCAACACAGTAACGCGCGGGTTTATCCTGGTTCCGGCCGCGGGGCCGTACATCCAGCAAAGGGGGTGTGCGAGGGCACTGTATTATCTTGCACCGGTGGTGCCTGTAGTAGGGGGATATAGGTGTGGCGAGAGAGGGAGGGAAGCCCCCAGGTCTCTGCTAGAGGAGAAGCTGACTGAGACGAGTGCCAATATCGAGTGCTGAGCGTTGTGCTCGTGTGAGGATGATTGCGAACGTCCAAGGTGGCGATGGTAGCTAACATCCCCCATAAAGGAAGCCTGCCTCCTCCTTTTATAGTCACAATGAGGGACGGTGTACATGCGCAGGGGAACATGGAAGTCATCGTTTCCCCCGAATCGCGGGGCTGCAGTGGTCGAATACTGTAGGAAGTACACTGTGGGGCATGGCGTCGGGCGTGGCAGTCGTCCTGGATATCGTCTTTGGTCTTGCGGAGATCGCGCCGGTGTCCTGCCAGCCCCAGCAGGCGGCGTGGTCGTCGCTGTGGGGTGTACAGTCCTCCGGATGTGGCGTGGTGGCGTTCCGCGGGCCCTGCAGGTCAGGGTCTTGCGTGCACCTGCGGTAGCGGGGCACGCGGCGGTCCCGGACCCCCTGGACGGAGTGCTGGCGTGTGCACTAAGGAGGTCCGGGAGTCACATGAAGATCCCGGACCCCTCGAGGGGGAGGTCCGGGACTCCAGCTGCAAGTGCTGAGCGTCCCTCCTTGAGGGGCACGTGGCGACGCCGGACCCCTTCCCGAGCAAGAGACGGGCCCGGGGCCATACGTGTGGTGAGGTGGAGTCCGTACAGCCGGAGTTGGTAGAATAGTAACGGGCGCTGTGCCGAGCACGTCTCGTCCCGCGTCGTAGGTCCCACAGTGCTGCCACAGCATCCGGGATGGCGGAGCAGTGACCGGAGTTGGCGGACGGGACTCCGGTCAGAGCCACTGTGGGGAATGGCGGCCTGACGCCGTCTGTCCTGGGCGCTGTGGAGGAGTGGTTGGCACTTAATGCCTCCGTACGACGGGCGGGTGAGCGGAAGGGCCGTTTGTCCTTTACGCCGAGGGGTGGCCTCGAGCAAGGCGGAGTTGAGTTGCCTGGTCGAGGGTAGGTTCGCTACCCTCGAGCGAGGCGGAGATGTTTTGCCCGCTCGAGGGTAGGTTCGCTACCCTCGAGCGAGGCGGAGATGTGGGGCGCAGTCGAGGGTCTCGATGGGAGCCCTCGAGCGAGGCGGAGATCTCCCCGCGGGTCCGAGAGGGGTGTGAATGGGCCGCACGCTGAGCTTCTTTGAGTCCTTTCCTTTCTTCCGGATTGGAAGGAGGCCGTGGGCCTTCGTGGGCCCAGTTGCCTAACATGTGTTTGTATTTTTTAGGGTGATCTTAGCACCCCGATTACGGTGTCCCTAATCGTGGTACCCGACACATACCCTCCAATATTGACATCCAAACGAAGCCTTAATCAATTCAAAATTTAGTAAGTTGGCAATGGCAAAGGTAACCCAAATGTTGCATAGGCATTCATAGTGAGAAAATATTTATATGGCGGGGCGGCGTGGTCCGGCTTGAACCCTCGGAGGGTGGTCCCGTAATTTCGCCACGGTAGCATATATCCCCTCCTGGGCGGACTTGGAAACCGACCGCGGCCGGCGTCTTCCTCGCAGTTTCCTCCCGCGCCCGCGGTCCACCACGCCACGTCGTCGCCTTCCTCCCTCCGCACCACGACCACTTCCTCCAGCCGCGTTTCACTGCCGCTATATAAAACCGAACCAAGATCATCACCAAGAAGTTTCCCTGTTACTACCACACTGTCCACGGCCGAGGGGCGCACCGCCTGATTGGTTAATCACCCAGCTCTGGACCACCGACCTAGAGGAGCAGCAGCCAGGAGGAGGGAGGAGCAGCCACTGAGCCACCAGCGCCGAGGGTGCCACCGGTCCCACCGCGGCCGACCGCCGGGAAGGAGGAGGAGGAGGAGCTTGGGAGTTGGGACGGAAGGATGCTTCCGGGCGTGGAGCTCGCGCGGCGGCGGCGCGTGTGCTACCGCGGCGACGCCGCGTCGTCGTCGTCCGCGTGGGAGCACCACTACCACCTCCTCCACGCGAGCGCCCACCGCGCGGGGGCCGCAGCCGTGGCGGGGCCCGCGCTGGCGGCGCGCGCCCGGCTCGAGGAGAAGCTGCGCGGCGCCGCGCTGCCGCTACCGCTGCCGCCGCCGGCGGCGTCGCCGTCCAGGTCAGTCGCCGCCTCTGCCTCCCCGCCCGCCCGCCCTCTGCTGCAGGGAAGGAAAAAAAAACATCCTGTTCGTTCGTAGCAAAGCTTGCCGTAGTACCTGCTGACAGCGACATCGCACGCGGTTTCACTGAATTGTTTCAGTTAGTTAAGCTTTTAAAAAAAAAGATAATGGGGTAGTTAGTTAAGATCGAGGTTATCGCTGGAAGCAGAGATCTCATTTGATCGTAACAGCAAAAAGCCAAGCCGGTTTACGAGCTCCATTTGCGTTGCTGTCTGAACTCCGAACTGTGTGATCAGATCAGATCAGATCAGATCAGTAGCAGAAGGTAGGCCTAACAGCACCCAGCACCACCTATCACAGGTTTTTTTTTTAGTTTGCCTACCGACTACCGTTCTAGAGGAATCGTCATCTAGGTCCTGATGAATTATTGTGATGTCGCCACTGGCCTGGTCGAGGACCGAATCTCGCATGTGTAAGCACGTGACGCGCGAACACCTTCCTTGCTCAGTTCTGTTTCGATCGAGTATGTAAACCTTTGAGTGGATCACACTGGAGAGAGGCTTCAATGAAAGTCTGAAACCGAACTGCCTGTCTGCTTCCGAATTGTTCCAGCGTCCAGTCATCAAGCGTGCTCTGTTTTCTTGCAGCACTTCTGTTCTGGCACGATGCGTGATCTTGGGCAACAAAAATGCCAGAATGGCCAAACCGCATGATATTCCGCTGCTTTTCAGTGGCTGATGATGTTTCTGCTCACAGTTTTCTGCCGCCGATCCTTCCCTCCAACGCAGGTGGAGCCGGAGCCGGCGGCTGATGGGAGAGCGGGAAGGGGGGCGAGGGGCCTCCGGCGCCGGGCGTCGGAGCCACCAGGAGCATCAGCAGCAGCAGGCCGAGCTCCGGGCGCCGCCGCTGCCGCCGCCGGCCCCGGGAGCCTCGGCGGCGCCGTCGGGCGGCGCGCGGCGGCGCGCGGAGCTGACGAGGACGCTGTCGATGGTGGACGTGTGCGCGGTGTGCCTGGAGGAGGTCCGGGAGCGGGCGACGCGGCTGCCCTGCTCGCACAAGTACCACTCCGAGTGCGTGCTCCCATGGCTCGCCATCCACCCGGATTGCCCCTGCTGCCGGGCGCTCGTGCCCGCCGCCCTCGCCGCCTAGCGCGCGTGGCACCCGCCGCCGCGGCTGCTGACGTGGAGACCTGTCCTGCTCTGCTCCTCCGGTGACGTGGCAGTCCGGCACCACTGCAGGCGGCGATAGCTGTATACTAGCTCTTTCAGGTTTTTTTTTTTGGTTGGCTTGTTTTATGTTTAGACTGCAACCAAAAGTTTGCAAATAGTGAAAAGTGTAGATGCAGGGTAGTTCCATTCCGTGCCAGTTACAGGAGCTGTGATGTGCGTTCGAATTTCTCGAAATTTGAAGTTTGACACGTCAGCTAGGAGAAACACACGAGGAATTGTCAAAGAAATTAGTGGCTACATTTGACACTGAGGTTTCGTTAGTGGTAGGAACAAAATTTCCTAGTTGCCGAACTTTGAACTCGGCGATGAAATTTTTTTGGAGTTCGTTCGTTCGGGTGCTTGTTGGCACGATTACACCCCAACTTGTGCTTTGGGCTGACTAGAATTAGATTTTTCTGGCCCACGAACAGCGAGCCCAACCCGCTGCCGCTCGACAAATTCGTTGACGTGACAAGAGCACAGAGAGCAACAAACAGTACACGAGTAAGGGGCTCATGATGAGGTGTACGGCGAATACGAAACGAATTGTCGTCGGATACGAAACTTGGATCCAAATCCAAGACAGATTTGCTGACTGCACAATTTGTGAAAAAGGGAAACACGCGGGGGGGAGGCAGGGGAAAGAGGTCTGGCATGCTATGATCATGGGGAACGTTGTGGCGAAAATCTTTCTTTTTAAAAGAAAACAGTGGCGAAAATCTTTCATCCATGGTAGAGGTGATGGATGCACTGAATGTGCTGCCGTGGTTTTGCCTGAACCAGCAGCAATGTTCATACATGCCAGTGTACCGCCTTGACAGTTGACACCTTGCGTAGTCCAATGGTTTTCTTTTTTAAAAAAAAAACCAACAGGGATACCAATCTAAGAGCTCTGCTCAGCATATGCTCTTGGTAACTCCCGTTCGTTGGATCGGACCACCAAAACTTGTCCTTTCGACGTTGCTCTAGTGAACTATCTCTCTCTCTCTCTCTGAATGTTCTGATTGGAAACATGACCGGCTTCCTTATGTCATTGCAAGAATGTTATGATAACGATCATAAAAAAAAAGAATGTTATGATATATAACATTCGTAAGCATACTGTTAGGTTTCAAAAATAAACACTGTGCTAATTTTGATATGCATGGATACTGAGAAGGTATGGTCGATAAGGGTGTAAAAAGGTGACTCTTAGATGCACCTCCAACTATCTTTAGTTTAAAATTTTATACTACTTTTTTAAAATAGAATCACTTTGGAAAAATAGTATAAAATTTTGAACTAGAGAGGGTTAGATGTGCACCTAGAGGACACCAATTTGCACCCCTAACGGTTGAGATAAATCCTAGTACCTCTTGAGTACTGGGTTTGTTTGTATCAAATCCTTGTGCATTTTTTTTATATGAACAATGCAACAAATTCTGAATTTCTAATAGAACTTAGAGCTATCCAATTTCAAAGTCCTTTTCACTTGGATTTTGTGACTTCACGTGAGGAACAGATAGACATTGCTCAGCTCGTAAGCATGCTTAGTGTCACTAACACTCCAACGAACAGCACCTAGTTAAGCCCGCATGCACTAAGCCAAATACCAAATCCAGCGGCTCTTCTCCCCCAGGGCCAAATCCATGCCCGTCACCTGCCTCGCGCGCCGCCGCCGCATGCACTGCCGCGGCGGCGACACCGCGGCGCCGGCTGCGCTGGAGCTTGACCAGGGGCAGCATGATCCGGGTGACCACCGCCACCGCTGGTGGGACGAGCGGGCCGAGCTGCCGGAGCACGTCGGCATGCCCGGGTGCGAACCCGCCGAGCTGCCACGCGCGCCCCCGCCGCATGCTTCCATGAGGCAAGGGTGGCGGCGGGTCCCGCGGGACGGAGGGCCGCCGGCGCCGCTGGGATTGTTGTAATTATGGGACTGGTACATTTATTTTAATTAATGTAATAAAAGAATTTAAAGCCCACTATTAAATACTAGAGAATCAATTGCTTAATTCCGTACCGGGATTTGAGAAGGATCTCAACCGACTTAAAGGGTGGACCTCATGTACACCACTTGTGAAGCTGGTAAGAGGAGGTCGGTGAACCACACGCGCGCGCACTCGCTAGCCGCGTCTCGCCGAGGGCGTGGCGAGGCCGGACGTGACGTGCAGGTGCACACAGAATAAAATTTTTGCGGTTAATGAGATTCCTGTGACTCAATTGCACTAGTAATTGCTGCTCATCAAAGCCCATTATGACGTTCAGATTCATTGAATTTGAGGCACCTCCGCGCCTACATAAACCAAGCCCTCCTCCACTCATCCTCGTGGCGAGGCCGGACGTGACGTGCAGCTGCACACAGAATAAAACTTTTGCGGTTAATGAGATTCCTATGACTCAATTGCACCAGTAATTGCTGCTCATCAAAGCCCATTATGACGTCCAGGTTCGTTGAATTTGAGGCACCTCCGCGCCTACATAAATCAAGCTCTCCTCCACTCATCCTCACAACACAAGCACTCTTGCTCACAACACAAGCACTCTTGCTTCAGGTACTACTACTTAGGAGACATCTCCCTTCTCCCTCTGCTGCTTTCTGCATTCCCATCGCTAGCGCTGCGCGCACAGCTCTAGCGAGAGCAGGCCTCCGGAACCTCTGCTCGCTGAAGGTCCTGCACGGGACGCGGGCAATCGGGTTTTTGGGGAGCGTCTTGACGCGACTGCTCGCTCCCTGAACGACTACTTCGTCTACATCCCGGCGTGAACGAACGACTACTTCGTCTACTTCCTGGTGACCGTTCATGGGACTGCACTGCGAACCTCTTACTGCATCGACATCCTTCGGCTACTTTAGGTAAGGCCAGTCGAATAGAATGTCTATTCCAGCTGGTAACGGCGCAACCGGTGCCTCCGGCACAGGTTCCGCCTTGGGGTACACTCTAAACCTATTCTGGTTTAACATTTTATTCATGCTTATTAGTGAGAATAACATGAACACAAGCACATTCTTTGTTCACACATTATCACTCTTTTATGCCATAAAATTGCTAGTAATATTTGGAATTAAAATATACCAAAAATTGTCTAGTTGTCTAACAATCCAAAAACCTGATCTTGTTAATAGGCTTTCAGTATCTAACTTTGTTGCAACAATCAAACCACCACTTTTTGATGGTTCAAATTACAAACGTTGACAAGAGCGGCTTATACTATAGTTGACAGTGCTGAGAGTGATGCATGTAAAAGAGGGTAATCCTAAACAGTTCACTCCAGAGGAAGGGAGTGCGTTCGATGAGGCTGATACCCTCTTTCGAGGCTGCGTCATTAGTGTTCTCGCTGAAAACCTGGTAGACTCTTATGTCCTACTGCCAACTGGCAAAGAATTGTGGGATGCTCTTGAGACTCAATATGGAGTGTTTGATGCCGGCAGTGAGTTGTATGCGATGGAGCAGTTCCATGACTATAGCATGGTCGAAGACCGTTCTGTAGTGGAATAGGCTCATGAAATACATACTCTGGCAAAAGATCTCAAAAATTGCAGCAAAGAGTCCCCATGTGTGTTACCCGATAAGTTTGTGGCCGAAGGTATTATCTCTAAGCTGCCACCTTTTTGGAGGGACTTTGCTATTTCTTTAAAACACAAGAGACAAGAATTTATCATAGATGGACTCATTAGGACTCTTGATGTTGAGGAGAAGACGAAAGCAAAGGACATACGCGGGTGCCGTGGCTGGCCTGCTCGCACAAGTACCACTCCGAGTGCGTGCTCCCCTGGCTCGCCACCCACCCGGACCGCTCCTGCTGCCGGGCGCTCGTGCCCGCCGCCGCCGCCGCCCTCGCCGCCTAGCGCGCGCTGCCGCCGCCGCCGCTGCTGCTGTCGTGGCGACCTGTCCTGCTCTGCTCCTCCGGTGACGTGGCAGTCCGGCACCGCTGCAGGCGGCGATAGCTGTATACTAGCTCTTTCAGGTTTTTTTTTTGGTTGGCTTGTTTATGTTTAGACTGCAACCGAAACTTTGCAAATAGTGAAAAGTGTTTATGCAGGGTAGTTCCATTCCGTGCCAGTTACATGAGCTGTGATGTGCGTTCGAGTTTCTCGAAATTTGAAGTTTGACACGTCAGCTAGGAGAAACACACGATGAATTGTCAAAGAAATTAGTGGCTGCATTCCTTATTTGAAACTGAGGTTTCGTTAGTGGAATGGGACAAAATTTCCTATTTTCCGAACTTTGAACTCGGCGACGAAATTTTTTGGAGTTCGTACGTTCAGGTGCTTTTTTTTAGGGCATCGTTCGGGTGCATGTTGGCACGAGGACACCCAACTTGTGCTTTGGGCTGACTAGAATTAGATTTTTCTGGACCACGAAGAGCAAGCCCAACCAGCTGCCGTTAGACAAATTCGTTGACATAACAAGAGCAGAGAGCAACAAACAGTACACGAGTCAGGGGCTCGTGTTGAGGTGTACGGCAAATACGAAACGAATTGTCGTCGGATGCGAAACTTGGACCCAAATCCATGACAGATTTGCTGACTGAACAATTCGTGAAAAAGGGAAACCCACGGAAAAAAAGAAGAAGGAGAGAGGTCCGGCATGCTATGATCCCTATGGAACTTGTGGCGAAAATCTTTCATCCATGGTAGAGGTGATGGATGCACTGAATGTGCTGCCGTGGTTTTGCCTGAACCAGCAGCAATGTTCATACATGCCAGTGTGCCGCCTTGACACCTTGCGTCGTCCAATGGTTTTCTTATAAAAAAAACAAGGATACCAATCTAGGAGCTGCCCGTTCGTTCAAAAAAAAAAATCTAGGAGCTGCTCAGCATATGCTCTTGGTAACTCCCGTTCGTTGGATCGGACCACCAAAACTTGTCCTTTGGACGTTGCTCTACTGAAATCTCTCTCTCTCTCTCTCTCTCTCTCTCTCTCTCTCTCTCTCTCTCTCTCTCTCTCTGAATGTTCTGATTGGAAACATGACCGGCTTCCTTATGTCACTGCAAGAATGTTATGATAATATTCGTAAGCATACTGTTAGGTTTCATAAATAAACATTGTGCTAATTTTTTTGTTTTTTTAAAACATTGTGCTAATTTTGATATGCATGGATACTGATAAGGTACGGTCGACCTAACTCCTAATAAGTACCTCTTGCATAGTAATGGGTTTGTTTGTATCAGATCCTTGTGCATTTTTTTGATATCAACAATGCAACAAATTCTAAATTCCTACTAATAGAACTTAGAGCTATCCAATTTGAAAGTCCTTTTCACTTGGATTTTGGGTCTTTGCGTGAGGAACGGATAGACATGAGTGCAGCTCAGATCGTAAAGCATGCTTAGTACCACTAACACTCTAACTAACAAGCACCTAGTTAAGCCCGCACGCACTAAGCCAAATACCAAATCCAGCCTCCTCTCCCCGAGGGCCAAAATCCATGCCGATGCTGGCTGCCGTCACCTGCATCGCGCGCCGCCGCCGCATGCACTGCCGCGGCAGCGCCACCGCGGCGGCGCTGGAGCTTGACCAGGGGCAGCATGGCCCGGGTGACCACCGCCACCGCTGGCGGGACGAGCGGGCCGAGCCGCCGGCGCACGTCGGCATGCCCGGCCGCGAACCTGCCGAGCTGCCACGCGCGCCCCTGCCGCATGCTTCCAGGAGGCAAGGGCGGCGGCGGGTCCCGCGGGACGGAGGGCCGCCGGGGCCGCTGGGATCCCGGCGCCCGCGTCAGACGGTGACGGCGGCGGGCGCCGAGCTAGCGCCGACCCAGGAGGAGACCCGCAGCCAGCCTGGACCGGGCTCATCGTCAGCCGCCGTGGCTTGGAAGAAGAAGGCGCCGGACGCTGCTGGCCGCGTCGCGCGGCGCGCCGGGGAGGGGACCGCGAGCGCGCCGGCGCCGGAGGCGGCGCCGTCGCCCGTGCTCTGCGCGGTCTGCCTCGAGGAGGTGCGGGGGCGGGGCGAGGCGGCGGAGGCGGAGGCGGAGGCGGCGACGACGACGACGCTGCCGTGCTCCCACTCGTACCACCCCGGCTGCGTGCTGCCGTGGCTCGCCGCGCGCGGTGCCTGCCCGTGCTGCAGGGCCGCCGTGCCGTCGCCGGAGAACTGACCCGAGATCGATGGGGTCATGGGGCATGTACATAGAAGCTTCTGAATTACTGGCATGCAGGTAAATTACTGAATTAGCGTCCTGGTTTCAGTATCTGGGAAACCATGGCTTGAAGATTGGACTCGAAAGTTCGTTTGTAAACTGATTTTCCCTTCCAAGTTTTTCTTCTTTTTCCAGGCAATATTAGTCCTCATCTCCGTGGAAAAGAAAGATGTGGCTCCGATTCATAGAAGTCGGCTGCAATTAAATAGAAGTGTAGGAACTTTATCGGTAAGGAAAAAAACCAGAGGTTGCAGATAAACGCGTTTATCGGATTTCTCAGAAATTTATCAGATTTATCATTTTTTTGGACAAAATTCAGAGAAAGAATCCCTCAAACTGTACACAAAATAATTTAAATTATCTCCAAACAATCTAACAAGAAAAATAAATATCACAATGTATAGAAATGAGAAGATATATGGTCTACGAGATAAGAGGTGAGTACATATTCAAAATTACGGAGAATTTTTATTAGACCGGTCACAACCGATAAACATAATTATCAGGTTTTTTTGGAATTTTTTCGTTGAGCCTCTAGGCTACTAGCTTCCATGCCATATCGAGTTAAATGCACCAATCAATTCAATCTAAAAATTTAATTTAATGAAAAAGAAACCCTAGTACTTCAAATTTTAAGCTATGATGAAGATTATTATTCTACAGAACGAGACCCAACAAAGCACGAAGCGATCCGCCTCCAAACCCTTCCCAAATCCAAACGCTCTCCACGATCCATTCGACTCCTAGGACTGCCGCTCATGGATCAAGACCGTCCCCGCCGCCGCCGCCGCCGCCGCAGGCGGCGCCGCCGGCGCTCCGGCGAGGACCGCATCAGCGGCCTCCCTGACGAGCTGCTGCACAGCATCCTCCTCCGCCTCGGCTCCGTCCGCGCCGCGGCGCGCACCGGCGCGCTCTCCCGCCGCTGGCGCCGCGTCTGGACCCACCTGCCCGAGCTCGTCTTCGACAGCGGCAGCCTCGACGCGCCCCCGCCGGCGCCGGCGGCCTCGTTCGCGCGCGCCGTCGACCGCACCCTCGCCGCCTACGCCGCCGACAGCGACGCGACCCTGGAGGGCCTCGTCATCGTCGTGCCCGCCGCCGCCGGTTACGTCCCTGCCAGGCGCGTCGCGCGGTGGCTGCGCTTCGCCGCCGGCCGCGTGGCGGGCGAGCTCGTCCTCTTCATGCCGCGTCCGCTGGGGATGCATCCGGACGAGTTGGAGGTCCTCCTCCACGGGGCGTCGCTCGAGCTCCCCGCGTGCGAGCGAGCGAAGGCGATCGCGCTCCGCCTCAAGCTCGTCTGGCGCCTCCGGCTCGGGCCGGCCGGCTCCTTCGCGGCGCTGACCTCCCTGACGATCCTCTTCGCCCTCATGGACGGCGGCGAGGTCACCGCCCTCGTGTCCACGCGATGCCCGCGCCTGAGGAACCTGAGGCTCTGCCTCGAGCTCGTCGGCGATCATGGCATCTCCATTCGCTCCGGCTCGCTGCGCTCGCTGAGCATCTGCGTCGCGAGAAAATGGCGGCTGGAGGTCGCCGCCCCAAGGCTGGAATACCTGTACGTAGGCGGGGCCATTGACGAGGCTCGCGTCTCCGCCCCCAAGCTTGCAGGGTTGGTCTGGTCGTGCCCCAACTACGACCCTCACCGCCACCAGTTCGAAGACGCCGGCCGCCGCCGCCTCCAGCTGATGGACATCGGTTTGGCTTCTGCAGCGGGGTTGCTGATGCAGCAATTCGATGGAGCTGATCAGTTAAGACTGCGAGTCAGTATTCCACTGGTGCGTTGGTGTCATCAGAATTTCCTCAAGAGAAATTGCTTCCTTTTTTTCTGATAATAATCCGCTCTGCTCATGACAGGGGGTAGCATACAAAAGCTTCTTGAATGAAACAAGCAAGCTGCCCAAGTGTCAGACGTTGAACATTACCTTACCGACGAATTCTTGCCATGGTTTGGCACCAGTCATGTTGCATCTCCTGAGGAGTTGTAGCAGCACAAAGAAGGTTTCCGTACAATTGCTTGGTTTAACTGACTACCCAACGGTAATTTCTACGCACTCTCGTTCCGAGGTCTTTTACAGTGCACAATACTACCATGATAACTGTCGTTCACTCGTTTGACCTTTTACTTGTTTGAGAACGGAGTGTTTCAGAAACTGCTTTTTCTTGGCAGCTGAAGTTATGAATATGTTTGTTCAGTGTATTAAAAAACCAAGGTAGAGATCATGTCAGAACAAAGCAAACTTTTTTGGGTACTTGGGTAGCTGTTTACGTTCGTTTTACTAGTGTAGGAAGGTAGGATGCGTATAATGCGGTCGATTGTATTGCAATGAGCCCCTTGAGCGGTATATATAGGAGTACAAAGTTTGGAGAGCAAGTCATCTCCCCTAGAGATAAGGAAGGCTATCACGGGATTACATCAATCATAAACTACCATATCTGGAGTTGCCTAATATACTCTAACATCCCCCCGCAGTCGTAGCGGTAGCAACACGAACGGTCAGACTGGAGATCAATGGAGACGTATCCCCCCTGCAGTCGGAATGCCGGTGCGAAAGCTTTGACTGGAGACTCATGCAGATGATAGCCCTTTAGTGCCGTAGTAGCCGAAGTCGAGGTGGACGTGGTCGAAGCCGTGGAGGGGGCGCTGGTCGAAGCGTCGTCGAGGTGCTCGAGTACGCAAACTCAGCAGCTTCTTGCCGAAGACAGCAGCAGGACGGTGCGGCGGATGACGAAGGTAGACGGCGCGGTTTGCGACTTAGGTCACGCTCAGGATTAGGAGTGGCGACGACATCTTCCTTCAGGAACATCGGCGGCGATGTCCGCGCGAGAACGACTGGAGGCGCGGAGGTGGATCGGGCGCCTGCTTGACGAAGACCGGCGGCGAGTGGCGCCACCGCCTGAAAAGGCGACGACACCGGTATGGTGGCTTGATCACGAACGTCGTTGCTGCAGCCTGGAGGGCGCAACAATAACCTCGTCCTTTGGGAGGGTCGACGATGGATCGAAGACGAACGGCAGGGCGACGCAAACCCGATAACGAAGGAAAAACCTAAGAAAAACACATAGCAGAAGCAGGGTGACCTCCGGGTACAATCTCGGGTGCCGTAGCGAATTCCTCTCTCCTCCTTGTCTCTTCCTCGCGTGGTCAACACGGGACAGAGAAAACAGAGGAGATTGGAAAACCCGAGCGGCTCTCCTCCGATCGTCAAGCCAAGATCCGCCCCCGCAGCCGCGTCTTCTCGAGAAGCAGAGGCGGCGCTGGGGGAGGAAGGGCGGCGGCCGATGGCGCAGGGGAGGTAGCCGACGAGGGAAGAGCGGTGGGGCGGAGCCCACGACGCGACCGCCCGACAGCGACGTCGACCGGCCCTCCAGCCGCGCACGCGCGCGGTGCGCAGGCCGTGCGGCGGCACTGGGAGGGGCTCCTCCCCTCGGCAGCCGCACGCGCGCGCTGTCGTGTGGTGGCGGCGGCGCTGGGAGGGGGGCTCTCTAACTTGGTACCAGAGCCGAGGTCCTGGGTTCGATCCCTCCCGGCCACGCAATTTCCGCTGCGCATATTCCACCCTGAACAGCGTCCGCTGAGCTAACGGCACCAACGCGGCCACGGCGACGGTAGAGGTCAGCCCTCCTGCTGCTTGTGGACGACGACGGTGGCGCGGATCAGAGGGATCCGCGATGCATCCTATGAGGGAGCTGCCCCCGGCGGAGATCAATCTCGATCTCCCCGGGGGCGCGCGGGTGCAGCGGAAGCGGCGGCGCGGCTAGGGTTAGGATCTCGTAACCTAGGCGTCTGATGCCATGTAGGAAGGTAGGATGCGTATAATGCGGTCGATTGTATTGCAATGAGCCCCTTGGGCGGTATATATAGGAGTACAAGGCTTGGAGGGCAAGGCACCTCCTTAGAGATAAGGAAGGCTATCACGGGATTACATCAATCCTAAATTACCATATCTGGAGTTGCCTAATATACTCTAACAACTAGACCTAGCTGAGTTTTTTCACAAATTCTCCACTAGTTTTATTGTCGTTAAATTCTTATTTTCAGTGGCTTCGTTGCCGGTCAAATTGCCCTTGTCGCTTGGAGGAGAGTCGCAGGATTGATGGCATTGATCTCAATTCACTTGAAGAGGTGGAAATCACGTCCTATAGAGGTTCTCAAGAAGAATTGTTGGAATTTGTGGAGCATCTATGTAGATGCAATGCACCGATCCTCAAAAAGCTGGTCTTCAGCCATACAAAGTTCTCTGCTCCTTCACAAACCAAGGCTCTATTTGAAAAGATCCGTAGCATGTGCTATCCAAAAATTGATGTCGAATTCTATGACTTCATGGATGGGGCATGGGTGTGTTTCTACGGTTTCGACTGATTACCCATGGCTCATAAAAGTAAGAAAATATAATGTAATATGGTCGATTTTGCACTCTTCCACCTATTTGGAAGAGCAGAATTTAATTGTTCCAAGATTTTTCAGGATATAGTTTGTCGGTGGTGACAGGTTTGTCAAAAATTTTGGTCATTTTGAATTTATTCCCACCCCCTTCCTCCTAGCCCGTATGTCTTCTCAATTATATACATTGTCATATCTTATTTTAGATGTTAGGTTGTTTGGAGATAATCTAGTCTATTGTGTTAGTTTGAGAAATCTTTTTTTCTCTCTAAATTTTGTTCGAAAGAAAAACGGTAAACCTAATAAATTTATGAGAAATCTGATAAACATGTTTATTGGTGATCTCCAGTCTTAACCCTGATCCCACACCAGGAAAACCCTAATCTATGGACATTGGTACTGCTTTTGCCTCACGAATAAGGTATGAGACACCACATTCGGGTGCCACATCATAGGATGGGGTCTTCACGCGCATCACTTCCCATGCCAAGTACCACGTGCTCCTCCTCCGCTCCCCTACCGCTCCATCTCCTTTTCCTCGGCAACACTCTACTTGGCTTCTCCGATCAGCGGCCCACTCTCCCTCAAAACCTAGAATTAGATGGCCGACTCCTCCTCCGCTCCCCTACCTCTCTCACCTGGTGAATTGGCAGGAGGTGTGATCTTCATAGATTGGTGATGAAGGGCTTCAATTCTGACGGTGCACATTGCCTCTCCCCTTCGCCCTTGCTGCTCGACCATGGCTTCTCACCTGGTGCTCCTACTCCAGGTGCGTACAAATCCGCACCTAGCATGAGCTCGGGGGACCACAGCTACGACCAGCTCTAGACCCTGAGGAAGAGGGTGGTGGAGCTTAAGGAAGAAGCCGCATTGTTGTCATCCTCAGAGCCACATAGATCTAAATTATGGTGTGCTCAAGTGATGGTGAGGAAGAGGGGAGGTGGAAGAAGCAAGCGATGCAGGCGTCGTTTGAGGGCTCATTCAGTTCAGCCCGGGATGGCCCGATCTAGGTCCAATCCTACCAGGATCACTTTGGCCGAAACTAGGTAGGAGTTAGATGTGCTGTTCGTTTTGGACTGGATCGGAAAAGAAACTGGCCCAGATTGGCCTCCCACCCCCTTCCACGGCTTGCATTCGATCACTACCTCGTGCCCTCCGGATCGCATCCAGCTGGCGGCACTGCTTGACCTAGCGATGGGCGATGGCGTGAGGTGACAGCACAACGGCGCGGCACAACACTGACAGTGAACGTCTCCAATCCAACGTCCATCCTCTCTGCCACCTTCTCACCAGTAAGCGCCACCCTCTCTTCCTCCCCCTTTCTGCTCGTCGTGTTTCTTGTTCTCAGTGCGACTGGCTCGACCGGGCTCCAGCACATCGAGCCGTGAGCTCGAGTGGATCCAGAGCAGCGAGCTTGAGCGGATCCGAAGCGGCGAGGCGAGCGCAGTATTGCTCTGTTCATTGTTGTCTGTATGTGCATTGCTTACAATTAAGTACAGCTATGTTTTCTCCCCAATTTTCTTTCCTCTCCGGCCGAACACTGCTTTGGAACAACCTGGTTTTGATCCTGGATTGGAATTATTTATCACCTGGTTTGTCATCCTCCAGCATCAAAAAATAGCTCTGGAACCAACCCTGTGCTGCCGAACAAGGCCTCAATGGTTTATACTAAGTTACTACCCAGTGGATCGGATTAGAAAAACTTCTACGAGCGCCCATAAACTGATGATGCTGACGTGGGCGTGGTAAATTAAGGAATCACTAGGTTTATGCTCGTGCGTTGTTACGGGAGCTGAATTTTTTTTAACACAGTAAGTATAATTAAAATATTCGTTGAGAGTCAAAGAGGTCTAATATTTTTACCAAAATTTGAATTAGGTGGACAACAAATAAATCACAAACAATCCATATGTTTCAAAGAATCACTTTCCAGTGACCAAAAATTTTAAAAAGACAATCCAATCGAGCAATATAATCAAGAACCACTCATTTGACGTCAATGATGAATACAAGTCTATTATTTTTCATCCTTTTTTCTATTACATTGAAAAAGAAATTGAGAGAAGCTGAAGAGCCTAAAAGCGTAGCTATCAAACAAAAGGAAGCCTACATTAGCAAAAGCCAATTTTTGAACATACGGTACAAAAGTACAAAACTAAGCAATCGAATATCTGGTGGGACATCTGTGCAGGCGTTGGAAAAATTAGGCTTCACGAAGTTTACATACATCTGAATCTGAATAAGGATGGTCCTCGGTGAAAGTCTCTCTAATAAAACGAAAGTTTTAATGGGGATGACCCTCGTACCTACAGAAAAAAAGTAGTGGAAACATGAGTCTACTTAAACACAAACCTGCAGGAATTGATTTGCTCTGTGTTTCAACACTCCTTTTCTGATAAGCTTCACGACACTTTTTATTTCTTTCATTATTTTTATCACCTGTCTTCAAAGGATTCAGAATATTATCACTTCCCCGATTGAGCAAAGCAGAACCTGTAGACGTGGAGAGTTAGTTTTGTGCCATGAAAATATTCTTCAATTTTTCGAAAAAGCTAGAATATTAGTAACTGGTATTGGTAGGCAGCCTGCACAATTGATGTTTTCTCAGGTTACAGGCCAACTTCAGACTGTTATCACAGATAAGGAATATGATGCGCTGATTCCAGAGATATAAAGTTGACCATGAAGGATATCCAGTAGTAGAGACCATGAAGGATATTCAATAGTAGATATTTCTTGCTCTAAATAAAACCTTGAAGAAGCTACAATCTAGGTAATTGGAGCAAAAAAGATAAGAAGCAACAATCTCAGCTGAATAGCGTAACAATGGAGCAATTATGATAAGGCCAAACTGGATACGCAGAATCCAAACAAAGATTCATAGAACCCAATAGCTAGCTGTGTACACATAGGACAATGTGAAGAGTATTCATTGAATCAGTTTGAGGATTCACCTTGAATTATAATTCTCTGACTATATCTTCAGACAAGCATGTCCAAGTCCAAGTACTGATGAGTGATTACTGAACTGCTCAGTCCCCGATACTTTAGCTCCTTTCCTACGATTGCAAGCCACACAGATTGACGATTACTTACATGTTCTGGGAACGAACCGAGCTTCCGCGGGAGATCAACGTGCGGCGGTGGACGTGCGGCGCGAGGAGCACGATCGCGATGGCGAAGGTAGCCTTGCGAGATCTCGGCACGTTCCAATTTGAAGTGCCTGGCGTGTGCAAGGAAGGAAATAAAAGGAAAGAGAGAAACGACGGACGGGCGGACGGGAGGAGGGACGAAACGAAGAGCGCGGGACGATACGAAGCGAACGAAAAAAAGTCTTACTTACTCCCTTGTGAGTAGTAGAGATAGAGATAGAGATGAGATGCGCCGTGTTTGTTGGCTACGAAACTTGGGATCCAACCAAACATCTGACCGTGAATCATACATGAGAAAGAAAGAAAAAAAGATATAAAACGGTGATGCAGCCAGATACACTTTTGACCAAAATCTTTTCCAAACCGGCAGGATCTTCCGATGCATGCGCAGCTCAGGATTTGCAACATGGGGGGAATTGCAGCTCAAGTCGATTGTCACTTGCAATAATAATATACTCAATGATAGACTCGTACAACAACATTTCTTTAGAAGCTTAAACGATTTGCATTGGTTAGATTAATTTCTTAAGTTACGCTACTGCATGCATAAGCTACTGTATGCATATTTTAGGGAGGCCCCATAGTTTCAGGGTCCACGGTGGCCGCTCCTCCCCCTACTCTCAGTGGACGGGGGTCAGCTGCCGGGGACGGGAGGGATGCTGGCCAGCGCATTCGTCTCGCGGCGCCGCCGCATGCACTGCCGGGGCAGCGGCGCCGCGGCGGAGCGCGAGCTGGGGCGGCTTAGGCTTGCCCCGCGGGGGGAGGGCCTCCAGCCCCGGCGCCGGAGAACCGAGGTCGAAGAACCAGCCGGCGGCGCGCGCGCCGAGGTGAGGGAGAGTCGGCCGCGGGCCGCGAGGGGCGGAGCGCGGCGGCGGCGGTGGCGGCGGGCGGCGCTACCGAGCCGGTGCCAGCAGGCGCGTCGGCAACGGCCGGCCGCGGGCAAGGAACGGGCTCGGCCTCGGCCTCAGCGGCCGCGGACCAGAAGGAAGAGAAGGAGGCGCCGCCCGCCGGGACGTGCGCGCGCGCCGAGCCCGAGCCCGAGGCGGAGAGCGCGAGGTCGTCGGCGGAGCTCTGCGCGGTCTGCCTCGAGGGCGTGCGTGGCGCGGCCTCGGCGGCGCTGCCGTGCTCCCACGCCTACCACCCCGGCTGCCTGCTCCCCTGGCTCGCCGTGCACCGCGCCTGCCCCTGCTGCAGGGCCGCCGTGCCGCCTGAGCAGAGTGAGTATACGACTACGATTTGAGATGGACAGAGTAGCACTCCGTCCGTTCCAAATTGTAGATGTTTGATTTTTTTTACCTCAAATTTGATAATTCATCTTATTCTAAAATTTATGCAAAATATCACTTCTTTTGTTGTGAGTTGTTTTATCAATACAAAATCTTCAAGAATGACTTAAATTTGGCAATGTTTGTATAAAATTTTTGAATAAGTTGAGTGGTCAAACTTAGGATAAAAAAGTCAAACGAACTACAATTTAAAACGGAGGTAGTAGCATGCTGTTTGGTCTGTTTGGAAAATTACGCTATGATAAGTTAGACCTTCTTGTATTTGGAATTCCCTGTGCAGAAATGTTATATATCCAGCTTCTTGCATTTTCAGAACTTTAGAAGCAAAGAGTGCCCTTCAGCTTCTTGCATTTTCCTTACAAGTTTCACAATGCAGCTTAGCCCAAGATAAATAAAAGATGCAGCTAGCTATCTGATTGCTCATGTTGAAAGGGAAAAAAAAAATATCCTTCCTTTACAGTTTGGACTGGGATAACGCGCGATCGGTCGCGCAGAAGCCAATCGCGCGACACCCCCTAGTCCGTGTAAGCTGAGCAGGCAGAAATGCATCTGTCTTCAGCCCCTACTGGCGCATGTCTTGTACGACGTTAAATAAGGACGGGTCGTGCGGGGCGCGCAGCATGCGGCCTCTTTTCCTGCCCAAACAGCATTGTACTGCCAAAATTATATTTAGCTTCCCTTCTAAGCTCTAATACTATATAGTAACTTTTTAGTATGAAATAACTTTGTAAAAAATGTTTTATCTCATTCGTTCGAGCTCTGTTTTGAATACCGATTGCACTGTTGTATTCTGCACGATGAGACGGTCAAAACTAGATCCCACTTGTATATATTTTGAATATGTTTTGCACTAGTAGCAAGTTGCTATATGTTATATACATAAGTTGCCACAAAGACACAAGGTTTTATACACATGAGTTGCCACACATATAAGATATAAGTTACTATACATAATACACATAAGATAAAAGTTATCATAAAATTTTTATGAATTATCACAAAAATAAAGTTGCCACAAAAGAATAATCTATTATAAACATAAGTTGCCACATTATCATATACATAAGTTGTCACAATCCTAAAATATCATACATATAAGTAGTAAAAAAAGATTAAGTATCGAGTTTATATATAAATTGTCATAAAAATAAAAGTTGTCATATACTAAAATAAAAGTTCTACAAAAATAGAATCTATTATGCACATGAGTTGCTATGTATGTAAGATATAAGTTACCACACATATAATTTGTAAGTTGTTACAAAAACAAAGTTGGCACAATAGTATAATTTGTTGTGAACATAAGTCGTCATAAATTAAAATTGATCATATACGTGAGTTGTCACAAACATAATATGTCATACAAATAAGTAGTAAAAAAGAGCAAATTATTGTACATATAAATTTATATACAAACTGCTATAAAATTAAAATTTTCACACATATAAAATAAAGGTTGCTATAAAAACATCTACTA
Source organism: Panicum virgatum (assembly GCF_016808335.1). NCBI lineage: Eukaryota > Viridiplantae > Streptophyta > Magnoliopsida > Poales > Poaceae > Panicum > Panicum virgatum. Next base: position 42,831,079 of record NC_053143.1, read on the forward strand.
TATACATGAGTTGTCTCATATCTAAGATATATGATGCAAGTTACTATTAATAAAATCGATCATACACTCACATACATGAGTTGATAAAAAATGTCGGTGTCCCGACCCGGTGGTACAGATCCCAACTAGTAAATGCTGCGTGTTTCCTCGTCCCAGATGTTGATGCAAGAGGCAACACAGTAACGCACGGGTTTATCCTGGTTCCGGCCGCAGGGCCGTACGTCCAGCAAGAGGGTGTGCGAGAGCACTGTATTATCTTGCACCCGGAGTGCATGTAGTAGGGGTACAAGCGAGGCGAGAGAGGGAGGGAGGCTCCCAAGTCTCTGCTAGAGGAGGAGTTGTGCGTGGCAGGTAGCGATGTTGGAGCTAGGAGTGAGTGCGTGCTCCGTGAGCGATGTAATGTCTAGAGAGCCGACCGAACTAGGTGGCGATGGTAGCTAACGTCCCCTTAAAGAAAGCCCGCCTCTCCTTTTATAGTCACAAGGAGGGATGGTGTACATGCGCAGGGGAGCGTGGAAGTCGTCGTTTTCCCCCGAATCGCGGGGGTGCAGTGGTCGAATACTGTAGGAAGTACACTGTGGAGTATGGCGTCGGGCGTGGTGGTCGTCTTGGGCATCGTCCTTGACCTCGCGGAGATCACGTCGGCGTCCTGCCAACCCCAGCAGGCGGCGTGGTCGTCGCTGTAGGGTGTACAGTCCTCCAGATGTGGCGTGGTGGCGTTCCATGGGCCCTGCAGGTCAGGGTCTTGCGTGCACCAGCGATAGCGGGGCACGTGGCGATCCCGGACCCCATTGGACAAAGTACCGGCGTGTGCACTAAGGTGGTCCGAAGGTCGCGTGGAGGTCCCGGACTCCTCGAGGGGGAGGTCCGGGCCCCCGGCTGCTAATGATGGGCACCCCTCTTCAAGGGGGCGCGTGGCGACACCGGACCCCTCCCGGAGCGGAAGGCGGGTACGGGGCTATACGTGTGATGAGGTGGAGTCCGGACGGCCGGAGTTGGCAGAATAGTGATGGGAACAGTGCCGAGCCCGTCTCGTCCCGCGTCGCAGGTTCCACAGTGCTGCCACAGCGTTCGGGATGGCGGAGCAGTGACCGGAGTTGGCGGATGGGACTCCGGTCACAGCCACTGTGGGGAATGACGGTCTGACGCCGTCTGTGCTGAGCGCTGTGGAGGAGTGGTTGGCACTTAATGCCTCCGTACGACGGGCGGGTGAGCGGCAGGGCCGTTTGTCCTTTACGCTGAAGGGTGGCCTCGAGCGAGGCGGAGATGAGTTGCCTGCTCGAGGGTAGGTTCCCTACCCTCGAACGAGGCGGAGATGCAGGGCGCAGTCGAGGTTCCCGATGGGAGCCCTCAAGCGAGGCGGAGATCGCTCCACGGGTTCGAGGGGGATGCGAATGGGCTGTGGGCCTCTCCTTTCTTTGAGTCCTCTCCTTTCTTCCAAGTTGGAAGGAGGCCGTGGTCCTTCATGGGCCCAGTTGCCTAACGTGTGTTTTGTGTTTTTAGGGTTGATCTTAGTACCCCGATTAGGGTGTCCCTAATCGTGGTACCCGACAAAAAACAATACTCTTTATACACATAAGTTGTTACTACAGCAAAATGATATACACATAAGTTGCTAGAGCAAAGAGAATAAGTCATCACATAAGTTGTAAACTTGTAACTAGTGTAAAACATCATGAAAACATATGCAAGTGGGATCTAATTTTGTTCATCTCGTCGCGTAGAACATATTGGTGCAATCGGTTCTCGAAAAGGAAGTAATATGAAGTAGATAAAATATTTTTTAAAATAACTTCTCATATAAAAAAAATTATTTTCTTCTCAATGGGTGCATCTTGGCAGACCAAAGCATCACGCCGGGGTGGCGGGGGCGTTGGGCCGCAGGCGCGCAGGTCAAGATGTAGGACAATCTGGCACGAAATTTGTTGGGCTGCGGGCGTAGGCCAGAGGTGGGTCAGCGCGGTCGCGCACTCGCGCGACTTGTCATAGTTTAGATTTTTCCTTACAGTTTATAATCCAGTCTGCAAGGCTAACGCCATTTTTTGTAGACTATGTCAGCGTTAGCAGATCACGTGGATGACCCGCCGGCACAGGTTGGGCCTTGGTACACATCGTACCGAATTGACTGAGCCCGGTTAATTTTGGCCCAGTGGAATTTTTTTTTACGTGCTCCAACTCAGAAATTAGAATCCGCTGGGGTCGTGACTCGTGAATGCTTGGCGCCATTGACTTTCTCCGGGGAGTTTCAATCCTAGCAGCTATTTTTCTATTAGAATATAATTATAATATATGATAATATTTTAATTCTCCAAGTGATCCCTCCGTTGTAAATTGTATCCATTTTTACCCTAAGTTAGAATTTCCAAGTTTTGACCAAGTCTAGAGAGAATTGTATCAACATGTATTACATCAAATAAATGCTATTCCATGGTTAAAGAAGATAGCTTGATGTTGCATATGTTGGTGTTGGTTTCTATAAACTTGGCGAAAATTAGAAAAGTTTGACTTAGTACGACACTAAAACTAACTATAATTTGGAAAGAAGGAATTACTTTTTTTTCTAAAGCAAATGGCATTTGATGTTTCGCGTTGCCAAACTAGAAATGTTCGAACTTCGAAGCTACCGGCAGTCAAAGTTTCCAACATGTGACCTGGTTTCTGTTAGAACGTAATTTGACCAATGGGAGTAGCTAGGTCAATGCTTGAGCTCAATGAAATCATTGTCGCGATTTGAGATTTATACTCCCTCCGCTCTATGTTATAATTCGTTTGAATTTTTTAACCACAAGTTTGACCACTCTTCCTATTTAAAAAAAATTGCGCAAATATAGTTAAATGTAAGGTATTCTTGAGCAACTTTTATTAATAGAGCTAGCAATAATAAAAGAAGTGATATTTTGCATAAATTTTTAAATAACACGAGTGGTCAATTTCGTGGTCGGAAAAGTTAGCGAATTATGATTTGGCACGGGGGATTATATTTTTTGTTTAGAAAACTTCCACGAGCTTCTAATATTATATTGGCAGCTCACGCATGGGAATCGTGCTGAAGGAGTGGGGATTATCTCTCAGCTCCACCAGCGCGGATGAATAGCTAACTACCCGTTGGTTCCTTCATTCGTCAGACAAACCAAGGGCCAACCAAATAAACCTTCTCGAAGCAGCAACACGGCACCCACCAACCGTGGCGATCGAGCGACGTCAGACAGATCCGGCGCCGCCCATTCATTCACCCATTCATTCCATTCATCAGCCGGTCGACAAGGGCTCAATGATAAAACGGGCAGATTAAGCATTTCCAGCAGTGAAGAAGAAATCAACAATAATATACTACCTCCGTTTCAAATTATAGTTCGTTTGACTTTTTTTTTACCCTAAGCTTGACTACTCGTCTTATTTGAAAAATTTGTGTAAATATTGTCAAATATAAGTCATTTTTAAAGATCTTGTAGTGATAAAACAACACACGATAAAAAAAGCGATATTTTGTACAAATTTTGAATAAGATGAGTGGTCAAATTTAAGATCCAAAAAGTCAAACGACCTGCGATTTGGAACGAAGGGAGTATACAAGAACAGTATATAATTAATCCGGTGAAATTGACCTCATTGTACACGAGGACACGGCATTACGGCTTGGCTTCAGAGTAGTTCGGTCAGCCTGCATGTGTCTTCTAGATGCAACGGAATCGGTAGCAGCTCCCAACCTGACGCGCGCGAAAAATCTCCCAACACTGAACACCAAACGGCGCGGCAGAGGACGACCGGAGAACCCGTCAGGTTCCGGTCTCTGTTAATCTTAAAAAAGAAGAAGAAAAGGTTGCAGTCCTCCGATCTGAACTTCCTATCGTTCGTCAAATCTGACGACGCGCGTGGCGCCGGCCGGCCTGCTCTGCCCTTTTATCTTCCACGAAAGCATGGGATGGGGGCTCGCAAGTCGCAAGCTCACCAGTCAGGCAGTCACCCCACCACGACGCTCCCAGGCCTCCGTCCGTCCGGCCATCGCCAGCCTCGCAACGGCAGGCGGCTCTCCGAGCGCCAGCCAGCCAGCAGCTGCGTGTCGGTCCTCTCTCCGGCGAGGGATGATGGGGCGCGGCGCCGGGCGGCTGCTCGCCCTGCCGGCGTGTCTCGCCGCGATGCTGCTGCTGCTGGCCGGCGGGGCGGCGGCGGCGGGCGAGTGCGGCAGGGCGCAGTGCGGCATGGGGAGCTGCGCCGAGTCCGACGACTACACCTTCGGGTTCGCGTGCCAGTGCCGCCCCGGCTGGAGCCGCTACCACCTCGGCGGCATGCAGTTCCCCTACCTCCCCTGCGTCATCCCCAACTGTAAGACCTAGCCTCCCCCCTCCTCCCCTCCATCTCCGTTCCTCCAAGAACTCGCCGGCGTGAGCGTGGTCGCTCGCCCTCGCCATCAGCCAGCCCCAGGCGCCGGGAACGGCGGCTCTCGAAGTCAACCTTGGCACCTCGCCAAAGTCCACCTTGTGCATCACGTGCCAGGAGTCTTGCCACGGGACTTTACTTTTTTTTTTCCTTCCTTCGGAAACTTCTGCTGCACGCTTTTCAAAAGAAAAAAAAACTTCTGCTGACTCGGCAGCCGGTCAGGCTCCAAGTTTCCCGTGGCCCGGCTTGGACGGCCCGGAATTTCGCCCGTTGAAAACTTGGCCCAAAAAATATGTAGTCTTTGGCACGTGTCACGGGGTCAGAAATGTGAAGTGAACAAGCAAGGCTTGGGTTGCAGCTAGCGTTGACTCCTCTCTCCCTCCTCTTGCAGGCACCACCACCAACAGCTGCCAGGACGGGTCGTCCCCGCCGCCGGCTCCCCCACCGCCGCCGCCGCCGCCGCCGCCGCCGTTTACCAACTCCTCCATCTTCGACCGTAAGAGCTGCTCCCTCCAACCGCGTAGTACTCATGTCAGCTGAACTGAACCGAACCCATGGCTGAAGTGTGTCTTTCTCCTTCCGTTTCACCAGCGTGCCTGATGCAGTACTGCGGCGACGGCGGCGCCTGCGAGAAGGCGTCGGACTTCACCCACCGCTGCCGCTGCCGCGACGGCTACGCCAACCTCCTCAACGACACCACCTACCCCTGCTACCGCCAGTGTAAGCGACCCCCACGCCTCTTCCATGACCTCTCTCTCCTTAGCTGAAACGCTGAAGAGCCTAGCTAACCGGCCTGGTGCTCTCTGGTCTCCGGCGACGACGACGACGCAGGCTCGCTGGGGTCGGACTGCAGGGACCTGGGGATCGGCGTGATCAACGGGTCCACGCCGACATCAGCGCCGCCGGCGCCCTTCTCCTTCACCGTCAGGAAGTCCGGCGCCGGGGCCGCCGCCAAGCCCGTGGAGAGGCTGCTCGAGCTGCTCGCGCTCATGTCGTTTCTCTGGCTCCAGGCGGTCTGAGCTCGGCTTCTAGCTCATCTTTTTGTTAAGAATTTGGTACCATACGAGTTGTCTTCAGGTTAGGGTGCCGTGTATCATACAGTACAGCCCAGTTTTATTTATTTCCCATTGCATTGCACCAGTGTTATGTAAAAAAATTCTATTGAGAAATAAATTGGCAGCAAACACTACACTACAATACCCTGCATTCCTACTGTACATTCTAGGAGATCGACCAGAAACGCTCTAAACCAGAGCAACAACGATACGATGCGAAACAAACAGAACAGAAGCAGCGGCTGCACACCGACGAGATGACCAGACCGATCGGCAGAGCAACGACACTCAGCGAACAAACAAGCGATAGTAGTAATTTGGATCTCCATTAAGGTTTCGGATCCAGCCGCGCTTTGGATCTCCATTAAGGTTTCAGAACCAACAGCAATGAGAAGTTCAGAACCACCCGGTGCCGAAGCACAGAACCAACAGGATATCTCAAGGTCTATGATTATCTATCGCTACTAGCGCAACTCGTCATATATACCGCAATCTCAGCTAGAGCTTGGCTAATTACATATCAGTCTCCAGCTCCATAGTGCTACTGCTACTATTAGGTACTTGGTAACTTGAGGCAGCTAGAGTTGTGAGGCTATGTGACGTGATGCACCATGTACGGGACGAGCGAGGTGATGTCAGGGTGGGGGTGTTGAGGTGAAACCGGCGATGGATCACTGGAAGGAGAGCGACATCTGGGCCATGAAGAGGTTGATGACGTCCAGGTAGAGGGCGATGGCGGCGACCACATACTCGTTGTAGGTGTGGCGCTTGAGCAGCATGTGGGTGTCGAAGATGATGAAGCCCGAGAACACCAGGGTGGCCAGGAACCCGTAGATGGTCATGGCGACCCGTCCCAGAGGGAAGAAGATCTGCAAAGTCCAGTGGATTACAACATTACACTGTATGCCAAACAGGTGGCACGGAGAAAGATGGATCTGTTGAGAAAGAGGATCGGAAGACCGCGTTGTCGTCGGGCAGGCAAACCTGGATGACGAGGTACACCAGCAGCACGCTGAGGCAGGTGAACAGGAAGGGGAACATGAAGGTGAAGTCGTAGCCCTTTTTCACAGCCCAGAAGGTGAAGAGGGTGAGCCCCAGAACAGCAACTGCGGTGAGGATGGCAGCCTGCAGAACCACTTTGCCTGTTGACATAACACAAGAATTGCACTTCATCAGCCATAATATATATATATATATATATACATATACATATATATATATATATATATATATATATATATATAATACATAGTAGCTTCCTAAAAGACGTAATGCACTAGTAACTAGAGAGTAATTTAAAATGTTTAGAATGGTGTTTCCACCGCTTCCGCCATTCCCCTTCAAGGATTCCTCCTCTTGGATGGCGTTGGATGGTGGTATGTGGAGCCTGGAGGAGCTGTCGGTGTCACCATCAGCTTCAAGGGAGGTCGTCGTATCCGGTGAGCTGTGGCTTGTGCACCCTTCGCCGCCTTTAGTCCCCATTCCGTTGGGTGGTCCCTCAGATGGAGGGCGACAGCAGAGCGGCGTAGCTACGAGGGGTGGTGCAGGGTGCATCAGCCATGACGAAACCGGCGAGTATGCTGTTCGGTGGGGGCGCTAATCGGCGATCGGCGGTTATCTTACAGTCGTGTCGTGCCTTGTCTTTGAACAGTTTGTGAGTTGTGTCTCTCCTACATGTTGTTCTTGGTGTTGTATCCAGTTGTTCGAGTTCTTCTCTAGTTCTTTGCTCATCTGACTGTGTGGCAGTCCCTACTTGTAAGGTACTTGTATCAAACCATCACCGGCTAGTCCGGCATCCGTGGTTTAATGGAATTCAGGTGGGGATTTTTCGTCCCCCCCCCGGTGACCTCTCAAAAAAAAATGTTTAGAATGCCTGAAAGTTGGGCAGATAAGATTTCTTCACATTTACAAACCAACAGAAGGAAGTAAGATTTATTTCAGATCTATAGTCGTCCAATAAAAAGCAGTGTGCCATGGATTTCACATTTTCACCACAATTGAAGGAATATGCATGAAAATTGTGCAAGTAAGGTTTACTTGGTATCTAGAACAAATCAGAGAAAAGTTGGATTCAATTAAGATTGTTTTTTTAATATAACATAAGTAATGGGAGACATGGATTTTCTCACAACAAAAACACAAGCATTCAGCACATAAAACTCACAGGCAACAAATATAACATAGCCCAGTACTCGAAGATGATAGATACAGTAAGGTTTCTGCAAGATGATCCGGACCCAGTTGTTCTATCACAAAGTAAAAAGCTAGAGATCACGTAACAAAAACCAACTCATGCATCTTCATCAAAATGTAATGACTGCCACCACAGCGTATGTGGTGGTTTAAAACTAGCATACTGGCTGACCTGAAACTGAATGCATGTAAAACACATGCAGAGGAGTGATAGTGCAGATAAATCTTAAAAAGTATAGTACAAGCCAATGGTAAAAAGTAATTTTTTTCCTTATGCTAAAAGTAACTGTTGTGCAACTCACCCAAATGATACCACAAGAAATGAAACAGGACTTGCTAATGGACTCAATACAGGACATTGACCATTGCGAATAATTACTCTGTATGGCGACAACAGTAAGAAATTAATGGTATAAATTGCAAACAATGCAGGAGTTGTCCATTATACAGAAAACTATTTGTGCAGGCAAACAAGACCATGCAAGAATAGTACATTTATATGGTGCAGTCACAGGATTTGGTTTAAAAAAAGTTGACCCTGAGCTGATGCCCATCATCCTACCACTGCCAACAACTAAAGTCTAAAGATAGGGAGAAATCCTACTCAAATTCCACAAAGCTCATGAGTCCACCCCGAATTTTTGCAGGGAACAGAGTAATTTAACATTTATCTGCTGGCAGCAGAAGAATATCATAGTTGATAAAGAGTCACATACTAGTACGCCTACAGATGATCATCCATTCCTGCGCAAAAAAAGGAAAAAGAAGTTCCACTCTTCTTCTCTACCAAAACCCCCCACAGAGCCCCAAATCTGCTCTGTTCAACAATCAAATTGACAGCTACTGCATTCCCCCAAAAAGAAAGTGCAGGATCACACATCCCTAACAATCCATCACAACAATCACCAGATCGGAAGCAGAAGATGACAAATTGGCCCCAGAAACCACCAGAATTTCACCACCCGCTGCACCTGATCTACCCACATCACAGCAGAAAGCGAAGACACGGGAAATGGAGATGATGGCGGAACCGTGAGGCCGTACCGAGGCTGGTGGAGGTGGTCATGGCGATGCTGAGGCTGCAGCAGAGCGTGAAGACGCCGAGCAGCACCAGGTTCGTGGGGTGCTTCTCCCGGTACTTCAGCATGGGGAACATCACTGCACAGCAGATCAACCGCAACGCGTTAAAACTTAAAACCCGGCGCCGCTCATTCCGATTTAATTCCGCACCGCAGCCGAACGAACCAAGCACGCGGGGGCGACCGGAACCACGCGAAACCCTAGGGAGGGGAGGGGAGGGGAGGCCGGGAGGGGGCTCTCACCGATGAACGGGGAGACGAGGATCACGATGAAGACGGGCCAGACGGCGGCGGGGGGCCCCGTGGCGAAGAAGCGCGGGACGGCGCGCACGAGGCAGGCCGCGACGGAGACGGCCGCCGTGAGCGCGAACTGCAGCGCCAGGATCGCGTAGACCTTGCGCACGAACGCCCAGCGCAGCCGCGGGTCCTCCTCCTCCGCTACCTTCCTCGCCGCGGGCTTCGCGGCCTCCTCCGCCGCCTGATCCGCCCCCGCCTTCCCCGCGGCGGGCGCGCCCGCCTCGACGTCGGCGTCCTGGGGCTTCGGCATCGCCGGCATTCCGCGCGGCGATCGGCTAGGGTTCGCGCGGCGCAGTGGGGTTTTCGGGGCGGGGGAGTGAGGGGGGGGGGAGCGCGGCGAGGTCGGCGAGGGTGGGGAAAGGCGGCGCTATATACGGGCCGCGTCCGGGCCGGCGCGCGGGCCCACCTGGCAGCGAGCCGGGCCGGGATCTCCGATCCCCCGCGGCGGCGTCGGGCCTCGCGAGCGGACGCGTGTCGACCGGCCACCGGTGGGGGGGAGGGGTCCGGTACGCGGCGCGGCGACCGGTGGGGCCACGCGTTGACGATGGCCCCACCGGTCAGCAAGACGTCGCGCGTGGAAGTGGTGGTTTGGTGGGCAGAGTGACACGGGAAGGGACATGCGGGCGAGCAGGTGGGGCCGACGCGGGTCTACCCGGGACCTCTTGTCAGTGGCACGGGAAGGGACGTGCGGGCCCGCACCGGCACATGCGCATGTGCTGGCCGTTGGGGTAGGATTAGGAAGGAGGAGGAGGAGGAGGAGGAGAAGCCACGCGTCGACGCGTGGGTGGGCGGCGGAGTGGTGCCTGACTGGCTGCCGATTCACCAGTTGCTTCCCTTCCCTTGCAGATCAATCTTCCCATCCTTTTCCATGCAAAAGTGGTACATTTTCACGTGTTTTTCTTTTCGTTTTCTTGCTAAAGGGATTCAGGAAATTTATGGGAAATAGTTGAAGTCTACGTGGGAATTGGAGGTAAATTCTCCGATTTCTCCGGCCCAGGCAGCGGTCTACCGGTACTTAAAAAAACATCAACTTACCTGCTAGAGACGTCTAGATATCGGGATTGGGAGGAACATTCTAAGATATCTAGTATGAGTGCTTGTTAATTTAAGCATGTGTACAATCTATACCGAGAAAGAAGATTCGAGGGAATGCGACGTGACTTGCAGTTGGTGGTGTGGACCGCTGGGTGGGGGCGGAGGTGGTGTGAGGGTGGGTGTAGAATCACGCGTTTTATATATTGGGATTAGGATGAACTTGCTAAGGTATCTAATGTGGGTGTTTATCAATTAAGTACGCGTACAACCTACACAGGGAAACAAGTTTCGAGGGAATGTGACATGACTTGGAGTTGGTGGTGTGGACCATTGGGTGGGTGGGTGCAGAATCACGCGGTTGGTTCCCTAGTTCTTTGAACCCTTTTCCATACGGATAGTTCAAGCAGTATCGCGTTCTACTTTATTTCTTTTTGCTCAGCTTGCTTTTTTTTCACTTTGGCATCTAGGAAGGATCGCATATGATGCTCGCGGTACATGCCGTGTTTATTAAGAATGCACTATTAGAACTTTCGCGGAAGGTGGTTTTACAGAGGTTGCTGCTCGAAACATGTTCTAGTTTGGTTAATTTCGATCTAGTCTGCTGTCTACGACACCCTCTCACTTAACTATGGATAGTTCTAGGTTGTGATCGTGAGGCACAGCATTAATTAACAAAGCACGTCCCTTGGGTGCTTCGTTGCGACCCGATCGAACGCGGCGTACCATGGTGCTTCATTTAAACCACTACTTTTACAAGGCTGTTTCCGTCCGATGGCTTGCTTTTCGATTGGTACGGTACTCGAGAGCTGGCTAAGCTAGCGGGCTCAGCTCGGGGCTCCGACCTCGCTCCGGTCCTAGGTAGCTACAGCCTACATGGGTGATGGGGTCATGCATGATACACAGATACAGCAAGCATCCCGGCCTAGCTCTTCTTCCACGTAAGGCTCTCACACACCACACCGCGCTCATTGTTAGGTTATGGGCGCGCGCGTACGTGGACCGCACGGTGACAAACACTGAAAGTTTCCATCAATCACGCAACCGATTGTTTGATCTCTTTTTTGTGAGAAAGGAAAATTTGCCGCAACTTGACTTATCAAGAAGTTAATAAATAATCTTAAATTTGGGTAAATTTATAAAAAGTTTACTATTATTTATATATTCAAATAGGTTTAGTATAAAAGTATATTACATGATTAATCTAATAGTACTTATTTTGTAATATAAATGTTATTGGTTAAATTTGAAATGGTTTGACTTCTTGAAAAACAATTCGTAAAGCTTATGGATTTTCTTCCGGAGATTGTCAGAAAGGAAGGTACCTCCACATATCACAGTAGAGAGGGGCATCCACAAATCGCAATAGGGAGGTACAACCATGCGTTTTGTAACCAGCAATTTCAGTACAAACTAGTGAGATGGCCTGTGTATTTGCGCGACTAGTATCGAGAATCTAATTAAATTTTTATATATATTGGTATTATTATTATTAAATTTATACTTTTCCTTTATGTTGTTATTTTACTATAGCACTCTATGTCTAGTTCTTAAAAGTAATTTAAATGTAGATATATTGTCATAAGTTTTTTTTGTTAGGGCTCTATTACTATCTCCATTAGTCAATCTCCCTTTTCTTTTAACTTGTTCCTATTCTAACTAAATAACTTTTGCTGGCTTTATTTTTTAATCAATAATATAAGTTGATAATTTATACATAACTTGAGGTATCTTTGCAAACAGGGTAGCTAAAGTTATTTTTGATTAATGTCTTCATAACAGCAATGATTAGTTATTTTCGTTAGTCATAGCAATATTTTTTATTTATTTTCTGATTAGCATGATTATTTATATGTCTTGAGACTGAATATACATAAAAAAGCAAGTGTTTTAGCAATAGAGATTGGAAAAATAGAAAATTACTTTTTATCTCGCTTGATTCTTTTTCGCACTACTTCTCCACCGTATATTGCCCAGCTCTGATCGCTTGCTTATTAATAAACGATTTGTGATTTTTTCCATCTTCGTTATCATATCTTGTATCGCTGCCGCTGCACGCTGTCTCGAACTCTCGATCGTCTCGCTCAACATGTTACTTTGCCCAGTCGCCCCGTCTCTCAACTACATGTGATTACCGTCTTCAAGCCTGATAACAACATTGCTTATTACTCTAAAGGGCCAACTCACAGCCGTCATGGACTATACTGCTCCTGCTAGTCGCGACTCCGGGTCAAGATGAACACTCAACGACCTGTGCATGTGAGATCGATTGGATTGTAGGCTCAAAAGGTGGTTGCTTCATATTTTAATCTTCACAGTCCGTGTGTACAAATAAGTTTTCTATTTCCATGACTTAAGTTACCGCAATTCATATAAATAAGATATAGAGTATTTTAGATTATTTTTTAATGGCAGTGGTGGGTTAATTTTAATTAGGCATAAGGGTATTTTGAGAAATTTTATCATAATGGCAGTGGTGGGTAATTTTATTTTTTTTCTTTTTTCTCCGATTAACGTGAGAATTTATAGGCCTTGAGAGCGAACGTGGAGACCCCTTTTGTTGGCCAAATAATAAGATAATAGATCACTCTGTTCATCAGCCGAAATCACCTAGCTTTTCTAGCGGATTCTCTCACAGAACACTATTAAACTAGCCAAAATCAGCCAGTTTTCCCATCAGCAGAATAGAACAAATATCTAGTTGAATCTATCTCGCGTGTTTGGTAGCACTACCCATATACATTTTGTTCCCCTCAGCAAATGTTACGTTTCGTTGCAGCGGTTGGTTTCGACGATAGTTTTGATTTGCTGCCGTGCCGCACACAAAAAATTTGCCGCGTTGCATTAGGCAACCCAGCGCCTGCCGCCCGCTCTCCACCACTTCTAATTAAAACTGTGCACACTTATGAGAGATAGAGTAACTTCATCACTCTCCTTTCTATTAATGAAAAATGTGCTCAGGTAGGGCCGTACAAGGAGTAACTTCATCAATCTCAAATATATGTGGCATGATAGAGAGGGGTCCGACTGGAGTGCAAGTAGCACAACCGTGCAAGGCTGCAAGCAACGCTTGCTAGGCCTCCGATCCCCATCGAACGGTGCATGTAAATTTTGCAAAAGAACCCTCCCGCACCAGCAGATCCGCCCCATGTACACTTTGCACAAGCCCCCTCCAAATACTATACCTCATCCTCACCGGTTCGTGAGTTCATGTGCCTGGTGATCACGTAATCTCCACGGTTCGGCGTGACGAGGTGCCGCCGCCGCCCTCCATCCAACCGCAAGAACGAGCTCTGGCCGGGCACGGACGGAGGACACTCTGTCTCTTCCCGCAGGTCGCCAGAACTCGGCCGCCGGCCACCACTCGGCCGCCGCGCACCACTTCCTCAGACTCGATAGTTCAGGCTTCTGGTCGGTGTGGGTCCCTGCTGCGGTATTGGAACCTGCGTCCACTGGTTTTAATTTCAACGATCAGCTCATCGCCTACGTGCGCCCGGCTCAGGTGAAACAACGATCATGCTTCTTGCATCAGGTGAACAACGCGGAATGATTAATGCTAAATCCTATTTGCTGCAGGAGGAGAATAGTTAGTCGTATAATAATAGATGAAGTTGGGCATAATAGGCGTAATTGCCCAAACAAGGGGAGCTGAAGCAGCGGCTCAAACATGCTCGCATTTACCTGTGGCAATGAAGCAATGTGTTTAGTGCTACACTTTCAGGATGATTTGCTAAAATAATGTGCACTTATATTTTTTTAGATGCCAAAAACAATTTGGATGCTATGTCAATTCTATAGTTTTATTTTCTCTTTGGATCCTGGAACACATTTGTATTCAAGAATTCCTCCACTGTAACACCTGTCCCAACTTCCTGCCTTCTCTGCTCTTATTTCATATGCAGCAGCAGCATGTTACCTATACATACAACTCGATTGCTGAGGCAAAAGATCATCTATTTTCATTCTTGATCACTCTTTCATTCTCATAACTATTGATGTCTGCAAACACATACACACACTATGCATCTATGCTGCTCAATTCTCTGAATTTAGCTAACATAAGAGAGAAAACAATCTTGCATTATCGAAGCAGGGAGCATTCTCACAAGCCGATTTTTATTAGCGACACAAAACTGATGTACATACTCAATTTTACAGTGCGTCAAAGTTGTATAGATGTTCATTACAATGGCAGGAACAACAATTTTGTCTGCACAAACAAGGATTACAGCAACTACCACCTCCATGTTGCGTCCTCCAAAATCATAGAATGAAAATGAAGCAGTTATTGCCCACGGAGTGCCCTTGACAACGGCAGCGAAAGAAGTTTGTGGCCAAGACCTGGGGCATCTGGAGGATGCCAGACAACGAACTTGTCAAGGCGTTGCCCTGCATCCTAGAGGTCAAGGCGTCCTGCATCTTAGCCTCTTAGGGGCCACGGCGGCGGCGCTCCGAGGCCTGATGGCGGGCGGCGTCCTCCATCCTAGGGGCTGCGTCGGCGGTGCTCCAAGGCCTGATGGCGGGCACGGCAACCTGTAGCCTTGTGGAGCAACGAGGAGGAGGAAAGTGGTGCGCGGCGGCCGAGTTCTGGCGAGCTGCGGCAGCGCTCGGATGGAGGCAAGCCGGCGGCCGAGTTCCGGCGAGCTGCGGCAGCGCTCGGATGGAGGCAGGCCGGCGGCGGTCGAACGAGTGAACACCACACCGATTACGATTGGGATTAATCTTGCCAAGGGGGTTTTCGTATTTTTGTTTTGCATCTCTGATGGGGTGCTGAGAGGGTTTATGTGTAAAAAAGTATGTCACCGTTGGATAGTCATCGGACACATCACAACAGCTGCTTGCACGCTTGCACAATTGGCCTGATTGCACCCAAGTAGCCGCCGATAGAGAGAGTTTGCACGATAACTTAGCATCAAGTTCTAAGTGACTTGCAGAGAGCTCAACATCGAAGTAGCAACTACTCCCTCCATCCCAAATTATACCAGTCGTTTTGGCTTTTCTAGATTCATAGTTTTTGCTATACACCTACATGTATATTTATGTCTAGGTGCATAAAAAAATCTATGAATCTAGGAAAACTAAAACGACTAATAATTTGGGACAGAGGGTGTAATAAATAGCTTGATTTCTAATAGTAGTAGACATCTAACAACTCTCGCGGCTCGTCTCAGCTGAGCATTCGAAGTTCATGCTGCAATAATCCCCCGCTCATGTCCTAATCGCCGGAGTCTGCAGGCCAACAGTATATATATTCCACCACCAGTTAGTATTGTCCAACAAATAACGTCATTATTGGATTATACAAGAAGCCAACGCCTTCTATTTCATTCAAGTACATGCATCATGTTGTAAAAAGGACACATGGGAAGTTGAAAACTCAAAATTACCAGAATACCTACCTACCTATAAGCTTTGTAAAATGAGAGTATCATTTGGACAAGTAAAATTTAATCTCCAGCAGAAAATTGCAAACAATACCCAAGGCAGAAAACAGCTTCACACATTCCACTCTTAAACCATGAGTAGAACTGTACAACACAGTCCAATCATCCGTACCACGTGTTACAAAACTGTTGTGTTAAATAGACATCTCAAGCATTCTATGAAGAAAAGTGTTGTTTTATAATAATCCCACTCAATCTACCAGACAAAACCAACCTTGCATGACAGCATATTCTATTTTTATTTAAAAGATTTAGCATACCCCTGCCTTCTACTGATGAAAGCATAATTTACCATTCTAGTGAATAAAAAAAGATCACATCACTGCATACAAATTTTAATTAAAGTAAGAACAAAAAAAGACAGTATTATACCATGCTAGCTTCAGCAAAAGCCCCACTTGTCCGTTGTCTTTTTGGATATTGATTGTGTTCATCAGAAGCAGTGACGTCCATTAGGTTCTTCCTTGGATTCATCCTGGGCACTGCCTACTTGACTTGAATGCTTACTTGTGCCTGACAAGAAGTTAAAATCAAAACTTATCAAAGATCATCTTATTAAGTATTATATACCAGGGTATAATGCCCATTGAATCAAATTTGTGCATGATCGATGTTTTCTACCAGTTAGCATTTCAAGGACCAAGAGCGAAGAAAATATTGGAAGTATAAACTTAGTTTACTGAGTAGGTGCAATCTCAAGAAACTTTTATCAAGTGAGCAAGCTTAGTAAATAGTAGCTCACTAATTCAAGTTCAGTTTTCGAACTACCATAACATAAGATGAGCTCCCTCCATTTTAAAATAACGATGATCAAAAGCTGCTTCCCATAATTTTGTACTATGGAAACCCTACCTAAAAGTCATCAACAAACAACACATCCAAAGCAAAATCTAGATACTGAGTTTGGAGGATAACAGATTTCTAGACTAAAGCTCAGGTTGATGTAACAGGTATGAATTTACCTTGGTTTCCACTTGTCTGAACTGGACCCTTCTGATGGAGCTCCTGAGGTTTACCAGCTTTCAAACTTTCATCTGAAGGCCAAATAAGTCCATTAATTAAGTTGGTGCAAGACAAACAAACATGCACAATCAATCCCGAAGAAAGTAAGTGATAATGGGGACATGAGATCTCTTTTAGCCGCCGCAGTCTGATGCCAAACAGGATGAACAGTAGAGTCAATAGGATCGGTTTTAGTCTTGGCAGTTTATCATGTAAGCTAGACTAAAATCACAAGCTGCCCAGGTGCATTCAAGCTACCAAACACTAATCAGCATGGAGTTGAACTCCCACACAAGGTCAATGCATATGCAAAGGGACTTGTAAAAGGAACGGTAAGTATTTACCAAGAATATCCGCTATCCAGGTTGCTGCCTTGGCATGCAATTCTGCCACCGACAAGCATTCATCATCATTAACTGTCTCTCGTATGCAATTGCTAATACAAGATGGTGCAAAGAAAAGGGTACCCTACCATTAGCTGATTCCTTAGACTGCCTTGAGGAAAGCAGACTGCAAATAAAAGAGGTAATATAAGAAACATGCTTACGTGAACGCAGTATGGGAAAAACAATCAGAACAAGCAGAGGCGTTGTAAAGTACCTCTCCCTCCTCCGGAGATAGCGCTTGGCAAGCGCAGATGCCTGCGGCCGGCGGGGATGGTTCTTCCTGCGATACCTCCAGCCAGTACTGTGTCAAAGGTTACAACCAAATGATGAAACAAGTGTCACTCGAACCGGAGATCAACAGGTTAGTGTAGATGCAGAAGACACCAAAGAGAGTGAGGAATTTTTCAGTTAAATTTACCTGGAGCAGATCGGAAGCACATTGTTTGGTTTCGTCGGGCTGGGCGGTTGGAGCACCACGCCTTTCAGCTCTGGGGTCCTGTGAACCAAGTCGTAGGCAATCTCAGCTGCCCGGTGCCTCACGCGCTCCCAGGATGCCCTATTACAGGTTACATTCATTAATGGCAAGGAGAGAGTCCGAGGAACAACAACGGCAGATGAATTGCAGACCTATGAATTGACGGGCAAAGAGATCAAATGAAATGCTACGAATTGTATGTACGCACACGAGATGCTGCTTGGCGTGGAGCGCGGTGAGCAGGATCGAATGGATCCTGAGGATGCCCTGGGAGCCATGGTTGCGGCGCTTGGACAAGAAGGCGCTCTCCTGGCTGCCGGCGAGGATATCCGCCAGGCAACTGTGCGCGACGAGGAAGAGATGCAGGACCTGGGCCTCGAGTCTCAGCAGGCGGCGGTCTTCCGGCTGCACGAATCGTGGATCGCGGCGACGACGACGATTTCGCCGGCACGGCGGAGGCGGAGCACCCGCCCTGCGGCGGATCCGGCACCGGTGCCTTGTAACACCGCGCCTAGCGGACAGTCCGCTGGGGACGGCGGACGGTCCGCGACGGCTCTATTTCCATCACTCCGAGACCGTGGTTCGTCGGTCACCGCCACGTGCCGACCGTCGAGCTCCTTCCCGACCATCTCTGTACGCGGCATTGAAGTCGCGCACCGCTCCTCCACCCACCCCGCGCCCAAGCCCTCGTTCTCTCTCTCCCTCAGTTCACTCTCCCTCTCTCCCGACGCCATGAACGGAGTGTGAACTCCTCCCGTTCGCCGGCCGATTTCACGAGCTTCCCTCCATGGATTTCAAATCCACCGCACCAAGAGCTCGACCACCTCTCTAGCTTCCTCCTCAACCCCGCAAACCACGGCCACGACCTCCACCTCGCCGGGAATCCCAGATTCCCCGGCCGCCAGTTCGAGTTTGGGCCAAACTCGACCTCACCGTGGAACTCCATCGTCCGAGCACTGTTTCCTTCGCCCAAGGGCTCAAATCGATTGTAAGTGAGTCGCTCATGCTCATGTTCCCCCGTTCCTCCACGTTCTTGTTGTTTCCACGCACGTTCACGACGATGTCATTTTGACCGCCATGGGCCGCACGTCGCCGACTAGGTTAGGATTGATTTCTTCGCGTGCGTCACCCATGCCCGTGTGCGCCTCTTCTAGTAGATGGTGTAGTGCTAGCCTCGCTGTCGGTCGGGCCGCCGTCGGCGGGAACGGCGCGCCGCGCGGCCGCGCCGGCATCACTGGTGGTGGCGCGCGGTGTCAAAAGATGTGAACTGCGGACGGTCCGCCTAGGAGGGCCGGACAGTCAGCAGGTCAAATTAGAAGTTGTCCAGAGATGATGTTGTCACTGGTGGTTTCGTAGAACTGAACTGCGGACGATCCGCTATGGGAGAGCAGACAGTCCGCCGTAGAGTTCAAGATTTGTCCAGAGACGATGTTGTCTCTGGTTGGTTCGCAGGGTTGAACTGCGGACGGTCTGCTATTGGAGGGCAGACAGTCCGCCGTAGAGTCTAGAATTTTGTCCAGAGACGTTGTCGTCTCTGGTGGATTGACAGAGTGAACTGCGGACGGTCCGCCAAGGAGGGCCGGACGGTCCGCAGTAGAGTTTAAAAGTTTGTTCAGAGGCGTCGTTGCCTCTGATGGTTTTGCGGAGCTAAACTGCGAACGATCCACTGTTTGAGAGCAGACAGTCTGCGGTATAGATTTAAAATTTGTCCAGAGAGGTAGTTAGTTCTGGTGGGATTGCAGAAGTGTGTTGCGGACAGTCCGCCAGTCAGTCTAGAAATTCTCCAGAGACGTTGGGGGTTCTGGTGGGTCTGCGAAGTTGAGCTGCGGACGGTCCGCCATTTGGTTGCGGACAGTCCGCAGGACATTTCATTTCGGGTATAGTGATTATATAGTTTGAGTTGCCCTCAATCATTTCATATGCATTTGTGTAGCATCCGCAGCTGAGGGCCACGTATATGAGGTGATTGTGGCACCGCAGGAGCAGCCGGATCAAGTCCAAGAAGAGAGGCGTGAGAACCCGGCCCAAGGCCCGTCCGACCCCAGCTCTGAGCAGCAGCCCGAAGGCAAGCCCTGGTGCACATCCTATTAATTTAAATTATAACACCTATATATGTATTTATTACTTGTGCATTATGTTTAGGATTTGTTTGAAACCCTAGTTGTATGAACCCTAGGTTTCCTTGAGTTATACTAGTATGTATAGGACGATAGAAATACTATGCTAGATAGGGTTCGGTAGAAGTCGAGTAATTTCCACTTACTCGCGAGATATAGGTTATTTCATGTTTCCCTATATGAGCTACTAATCTTGGAATGAAAGGAAAAATAGAGTTTGAGACCGGGCGGAGAAAAATGTAGCTCCGTCTGTGTCGGTTAAGGACCGTACCGTTGTCGGCCCTACTGATCATGTTTGAACTGTACTAACCGCATGCCGGGAGTAGGAGGTAGTCGATACCGGTAAGTCTAGTACTGCCTCGCGTTGAAAGTACAGAACTTCATCACCACTCCTTAGGGCGAGTCGGGTAGTCGCGGAGAATTGGGTTGCATGTATTTACTTTTGGTGGTCTCTCGTTGAGCCCGGCTGACTATATGTAGGTGGGACGGTTCTGTAGTTCGAGGCGGGGAGGGGAATGGTTGGCTCGTATCGTCCGACGGGGCAAATGCGTGCCGTGTTGGTTAGGTCCACCTTGCAAGGTTAAATCGAATCGATTCGCCGTCAGTCGCTCTTGGACATGGGCACCTTGATCATTGTGTCGCCTCGTAGTGATGAGATGAAAAATGAATGATATATGGTTATGATTACTTGGAATGTTATTATATGTCTCAACATGTTTGCTCTAGATATGCTAATGATAGATGATGGTTAAGTTATATAGAATCATGAGCTAAAATATGGCAAAATAAGGATTCACTTTAGTCGTTGTTTTCCGCAAAACTATCTATCAGACAAAAAGCTTTGCATGTCTAGATATGTGGGCTAAGTATACCCAATAGTCGGGTAAGTCTTGCTGAATATTAGTTACTCAGGGCTTTTGTTGAAATATTATTTCAGAACACTCAGACATAGACTTCTGTCCCTGCTGCGTTAAGTTCATCCGCCGGGATACAGAGGGATGGGAGGTTGTGGAGCCAGACGCTTAGTTAGGGATCTCCCTAGGGTACACTTTTGATAGTTGTAGGGCGCCATCAGATTCTCATTCATCACCGCTGTCGCTTTTGCCGGAACGTGTCAAGGATACGGCGCCCTTTGAACATGAGGAAATAAAGAGGGCTTTATTTCAAATGTTTCCTACAAAGGCACCAGGGCCAAATGGCTTGCCGGCACATTTTTTCCAGCGCCATTGGGAGCTATGTGGTGAGGAGGTAACTAAAGTAGTCCTACGGGTTCTCAAAGGAGAGGATGGTCCGTCACTGATTAATAACGCTTGTATTGTGCTTATACCAAAGGTGGAGAAGCTGGAGGAGCTGGGCCAGTTCAGACCCATAAGCCTGTGTAATGTTATTTATAAAATTGCATCCAAGGTGATGGCGAATAGGCTGAAAATTGTGTTGCCAGAGATTAGGGCGACTGATCACAGACAATATTATTACAACTTACGAATGCATGCATTTTATGAAGAAGAAAAGAGCTCGTGGGAGCAGATTCTGTGCACTTAAGCTGGATATGAGGAAAGCTTATGACCGGTGGAATGGGACTACTTAAAAGCTATTATGCTCCGGTTGGGCTTCCACCATTTATGGGTGGATATGATTATGAAATTGGTAACTACAGTTTCTTTCTTAGTTTTATTTAATGGAGATTGTTTGGATACTTTTGCTCCATCAAGGGGGATCCACCAGGGGGATTCGGAGGTCCTCTCGTGCCTCCTAAAATCTAGATCTCAGTCATCGAACCTCAGTGGAATTAGTGTGGCAGCATCAGCTCCGATGGTTAGCCACCTTTTGTTCGCAGATGGCAGCCTGCTGTTTTTCAAGGCAAATAGGGAGAACGCGGATGAGGTGATGGATGTACTACATATCTATTGCCAGGCTTCTGGGCAGAGGATCAATATAGATAAATCATCTATACATTTTGCCAAAGGGGTGAGTGGAGATATCTGGGATGAAATCATGAACTCTCTAGGAGTACATAATGAAGCGTTGAGTGAAAAATATTTGGGCATGCCCACGGATGTGGGCTCTTCGACCACAGGAGCTTTCAAGTACTTAAAAGATAGGGTGTGGAAGAAGGTTCATGGCTGGATGGAACAATCTCTGTCAGCTGGGGTTAAAGAGGTGCTGATGGCACAAGCTGTGCCGACTTGCTCTATGTCTTGCTTCAGGCTGCCACGAGGTTTATGCTAGCATATTGACGATTTGCTCTGAGGCTTTTGGTGGGGAAGCAAGAAGGGTAAAAAGGAAGACGTGCTGGGTTGCATGGGAAGAGATGACGAAGCCAAAACACATAGGAGGACTCGGCTTTAGAGATATTGAGCTCTTTGATCTTGCTTTGCTTGCTCAACAGGCCTGGAGAATTTGCAAGAGCCAACTTCTCTGAGCGCACGAATCCTAAAAGCAGTTTACTTCCCTAAGTCTGAATTCTTGAATGCGGAAATCGGCTCCTCGCCATCCAGAATATGGCGAGCTATTGTCGATGGCAAAGATGTGCTCAAGAAAGGTCTAATACGAAGGTTTGGGGCTGGCGAAGATACAGATGTTTCTGGCATGAATTGGCTGCCAAGGGATGGATTGATGAGGCCGGTGAGCTGCATCAGCACCACACCGTCAAGAAAGGTATGCGAGCTGATTGACCCAATACTGAAGATATGGAATGTGTAGGCTCTAAAGACACATTTCATACCAATGGACAGGGAACAGATAATTAGTATACCACTGACCACCCGAAGACAGCAAGACTTTTTGGCATGGCACTATGAGAAATCTGGGGTGTTCTCAGTTAGATCGGCGTACCGGATGTTAGTCAACAACTGAAAAACAAGAAATGACTGGATTGAGCACAATGCTGGCCGGTCGGACGTGAGAGCAGAGCAGAAGGAATGGACGGACCTGTGGAATGTTAAAGTCCCATCTAAGGTTCGTGTCTTCCTATGGAGGCTCGTGAAGCAGTCAATACCAATTGGAGATGTCCGACATCACAGAAACATGGCGCAAAACAGCAGTTGTTCCATTTGTGGTGGACAGGATTCATGGAGGCACTCTTTGTTGGAATGTAATATGGCTAAGTGTGTGTGGATTCTGCAAGGAGAAGAGTTATTGGAGTTTATCAGACAGGCGTAGAATAATGATGCTCGTGGTTGGCTGCACAAAGCTATGGGAACCCTCCAGCATGGGGACCTTGTGCGGCTAGTGATCACTCTGCGGTCAATTTGGCATGCAAGACGAAAGGCGATATATGAAGACATATTTTAGAGTCCACTCTCGACTCACAGTTTTATAGAAAGATTCCTTGTGGATCTGGAAGGAGCAACACCGCAGATAGAAAGGAGGGGTGGTGTGCAAGCCAGTGCCTCTCGCTGGATTCCACCTCTGTGGGGAATGATGAAGGTGAATGTAGATGCTGTGATCTCTAAGAACTTGTGCATTGCGACTATGGCGGCGATTGCGAGGGACGAAAGAGGATCTTTCCAGGGAGCATCAGTGCTTTGTCATGGAAGGTGTTTCGTCCCCAGAAACGGCAGAAGCTATGGCCTGTCGAGAAGGTTTAGCGCTTGCTAAAGACCTTGCATTGCAAAAGATCCGGATTGCCACTGATTGCGCAAACGTGGTAAGGAGTATACAAGGCCATGGGACGGGGCCCTATGGCCACATCACCAGGGAGATAAAAGCAGAGATGGCAAGTTTCACGGAAGCTGAAGTCGGAGAAGAAAGTCAAATGGAGAAGCTCATAGTTTGGCTAAGAGTTCAATTTATAATTCAGTAGGTCGTCATGTTTGGTTGTTATCTCCTCCTGATGGAGTTTGTACCGGTCAACCTAATATATGAATAAAGGCCGTACATTTCTAAAAAAAAACTAGCTACTCCCTACGTTCCAAATTATAAGTCATTCCAAGAATCTTGGAGAGTCAAAGTTTTTCAAGTTTGACCAAATTTATATGACAAGATAATAACATTTATGATACCAATTAAGTATCATTAGATTCTTTGTTAGCTATATTTTCATAGTGCACCTATTTGATGTCATAAATTTTTATATTTTTCTCTATAATTTTGGTCAAACTTTGAGATGATTTGACTCTCCAAGATTCTTGGAATGACCTATAATTTGGAACGGAGGGAGTACTTCGTTTTTCCTTCCTCTCACAAAAAAAAACTATTTCATTTTCCCAAAAACGCGATACGAATCTACGATACAGCATCAGGCACTCAAGACTAAGGACTCAACGTGACATATGTTGCGCAAGTAGCGGTAGCAACTGAACAAACTCAACTTAACAGTAGTCGGCATCCAACGACACCGGTATAGTTGTCCATTTGGCCCGCAGCCCGCTAGCACGACACGAAGCCCGAATTTTTGGCCCGGCCCAAACTCGGCACAACCCAAAGTCCTACGAGCCCGGGCTGGACCGGCCCGATAACCCGTGCCGAGCTTGGGCCACAACCGTGGCACGTCGGGCGGCACGGTCCGGCCCGTAAAACAATGGTCGGGCTAGTCCGGCCCAGTACCTGGGTCTTTCCTGTACCCCCAGCAGCCCAGCCCCTAGCGCAAAGAGACCCACTGGCCAACCTGCCCAACCTGCCACGAGCTCCCGATCCCCACTCCCAATTCCTAACCCTAGCTCATCCCCAGTCTCCCTCCTACTCGCCTCCTCAACTCCATGTCTCCCTCCTCTCGGCTCTGCAAAAGCGGCGGTTGGGGCCGGCGGGTGCGGCGGCGGCGGCGCGTTGGGCCAGCAACAGCCAGCGGGAGCGGCGGCGGCAGGCGCGCGGCACGCTCCGCAGCGGTAGGTGTGCGCGGCGCGGCGGGCTCCGCGACAGCGGGAGCGGCGGCGCTGCGGAGGCGGGTGCAGCAGCGCAACGGGCGTCGCGAAGGGCGGGCGCGACGGCGGCAGGAGATAGGCGCGGCAGGCAGCGGGCAGCGGCCTTCATCGAGCGCGGGTGACGGGCGGCACGGGCACGATGCCATAGCGTGCTTTTTGGGCCGGGCCGGCACGAAGAGAGGTCCGTGGGCTTGTGCTTGGGCCGAGGTCACGACACGTTGGGTGGCATGGCCCGGCCCGTTAGCCTGGTCGTGCCGGGCGTGGCCCGATCAGGTCGAGCTCGTGCCAGCTCGGGCTCGGGCCGGACCGGGCCGGGCGGCCCGAATGGCCATCTATTGACCCCGGTAGGTAGGTGGTTGCTTTGACTGCCTCAGCCTCCCAGAGCAAGGCGTTCAAAGTTCAACCTGCACGCAGCTCAAGTCCTAATCAACGCCGCTGCAGTCAGCAAGTATTCCAGAAGTTAGTACAATGAATAAATCCAGCAATGCACTGCAAAATGCAAATGGAGGTTTCTGATCATCAATAGATCAGAAACTATGACAGCAGTACATTGATGGGATAGATGAAGCTGCCGAGGAAGTATGGACGACGACGGATGTGGCCGGCGGTGAGGGAGGAATGGCATCGAAGTCCGGCATGCCGAATGTAGGTGGAGGAACAGACGGGCCGGCGCCGTTCCACCCGGCGTGTGCGGATGCAGTGAAGGTGCCGTAAGAGGCATCCTAGCCGGTCGCCAACGTGGATCCCAGCGGAAGGAACTGAAATGGTGCCGGTCCACAGCTGTGCTTTGACGGTCTGCCCTCGATGTCGGAGAGGCGCGTTGCCGGATTCGCCGACGCGGCGCTGGGTGTGGCAACTGGGATTGGCATGGTGGTAGCAGACGGAGCGGAGGTGGTTGGGGCGGTGGCGGCGGCGGTGGAGGTCCAGACATGGCGGAGGTCACTGATACCAGATTGTCAGGACCGCTAAGACCACGCAGGTTGCAGTTGTGGGATGTTGGCGACCGGGGAGAAGGATCCCGGTGGCGGCGCTGCCGCGACGCCATCCTGACGCCGGCGTCGAGCAAGAAGAGAACGTGAGCGAGATGCAAGATCTAATTAATCTACAACTTAACTGTCTTACAAGATATCTTAGCATACATATATGACTCCGCTAAGGCTGATACACACGATCTAAAAAAGCTAACTGACGAGGAGCATGCGTCTGGGCGCCAAGTCCTGTTCGTCTCCTTCAGCCACGCTTTTCCTTCTCCTTCTCTCGTAGACTTGGCCGGTCATAACAACCTCACTGCATGGTTAGTGTGAAACACACTATTACACTTCCTAATCAAGAAGCAAAGAGAAAATGAAGCATAAAAATTCCACAAATCTAAACAACAGTTTAAAATTTAAGAAGTTTAACCAAGAACAGACAAGATGATCGAATATTTTTTAATCAGTGATGGATTCAACCAGTAGTAGTCCTCGAGAATGGAGCACCATGCATTGCCAATTCACCTGCATTTGTCCCTGTTGAGACACCGAGTTACTTAGTTTTGCTCCTAAGTACAAAACATACTCTGAGACTAGAGCAGCAGTTTTTTCAATTTACCTGCATTTGCCGCTGATGGCATTCCAGGGTCTCGAGAATTGCGAGCCAAGGCACCAACCGTAGTCTGTGATACTAAGCAGCAGTACTACCTGCAGCAAGTTGAACAGTTAAGAATAACAACACATGAACTTATTAAATGCATAGAAACATTCCAAAGCACGACGAGGTTGTTATACATGACAGTTCTGAATCCTTATGCACGCAAAGCAGGCAAAGTTGTGAACCAACCAATTGAAAACCAGCATAAATGGACCATTAATTTTTTAAAGGTAATTCTTCTAAAAAATATAGTTAACAATGCTCATAAGGAACCTGACCGTAATATATTGGTTCAAAGAGCTCTTGGAATGAATAGAAATATTATATTTCAGAAATCTGCATTAGGCAAACAGCAGCCAGAATTACCAAAAGCTGTGTGTGTCACCGCTGTCGCTTTTGCCGGAACGTGTCAAGGATACGATCCATTCCAGATGTTCCTTCAGAATTATACAGCGTCTTATAAAATTCCGTCGCCATGGCCCCCATCTCCTCCTCATTCTTCGTGAATTGACCATTTGGTTTTTTCAATCTGGAGATACGGTTCTTGTTTCTGCGCTGGCTTGCTCTAAGATGAAAGAAGCGTGTATTCTTATCTCCTGCCGCCAGCCACATAATACGTGAGCGTTGCTTCCACGTGATTTCCTCTCGGTGGTTCAGCTCCATGATTCTTTCCACCAATTTGAGCTCAGCATGTGAAGGACCACCGGCTCATGTAGTGTCTGACCGGAGACGGTCAAATTCTTCATTTAACAATTTTAGCTCCCGACGAACATGCCCAAACGTATGGATCCCCCACTCGCTCAGGCCGCCAATGACCGATGTCAATTTGTCGTGCAACTCCCGCAGCGTATGTGCCTTCCCCGCTCCCTGCCAGGTCTGAGCCAGCATAGCCATAAAATCATCGTGAGAGTAAAGGGCCCAACATTTTGAACTAGAAAATCTAAGGATCGGGCCCTAAAAGGGCCGGGCTCTAAACATATGTATTTTTGAACTAAAAATTTTAAGGGCTTTATTGGGCTGTGAAGAGGCCATTAGGGCCATGGCCCATTACCACCCCTACGTGAGACTCCCACATCAATTCATATCTGAACAGCTTCTTTTTATTTCTTCTTCCTCGCTCTTTCTGATCCCATCTGAGAAGAATGGGTTCATGGTCCGAAGCCGTTGCAGTAAGATGTGATACCCGCGCTAGCGGAAACCGCGAGCACCAGTCAGCCGTAGTCAGTGCACGATCCAGTCGAACACGACAAAACGAACCGCCAGCTACTCTCTTTTCAAAAGTCCACTTTCATCCCTCATAACCGAGGTCGTACAAACCACACACATCCACCACTTCACAGAAGCCTGCAATTTGAGCATAGCTCCTGTCTTGCAACCCCATGTGCTCATCTCTGTGAAGGACTTCATTAAAATCGCCTATACACACCCATGGAAGGTGCGATGATCCCTTGATAAATTTCAGCATGTCCCATGTTTTATGGCGCTCAACAGTTTGAGCTTCTCCATAAACACATGTCAATCTCCATGGCTCCCTCCCGTTCTCGGTGACAATTACATCAATATGATACTGCGAGTACGGTAAAATCTCTACTCTAGTATTATTATTCTAGAAAAGACCAAGTCCGCCACTGTGACTTGAGCTACTAACAGCAAAAGATTGATCATAACCTAGAGTATTTTTCAGCAACTCCACCCGTGCTTTATGAACCTGAGTTTCTAGAACACAAAGTACCGTCGGAGCAAATTTCTTCGCGAGCTCGCGAAGCTCCCTGACTGTCGTGGCATTACCTAGGCCACGACAGTTCCAACTGAGACAACTCGTTGTTTCGGGTTCTTCCCGATCACTTCATCCGCCGCCATTGCTGAAAGAAAACCAATCTGCACTCCGCCAGACTCTCCAATCTCCGCCAAGGCCGGGTAGCCGAGCTAGTTGACCCCTTGATCAGCCCGAATAGAGGAACGGAGGAGAGCAGCGTGCGTGCGTTGGGGCAGGAAAAAAGCCTCCGACGGCTTGTCGCCGTCAGAGTCGCCGTGCCCTAGGAATTAGGTCCGCATGTGCCGGCAGCCTACCACCACCGTTGCAAAACGAAGTAGCTTTTTTTATTTGAGGGTACCAGCTTTATTCATATATTAAGGTAGTTGGTACAAACTCCATCCGGAGGAGATAACAGCCACACATGTCTTCCTAATGGCTTATACATCGAGCTTTTGGCCAGCCTGTGGGCATCAAAATTTGAAGCCCTACTTTCTTGGACGATCTCTGCCTTCTCGAAGCTTGCCATTCCCTCCTTGAGCTCCTTGATGATATGGCCGTGACAGCCCATCCCAGGTCCTCGCATGTTCCTCACTGCATTCTCACAGTCAGTTGCAATTCTAACTTTCCTCAGCATGAGGTCAGATGCAAGAGCGAGCCCTTCTCTGCATGCCATCACTTCTGCAGTTTCTGGGTCAGAGATCCCCTGCATCACAACCACCGACTCTCCCTAAAAACGGCCAGCTTTGTCCCTCGCGACTGCAGCCATTGTCATAGTACTTGAGTTCTTCGATAGCGCAGCATCTACGTTTACCTTCATGGTTCCTTGGGGGCGGAATCCAGTGTGGAGCCGGCGCCGCGCTTCCCTGAGTTTGCGCCCGTCCCTTCTGTTCCACCTGCGGTGTAGCTAGCTCCAAGTCCGCAATGAACCGCTCTATGAAGCTGTGAGTCGACAGGGGACTCTGGAAAATGTCTTCATGAATTACTTTCCGTCTTGCGTGCCATATCGACTACATCGTCACTACCAGTCGCACAAGGTCCTCTTGAGAAAGAACTGCTATTGCTTCATGAAACCACCCACGTGCATCATCATGTTGGGCTCGGCTTATAACCTCCAGAATTTCCTCTCGTTGCAGTGCCCAGACACACTTGGCCATGTTGCACTCCAACAATGCATGTCTCCAGGAATCTTGGCAGCCACAAATCGAGCAGCTGTTGTTTGGTGCCATGTTCCTATGGTGTCTTACATCACCAGTTGGGATAGACTGCTTGTCAAGTCTCCATAGGAACACTCCGACCTTCGACGGAACTTTTACTCCCCACAGGTCTGTCCAATCTTTCTGATCTGCTCTTACATCGGACATGCCTGCATTGTGCTCGATCCAATCCGTCCTTTTTCCCGGTTACTGACCAGCATCCGATACGCTGATCTGACCGAAAACACCCCTGTTTTTTCCATAGTGCCATGCCCAGAAATCTGGCTGCCTTCGCGTGGTTAGGGGAATATTCAGTATCAGTTCCCAATCCATAGGTATGAAGTGCATTTTCAGCGCCTGTATATCCCACACAATGGACAATGGGTCAATCAGCTCACTAACCCGTGTCGGCGGCGTGTCACTGGTGCAGCACACAGGCCGCATCAATCCATCTCTAGGTAGCCAATTCATGCGTCACACATCAATGTCCTCCCCCATTCCTATCCTGCGGATCAGCCCCTACTCAAGCACCTCCTTGCCATCAACGATTGCTCGCCAGACCCTGGACGGTGATGGGCCTAAAGCTGCACCCAAGAAATCTGCATCAGGGAAGTAAACAACCTTGATGATTCTTGCACTAAGGGAGGAAGGCTCCTGTAAAATGCGCCACGCCTGCCGGGCGAGAAGCGCAAGATTGAAGAGCTCGAAATCTCTGAAGCCCAAGCCTCCCAAAAATTTGGTTTTGTCATCTCCTCCCATGCTACCTAGCATGTTCTCCTTTTCCCCTCCTTACTGCCCCACCAGAAACTACGGAGTAGGCTGTCTAAATCTTGGCATAAGCCCCGCGGTAGCCTGAAGCAAGACATCGAGTACATCGGCACAGCTTGCGCCACCGCCTTGATTAGTACTTCTTTGCCACCTGCCGATAAAGTATGTTCCATCCATCCTTTAACTCTCTTCCACACCCGATCTTTCAGATATTTGAACGCTCCATTGGTTGCGGTACCAACATCCGTAGGCATGCCCAAATATTTCTCACTTAGAGCCTCGTTATGCACCTCAAGAGTGTTCATGATCTCGTCTCGCGTGCTTCCACTTACAGCCTTGGCAAAAGTGTATAGACGACTTATCCATGTTTATTCGCTACCCAGAAGCTCGGTAGTAGATGTGTAACACATCCTTCACTTCATCCGCACTCTCCCTGTTTGCCTTGAAAAACAGTTGGCTGTCATCTGCGAACAATAAGTGACTGACCATCGGAGCCGATGTTGCCACTATAATTCCACTGAGGTTCGATGACTGAACTCTTAAATTAAGGAGGCACGAAAGGCCCTCCGCTGCTAACAAGAACAAGTAGGGTGAGATTGGATCGCCCTGACGGATCCCCCTTGATGGGACAAAATTTTCGAGTCAATCCCCATTAAACAAAACTGAGAATGACACTGTAGTTACCAATCTCATAATCATGTCAACCCATAGCCGATGAAACCCAAGTCGGATCATGATAGCCTTTAAATACTCCCATTCGACTCGGTCGTAAGCTTTCCTCATATCCAGCTTAAGAGCACAAAACCTGTTGCCACGCACTCTCTTCTTCTTCATAAAATGCATACATTCATAAGCTGTAATGATATTATTTGTGATTAGACGGCCTGGAACAAAGGCTGATTGTTCTTCCGAAATGATTTCGGGAAGAACAATCTTTAATCTATTCGCCATCACCTTGGAAGCAATTTTATAAATGACATTGCATAGGCTTATAGGTCTGAACTGACCCAACTCCTCCGGATTCTCCACTTTTGGAATTAGCACAATACAAGTCTTGTTAATGATTGACGGATCATCTTCACCTCTTAAAACACATAAAACAACTGTGGTTACCTCCTCACCACATAACTCCCAATGCCGCTGAAAAAATGTGCTGGCATTCCATCTGGGCCTGGTGCCTTTGTCGGGAACATTTGGAATAAAGCTGTCTTTACCTCCTCCTGATCAAAAGGTGCCATCAGGCCCTCATTCTTTGCTGCTGTAACCTTTGTTGGGACTGTGTCAAGGACCCTCTCAATATCTATAACTCCTTCTGATCGGTATAGCGTCTTATAGAAATCTGACACCATATCACCCATTTCTTCCGCATTTTCAGTGACGTGTCCATCCGGCCTCTTCAACTTGGAGATACGGTTCTTCTTCCTCCTTTGGCTCGCCCTAAGATGGAAAAACTTTGTGTACTTATCGCCGGCTGCCAGCCACATGATCCTGGAGCGTTGCTTCCACATGATCTCTTCCCGATGGTTCAGCTCCATAATTCTTTCCACCACTTTGAGCTCAGCTTGTGATGGGCCACCAGTACGCGTGGGGTCCGATCTCAGCCATCCAAGTTCGGCGTTCAGCGATCTCAGCTCCCGTCGGACATGGCCAAATATGCTATTGTCCCACGCACTAAGACCGCCAGCCACCGACACCAGTTTGTCATGCAGCTCCTGCAGTGTGTGTGCCGTCCCTGCGCCCTGCCAGGTTTGAGCCAGCATTGAAGCAAACTCATCATGGGACTCCCAAATTACCTCATACTTGAAAATCTTACTTCGTCTTCTCCTTCCTCTTTCCGGTTCCTGCTCCCAACGGAGCAGTATTGGATCGTGGTCCGATGCTGCTGCAGTAAGATGAGTTAGCTGCACCAGCGGAAAACGCATACACCAATCAGCTATGGCCAATGCGCGGTCCAGCCGAACGCGGCAGTAGGATCCCCCAGCAACTTTCTTCTCAAAGGTCCACTTACGCCCCTCAAATCCGAGGTCATACAGCCCACACACATCCACCATCTCACGAAATCCTGCAATTTGCGTGTGGCTGCGCTCTTGAACGCCACAATGTCCGTCCCTATGCAGAACTTCGTTGAAATCTCCAATACATACCCAAGGTAGATGCGATGAGGCCTTGATAAATTTCAACATATCCCATGTTTTATGTCGCTCTGTGGTCTGATCCTCCCCATAAACACATGTCAACCTCCATGGTTCCTTCCCGTACTCCGTAACAATTGCATCGATATGGTACTGCGAGTACGGTAAAATCTCCACTCTAGTTTTATTATTCCAAAAAATCCCCAGCCCGCCACTACGGCCGGAACTACTGATAGCAAAGTAATTATCAAAACCTAGAGTACCTTTTAACGACTCGACACGTGCTTTGTGGATTTGGGTTTCAAGAACACAAAACACCGTCGGGGCAAACTTCCTCGCGAGATCGCGAAGTTCCTTGACTGTCGCAGCATTGCCCAGAGACCACGACAGTTCCAGCTTATGCAACTCATTGCTCTGGGCGGCGCCCCGTACCGGAGCCCGCCATCCACTTGATCTCCGGCAAACCAGCGCTCTCCTCCTTCTGCAGGACCATGCCCTCTCGCTCCGTCTCGCTGAGCTCGAGTTTCTGGAGCAGTTCTTCCACTTCAACATCCCTCCTTCCAGCCGTCGCTTGCAATGAATCCGCTGCCATGATCCACTCACTGCCGACCCCTTGTAGATCAGATCTCTCACCTGCCAAGGCCAGTAAGCTGAGTAAAATCAACTCCTTGGTCAGCCCGAGCAGAGGGAGATCAATCGGATCAAGAGGAGGGCACAGTGTCGGTGGAAAGCCTTCGACGGAGATGATCACCGTCAAAGTCGCCCAGCCCTAGTCGCCTAGGTCATAGCTCTCGCCTAGCGGCGAGCAAGTCCTGCGCTAGGATGACTGCCAGCCGAGAGATGCGGATGGGTGGGCTAGTACAGAACTAGTCAGGTTGGCGCGCTACGCGCGTCTATACCAAAAATGTGGACCTAAAATATTAATAGAAAGATATTATCCGTTACTATGTTCGAAGCAACATCGTATCGATGTATTGAGTTAGATCTAAAAATTACAGTAAAACGGCATAGTAGTTTTGTGTCTAAGAGCGCGCAAATCTCAAGCATTGTAGTATAGAGGTACAGATAATTTTTTCTTAGGAATTTTTTTTGTGTTAGTAGGTATAGTTTAATTACTTTAGTATGAAAAAAAGTAAGATTAGAAATGAATGAACATTTTAATTATATTTTGTGGATTTACAGAGGGAAATCAAAACCCAAAAAGTAGTACAACTACCACATGTAAATGTAGTATACAAAGTTTAGTTATTATTTTTATAGGTAGAAAATAGTTAAATATATTTTGTATTGTCAAATAATGGAAGAAAAATATTTTTTTTAAAATAAAGAGACTAACTTAATAGAATCGTGGGCCCCATGTGGACCCGCCTGAATAGTACATGGGCCGACATGGGCCCGCCTGAATAGTACGTGGGCCCACGTGGGTCCCGCATGAATAGTACGTGGGCCCACGTGGACCCCGCCTGAATAGTATGTGGGCCCACGTTGGTCCCACGTGAATAGTATGTGGGACCCGCATGAACAGTGCACGACCCCCGTGGGGCCACGACTTAAGAGGCCCCAAATCTTGGCCCTTTAGTATAGTATATGTACTTAATGACCATTTTCTAAAACGAAGTAGCTAGTGCCCCAGGTCGTCAGTAGTACTGCTGGGCCGTTTCAGCCGCAGTGCTGTGAGCTAGCCCGCTTGTGCAGGTAGCCCATGGCCATGGGCCCGCGAACCGCGCTCCTTTTCTGAATCCCGTGGTGTTGTTGGGTCATTTTGATCCATGCCACTACAATTTCTTGAAGTTGGATTTCATGTTGAAATCCATGCTATTGAGTTGCATGATTTTGAACGTGACACCCAATTTCACGGAGTTGTGGTGGCACGAATCGAATTTTCCCCTTTTTTTTTTCTTCCCCTGGCGACTGGGCCCCCTCCAAGCTGCAGCGCGCAGTGCAGGCGTGCGAGTTTTTTTAGGGCGTGCAGGCGTGCGAGCTGCGCAGTGTCCAACTGTCCATCAATCATCAATTCACCATTCACCAAGCACCTTTTGTTTTTTGGGAAAGTAAACGTGCAAAAAATGTTCTTTTCTGCATTAGTGACTGCTATCAATACATTAATACTTGGCATTTCTTTTTACTGATATTTTTATCTTTATTTCGTTTATTTTTAATTTCTATCTATTTTTCCATATTTAAGAAGGTTTATGCTTAATGTATACCAATTTATTTGCATTTCAGACTCATTAGTCGGCATATGAAACAGTTTAGCTATAACTAACTTGTTCAGCTCATCTTCATATTCCATTTGCATATAAAATAATTTATTTGCCAGGTGGATATATTGCTAAAATTATTTATCTACGTGTAACTAATTCGTTCGCACTATCAAATTATTTGTTCGTTTTGTAAATTAAATTGTCCGACCATGTTGACTTATTTTTTTTGCAATATTTATTTTTATTATTTATTTTATATAATCAAATGTTCGTTCTACATTATTATTTGTACGGTGGGGTTTACATTTTTTGTGTATAAAAATAACAATTTGTTCATGTTGTTAAAGTTTTTGTTCCAAGTATCTGAAATTAATTATTTAAATTAAAAACTATTTAAAAAATATCATGCAAATATATGCAAGTGTGGTTTTATTTTGAAGATCTCATTGCAAAAAAAACTCAATAGTGCAATCGAAATTTAATTTTGATTCTTAGTTTAGAGTCTATAACTTTTTTTTAATCTTGCAATTACATGCATGGATGATGATATCATCAATTCTGTTTTTAACTTGCATGCAAACATACGGCCTCTCTTCATCTCATTCTCACCGTTAAGAAAATATCGCCCTAAAGATCACACGTTGATCCGTCAAATTAATTCTTTTAACAAAATGAGACACGCTTTACGTACATTCAAATAATCATCGAACTAGACTAGAATTAGTTATTGGGCTTAAAAACGGCCCAATTAACTGATGGGTCCCGTGGGGTGGGGAGGAGCTGGTGGGTCCCGCGGGCAGGTGGACCCGGGGGGTGTGGGGGCGCTCGCTGGGTGTGGGGTGCGGGGGAGGAGGGGAGGGTTCGAGTTGATTTCTTCTGCCGCCGCTCAACCATGATATCTGGATCCCCAGATCGAAAACCCCAATCGAGTCGATTCCCTCGTACCAGCGGTCGGCGGAGCGATGCTGGCCGTCATGGATTGCGGCGGCGACGGGCTCGCCGGCGCGGCGGAGCACCCCGCCGTGCGCCGGATCCGGCACCGGCGCCTCCTCGCCTTCCTCCGCCACCAGGGCCTCGAGCGCACCTTCAGATCGTAAGCTCTCCAGCTATCCTCCGATCCCTCTCGCTCGCCCCGTTGTCTTGGCCATCCGCGACCGTTTCATGGATGCTTCGTTACTAATCTGCCGCAGGATGGTCGACGAGACGAACGCCTTCTTCTCCGCGGCGCACCTGCAGGACTGCATGAGGCGAGGCCAGTGGCGCGCCGCCCTCGGCTACCTCTGGCGCTTCGTGCAGCCGGAAGACCGCCGCCTGCTGAGCCTGGAGGCCCAGGTCCTGCATCTCTTCCTCGTTGCGCACAGTTGCCTGGCGGATATCCTCGCCGGCACCCAGGAGATGAAGAAGGCGGCCGCCTTCTTGTCCAAGCACCGCAAACATGGCCCCCAGGGCATCCTCAGGATCCATTCAATCCTGCTCACCGCACTCCACGCCAAGCAGCATCTCGTGTGCGTACATATAATTCGTAGTATTTCATTTGATCTCTTTGCCCGTCAATTCATAGATCTGCAATTCATCTGCTATTGTTGTTCCTCGTACCAAATTTTGTATTCTCGGACTCGCTCCTTGCCATTAATGAATGAATATAAATAAATACCTGTAATAGGGCCTCCTGGGAGCACGTGAGGTACCGGGCGGCTGAGATTGCCTACGACTTGGTTCTCAGGACCCCAGAGCTGAAAGGCGTGGTGCTCCAACCGGCCGGCCCGACGAAACCAAGCAATGTGCTTCCGATCTGCTCCAGGTAAATTTAACTGAAAAATTCCTCACTCTCTTTGGTGTCTTCTGCATCTACACTAACCTGTTGATCTCCAGTTCGAGTGACACTTGGTTCATCATTTGATTGTAACCTTTGACACAGTACTGGCCGGAGTTATCGCAGGAAGAACCACCTCCGCCAGCCGCAGGCATCTGCGCTTGCCAAGCGCTATCTTCGGAGGAGGGAGAGGTACGTTACAATGCCTCTACTTGTTCTGAGTGTTTGTCCCATACTGTGTTCACATCCTTACCTCTTTTGCAGTCTGCTTTCTTCAAGCCACT
Source organism: Panicum virgatum (assembly GCF_016808335.1). Taxonomy (NCBI): domain Eukaryota; kingdom Viridiplantae; phylum Streptophyta; class Magnoliopsida; order Poales; family Poaceae; genus Panicum; species Panicum virgatum. The sequence continues at coordinate 42,867,177 of NC_053143.1, forward strand.
ATAAGGAATCAGCTAATGGTATGGTATCCTTTTCTTTGCATCATCTTGTATTAGCAATTGCATACGAGTGACAGTTAATGATGATGAATGCTTTTCAGAGGCAGAATTGCATGCCAAGACAGCAACCTGGATAGCGGATATTCTTGGTAAATACTTACTGTTCCTTTTACAAGTCAGTCTTGCATATGCATTGACCTTGTGTGGGTGCTCAACTTCATGCTAGTGTTTGGCAGTTTGAATGCACCTGCAAGGTATGATCTTAGTCTAGTGTACATGATAAACTGCCATGATTAAACTAGAGCAGATTGACCCAACTGTTTACCCTGTTTGGGATCAGACTGCTCCGGCTAAAACAGATCTAATGTCTCCATTGTCACTTTTCTTTTTTTGGGATTGATTGTGTATGTTTGTTTGTGTTGTGCCAACTTAATGGACTTATTTGGCCTTCAGATGAAAGTTTGAAAGCTGGTAAACATCAGGAGCTCCACCAGACGCATCCAGTTCAGACAAGTGAGAGTCAAGGTAAATTTATATTTGTTACATCAACTAACCTCTAGTTTAGAAAGTTGATTTTGCTTTGGATGTGTTGTTTCTTGATGAATTTTAGGTAGTATTTCTGTTGCAAAATTATTAGCAAGAAGCTTTCGATCGACATTATTTGAAAATGGAGGGAGATCATCTTATATTGACACCTTTGCAACATATGAGCAAATGATTTTTCCTTAGCTTCATTTCCCCGTGCTGATGACCAGAAAATATACCAGTGATTGCAATATAAACCTGAAACTATTCTATCAGCAGGGATTTTCTGTTTCAGTCAGTGTTTTGCCATATTTAATGTGTCCACGTCCTACTTTATCCATTTCTTTTGTTTTGTGTTCATGGTAGTTCTAAAACTGAACTTGAATCAGTGAGGTGCTAAGCTTGCACACCTGATAATAATTTCTTAATATTGCACCTACTTGGTAAACTAAGTTTATACTTCCAAACATTTTTTTCACTCTTGGTCCTTGAAATGCTAACTGGTAGAAAACACCATGCACAAATATGATTCAAAGGGCATGTTGCCCTGGTATATAATACATAATAAAGATGATCTTTGATAAGTTTTGATTTTAACTTTTTGTCAGGCACAACTAAGCATTCGAGTCAAGTAGGCAGTACCCAAGACTTGAATCCAAGGAAGAACCCAGTGGATGTCACTGCTTCTGATGAGCACAATCAATATCCAAAAAGGCAACAGACAAGTGGTGCTTTTGCTGAAGCTAGCATGGTATAATACTGTTTTTTTTTTACTTTAATTTATGCATAGTGACATGATCTTTTATTTATTCACTAGACTAGAATGGCAAATTATGCTTTCAATCGGTAGAAGGTAGGGTATTATTAATTTTTTGAATAAAAATAGAATATGCTGTTATGCAAAGTTGATTGTGTCTGGTAGGTTGAGTGGGATTATTAGAAGGTTAAATCAATAAGATAACGCGTGGTACAGATGATTGGAGTGTGGGTTTACTGTTTTATGCATAGTGACATGATCTTTTGTTTATTCACTAGAATGGAAAGTTATGCTTTCAATCGGTAGAAGGTAGGGTATTATAAATTTTTTGAATAAAAATAGAATATGCTGTCAATTGTCATGCAAAGTAGATTTTGTCTGGTAGGTGGGATTATTAGAAGGTTAAATTAATAAGATAAGTACAGATGATTGGAATGTGTTTTACTGTTTTACTCATGGTGCAAGAGTGGAATGTTTGAAGTTGTTTTCTGCCATGGGTATTGTTTGCAATTTTTCTGAGTAATAAATTTTACTTGTCCAAATGATTCCATTTTACAAAGCTTGTAGGGCACCTCACCTATGCGTCCTTGGTGGTTGGTACTTTTTTCAACTTCTGATGCATCCATATTACAACATGATGCATGAACTTGGATGAAATAGAAGGCATTGACTTCTTGTATAATCCAGTAATGACGTTCATTGTTGGACAATACTAACTGGTGGATACTTGTTGGCCTGCAGCCACCAGTGATTTGGACTTGAGCGAGGTATTATTGCAGCATGAACTTCGAGTGCTCAGCTGAGACATCGGAGTGTTGTTAGATGTATACTACCATCAGATATTCAGTTGTTTAGTTGCTACTTCTATGTTGAGTCCAACTATGTTATGTTATCAAATTATTAATGAAGTTGATGTTGCTACTATCACTGAGAACTTACTGTTATGTTATCGTGCAACTCTCCCATACAACATATGGGATTGATGAAGTTACTCTTATATTATCTCAAATTATTAGCTTTTTTTCCTTTTCTAATAATTAGTTGTTTTGGCTTTTCAGATGCATTGATTTTACTATGAATAGCAACCCTGTCTCAAAATTAGTCGTTTTGGTTTTTCTAGATGCATTTATTTTACTATGCATAGCAAAAATATGTATCTAGAAAAGTTACAATGACTAATAATTTGAGACTTATTATCATAAGTGCGCACAGTTTTGACTAAAGGAGTTGACTTAAAAAGAGGTGACCACGTATGCATGTATACTATCCGCGCCATCTTTGAGCTAGCTAGTGCGGATGCCGTGGGGTCCAAAAGTTTTAGAATGTCAAATCATTAATTTCTTTTTGATAAGGTCATATATTATATTATGGATGCAGAAAACTTACAAAGAAGCCCTCTAGAAAGGACCAAATTACAACAGCACACGCGTCCAAAAGTCCAAGAAGGGTTCCAGGACACGAGCACACGCGTCGCATAGCACACGAAACCCATGACCACGTGTCGAGGAGCTGTGAAGTTGTCGCCGGTGAGCAGCTCACCGAAGAGCGGGGGCAACAGAGGTGTGGCACATGATACTAGGACGTAGGAACCTTTGCCAAGCAAAGGTTGAAGACGGGCGAGGAAGCTGACGCTGACTTGCATCTCCGGTGAAGCCAAGATTGAGGATGAAACTGCCACCGAAGGATGAGAAATCAGCATCCACAAAATCCTTGGTGGCCGGCTTGCCGCACCGACAGTGACATTGGCTACATGGTCAGCCATCCCGTACGATCCTGCAGCCTCATCATCAAGCAAAAACAATACCGCCACTAATTCATGTAGATCTTACCAACCAAAATACGTAAATAGAGTCAACGTGGTCCATTGTCCTTGAGGAAGGTTCCTATGGATCGACAGGAACGTCGCAGTTGCAGCCTCCGCACGGAAGATCGCCATGCACCGGAGCAGTAGGAAGCAAGGAAGCAGTTCGGCCCACCAGCGCCAACACATTCGTCAGAGACCTTGTGGCGGCACAGTAGACACCCCTTGTTGCTCAGCATTGGTCTGTCAGCGATAACCTAGTGAGAAAGTGTAACAACCCGGCTCGGGATAACGGCTAAGATCTACTTTACAAGTTGAGTAAATCACATCTGTTAATTAATCCTCTTGCGCTTTCGTCCTCGCTTCGCGCAAAAAAGATCGATCCGGAATTAACTAGCTTCCCGCGACCGGTTATTTAAGCTGGTCGGTCCCTTTCTCAATTTCCAGTATGGATCATCGGTCCCGAGCTACAGTACCGATATTAGGCCCGGCCCAATTTGGCCCAATACTGTTCAACTTGGCCCACTAGCCCACTTAACAAGGCTGGGATGTCACGGAAAGCAGAGGCTTCCGGGGTGCCGATTTGGATCAGGCGAGCAAGGAGGGTGACGTCGCTGATGTAGTCGTTCCGCTCCATGTCACGGGCGAACCGCTCTATAATACTGTTGGGGGTCTTCACATTACATTGAAATTAATATATTCATGAATACTCCAAGCAGCCATTAAGTATATTTCATTAATTGCGTAGAGTTTGCAGTTGGATACTTTTTTTTAGCAGAGTAACTCCCAATAACTAAGCAGCCACAGCTTTGCTCCGAAAGGTATGAACACTGCAACAATATAACAGAACAAGGATTTCTGTGCCTTGAAATGAACGACCATTAAACACTTTAACTATTTCACTTTGGTACAGTAACAATTAAGCAACGAAAATTCAAAGGAAAACAAAAATCCTTGTTCCCTATTCAAAAGTGCTGTGCACTTATCTAGGCTAATAAGTTTAGAAAAGCACCGTCATATAACATGTGAAAGAAAATTTTTGCATAACGATAATGAGATCCCAATCCTTCTGCCCAGTCTTACATCTCAAAGTCACCTGCAGTGCCCACCTGATCGATATCATCCACCCCAATGTCATCATCTGCTCCCGCTTGAGCATCAGTTATATCCTCAGGTACATCACAATTTTTATGAAATATTCCCAAGTCACCTCAAGAGAAGGGTCTCCTTCACTTGTGACATCAGCAGCAAGAGGTGCAGGGTAGTGACCTGCATCCTCTTCTGAGGGCGGAGGAAGAGCATTTCTTGCTGCTGTGGCAGGGCACTGTTCCTTGCTGAGTTGAATAGCATTGCCTGATTGTAAGTCTCCTTCACTCGTGACATCAGCAGCAAGAGGTGCAGGGTAGTGGGTAGTGACCTGCATCCTCTTCTGAGGGCAGAGGAAGAGCATTTCTTGTTATTGTTGCAGGGGACTGTTCCTTGCTGAGTTGAGTAGCATTGACTGATTGTAAGTCTCCTTCACTTGTGACATCAGCAGCAATAGGTGCAAGAGGTGCAGGGTAGTGACCTGCATCCTCTTCTAAGGGCGGAGGAAGAGCATTTTCGGACATAACGTTCACTTCATCACTGACTCGTACAGCAAGTTCAAGGTGCTGCTGCTGCTGCTGCCGCCGCCCATGAAGCTCTTGATCTCTGCAATCTGAATCTGGATAGATTTCGGTGAGTTCAGCGGATTTGCTGATGTTGAATACCATATCTGAGAGCTGAAAAAATTGGCTTTCCTCTTGCTGAAAGGAATAATACGAGTTGCTGCAATCATTCACCTTGCTCAGAGCTTTAGAACAAGCATCAGTAATCCCTTCCTTGACAATCTTCTGAAGACCCTCAGGGCAAGAAGACGACTTGGCCACAACAGCAGACTTACTAATTGACGAGAGAACTCCTAAGAGTGTTCCAACAAGATCAGAAAAGTTCTCTTCATGTCTTTCTTTAGACATGTATATCTTCCCTATCCTTAAAACAGTGTCTATAGCTGTACGTGCAAGCCTCTTGACGTCTCCAAATCGATCCAAGCGAGCAATACTGGGGGACCGAGCCCTTCGAGCAAATGTTGAATTTGATTCAGCTTCTAAAGCAGCCTGAAACATTTCCTTGGCTCTCTCTGTAATAAAAGGACATGGCATCCTCAGGTGTCTTCCCACAGCTGACTTGACTGATTGATGATTTAGATTCACGGGCTGCTGGCAAAGCAGACAGCAAGAGATACTTTTATCCAATTCATCAACTGTAATGAATTGCCGAAACAGACTACGATACTTCTTTTGCTGTTCAAACCTACATTTGAAGGAAATAAAAATTACATGCAAGATCTAGGTTAGAAAGAAAGGCAAATGCCTGCAACTGGTTATATCACCAAAAGGAATGCATTCTGCACATTAGCACATACAAGTACCTCTATGTCTATTGCAAGCGCTCTACAACGTGGAATTTTTTTTGAAACAAAATTAAAAAGAGATGAATGCAGTGCTGGACAGAACGAATTTGCACTTTCATCAACAAACTAACACCAACATATCATTTATGAAGCCTATATTCAAATGTCACAGTTTGCCAAAGTATATCGTCCAAATACAGGACACCAAACCAGACATCCTAATTTCTGGTAGCAAAAAAAGCTGATAAAGATCAGATACTTTTACCCTAGTGTTAATCTTGTACATTAGCCGCTAAGCATTGCTTAATCATGGTCATTAGTTTAAGCTTTGTCATTAGTGGTAATTGTGCATGCATAATTACATTTTGAATTTTATGTCATCACATGTAGTCAAGTTTAATTATGTTTGCGCAATTTCTGCTAATTACAAACCAGCAATCAAAATCCAGTCCAATCTCTGTCTGAACCCCTCTTTGCGCTGAGTCTAAAATCAGCCTTGATCTTCTTTTGACCCAATTTTATCTCTCAAATCGTTGATCAAAACAACTTTTATCCAATACCAATGTTGTAGATCTTTTCTTCCTCTACAACTTTTATTTTGGCCAAATTTCAAGTTGTTACATGAAAATTTGAGTTTTGGGCGCTCCAGAAGTGAATCTGTTTTGTCCAAAACCCGGAGGTTCCGGGTTTGTAAACCGGAAGTTCCGGTTTTGCGCCCCAAAACCCGGAGGTTCCGATTTTGGAAACCGGAAGTTCCGGTTTTGCTCTGTTCAGCGCCCATACCGGCGATTGTGCCGCCGGCGACGCCACGCGTCTGTTACCGCCATAAATTAACAGGATTAATTTATGGGCCGAAAGCAAGATGGGCTTAAAGCAGAAGATTGAAGAATACTTGTAAATCGGCTCCTGCGTGTGCATCTGGGCTACATGGGCCATGTATCTTAGATTTAGTTTAAGATTAGAGATAGAGTCCGATCGGGACAAGATTACTTTAGATTGTTTCCCAAGTCTCCGGACTATAAATATGTACCCTTTGTTATTCGTAAGAGAGAGCGTCATCACGTCTCGCAAACAATAACTCTCGGCGCATCGCCACCCCTAATCCTAGGGTTCTATCCAAGTAAGCGTCATGCTGCCCTGATCGCTTCTTGCGATCAGGGCAGTATTGTTCTTGCTTTTACCTTGGTATTACTCGTACTGAAGCATTTTTGATGGCGAGTAGTACTAGTTATCTTGATGTTCGTAGCATGGCTTCTAGCAGATCTATTGTGCTTCGTTGCTTATCATCTACGAATATCATGTTGTCTCTGTGCAGTCACGTTTCAATCTCATGCTAGTTCTTGTCGCATAGAATTAGCTGCACAGAGGCAACACCCTGCTTCTTTTGTGTCTAATAGATATAATCTGTTATGGTTTATTCTTATCTTAAGAGTTGGCGTAATATCTGCTAGGTTAGGCCTTGCAAATGGATTGGATGATCCGGTGGTGTAATAGATGCTTTATCTTAGCCTTGATAGGGATTGTTCCGGGAATCGGCTCTTGCTAGTTCTTAGGCCTCTGTTTTGGGTTGTGGTTTAGTCGTCTGTTATGTTCATTAGGCCTAATCACGTGTAGGATGTTCCGATCTAGCAGTGAAGCTGTTACCATCGTGGATTAGATTAATTAGATTTAATTGAAGCAGTTTTTATAGTTATTTGCTTTATTCATCAATATCCGGATATATACAGATCCAATCTGACACCGGGACTCGATCGGCTCTTTAAAGCCGATGCAAGAGTCGTCCCGGGGAGCCGACCACGGCTCGGACTTACATTTACACGTGTCTTTGTATGCAGGAAAATGTTTGGAGCACGTTCACACCCTCCTGATCGGGTATAGGTCAGGTGGCACGCCCGGCTTTCCATACATTCTCCGGGCGCGTGACGGAATTGCGGGCCGTCGACGAGGGAGCAGTGCCTGCCAGCGCCCCGGCGACCTCCCGGCTCTTCGTGTTGCCTGTCGCTGCTCGCCGGTGGGTTTCGACCGACAACAGTGTCACCGCGCCGACGTCCACACCGCCGCTTAAGCTCTCCACGACGTTGCACTGGCCAACTCCATTTTGGCTTCGTCGTTCTCCTTCCTCGCGCCGCGAGCGGAGCCAAGCAAACCCTAGCGCTGCCGCTCACCGCGCCAGCCATCCCGTCGCCGTCTCGCCGCCGTTCTTCGAGCCCGAACCCTCCCCGAGCCACTCCACCTCACCCCGCACCTCCACCGCCCCATCCCGAGCTCGGCCGAGCCCTATCCCGGCTGAATCGGCCCCTTCTCCGTTGGATCGCCGCCGCCGTCTACCATCACCGGCCGCCCTCCTCCACGACCCTGCCTCTCCGACCGTCCCCTACCCCGATTTGACCCACCCCGAGGTAGCTCTTTACCTCCTCGAGCTGTTCCCCCACTTCCCCCTCAACGCCGGCGACCGAGCTCGCCGGAATCCGGCCGGCCAGCGCCGCTGTGCGCCCTCCCCTATTCTGTCCCCTGTTTTTGCCCCCAAATCCGGAAGTTCCGAGTTTGGAACCCGTAAGTTCCGGGTTTCCAGTTAAACTCCAATTTCAGTTTTGTGTGCTGATCTCCCAAAATTCATAGAAATTTGTAGAAAAATCCTAAAAAGGCAAAACCTGTTCCTATAGCTCCGTAATTTTATGCTCTATCTGATAGAACTTTGAGATGGGTAGTTCACACCCTTTTGCTAGGTGGTTTTGCTTAGGCTTGTTCAATCGCCACTGAGGTTTAGAACACTTATTATCTACCTCAGAATTGAGCTTGAATTGAGCAAGGGCAACTCCAGTCTTCTTTGATGGAGACACTTCAGACTAAAAGTAATTAGGAACCAAAACCCCATCTCAGTACTACACCCTTCCTTTGGGCCGTAGTTTTGAGAGTGCTGTTTATTGGTTTGGTCTATACTTCTAGTTGCGAGTACTGCATTGCATTGCATCCTTTCCTGAGTTTCATGCATGGCATATTTTTTTATTTGTATAGACGCTGAAACTGAAGTCGTCTACGAGTTGGTCGCTGAGCCGATCCAGGAGCCGCAAGTCGGGGAACCGCAAGCCGTCGAAGCAGCTGAGCATGCTACGGAGGAAGTCGCTAACCCTGCTGACCTGCAAGGCAAGCCCCGGAGCATATCTCTTATTTTTAAGTACTCCATGTTATATCTAAAGTATTGTGCATTTACGTTCAATGAATTGATTGGAAGGAACAGATTGGAACCATAGATGCATAATCTCTTTTACCCAGTGTCTTACTAGTATGTTGGATCGATAGAACTGCTACGCTTAATTAAGATCCGGTTGAAGACGTGTGATTTCCTGTCACCCGCGAGATATAAGTTTTTGTTACTTCAGAAGGTTATTTTGAGAAAGAGTCCTGTAAGAATGAAATTTGAGACCGGGTGGAGGAAAGTTGGGCATGATTATGGAATAAAGGAATTACGAGCCTCCGCCTGTGTCGATTGAGGACCGTGCCGTTGTTGGCCCTTTGACTGAGGATTGAACAGTACTAACCACATGCCGGAAGTAGGAGGTAGTCGAAACCGGTAAGCTAATTACCAAATTGCGACGGAATCTGACTCTCCATCCACTACACTGGCGTGGTGGGAGGCCGGATGATGTAGTTGTCCACGGGTGCACCGGGTGTTCGCACATGTGGGACTCATCATCCGAGTGTTTGCGGCCGCGCGTCAGATTTCGAGGTAATTATGGGAACAGTTGCTCGGTGTGACTCGACGGGGTTGCACTAGGCATGGGAGTTAGGTCTACCTTGCAAGGTTAAATCGGATCGATTCGCCGTGACTCGCATATATGAGAGCCTTGGTCAATGAGTCGCATCGTAGTAAGATTGGAAAGACAGAAAGATGAAAGTTGGACTTGTGAATATGATTTCCTTGATAAGATGATATGATCAACCATGTTTGCTTTAGAGATTCATGCTAATCTAGTTGTAGCTGTCAACTCAATTTGTGCTAAAATAATGAAAGGACCCATTAATAGTGGCTTTTCAGCAAAATAACTACAGAGCCAAAAAGCCCTGCATATTAGGAGTCGGATAAGTATATACCAATAGTCGGGTAAGCCTTGCTGAGTATTAGTATACTCAGGGTTTGTTGTCACCCTGTTTTCAGGTAACTGCTGCTAGTTGAAGCTAACCAGGATCCACATCGGTGGGCTCGATGTGACGTCATCACGTCATCGTAGTTACTGTTGTTTTTCTAAACTAAACTTCTATTTAAATTTCGCTGCAGATTGAACTCTGATAAATTGTTTTAAAATTCATTTTGTAAAGCTCTGTTTTGTGATTTAAATTTGAGAAACTTTTATCTGCTTGTAATCATCTGCGCTCGCCTTCGGGTGAGACTTCCAGTGTTTTCGATCCTTAACCCTACAGGCTGCCGGATTACACCGTTTTAAGTGCGTGGTGACTTGATTAACACTTAAGATGATAGTTAGCGCACTTAAGCAGGTTTAATTTGGGCGGTTCTATTACATGCACGTCCAGATGTGTGCCTTATTAGTGATAGGCATGCAGGTCTGCTACAATCAATACTGAAGTTACAACGCGGAATTGAGACAACGCCTCCATTGTGGCCCGATGTCCAAAATAGGTGGTGCATTAGGCATATGGGTGCAAACTTCTATGACCACTTAAAGAACAAAGATCTTAAGAACATGTTTAAGAGGTTATGAACCCAAAATCAACAGATAAAATTCAATACTTTATGACAGATGTTTGATCAATTGACTGCAGAGCAAGTGAAGGCAAGGGCATCAGGAACCAGCACGAGTCAGGCTGCAGAGGCTAGGGATTCAATTGAGAAGCCATTTTCACACTGGATTCGAGGTGCACCTAAAGAAAAATGGTCATTCCTTTATGATACCAAAGGAATGCGATATGGTATTCAGACAACGAACCATGCAGAGTGTTTCAATATGGTTATGCGTTCTTGTCGTGCCTTTCCTCTTGTGGGAATTGTTGAGTTCATCATGTATGGGTGCATGAAGTATTTCAGAGAGCGTTACATGGCTGCAAGCATAAACATCAGGAACCCCCAAATTCAGTTTTGCACAAGAGTGACACAATATATGCAACAAAAGATAGAAAAAGCAAAACTACACCGCGTCATATCGACAGGTACAATGGAACATAGATTTGAGGTTCTATGCAAGGATAGAACTGGTCGTGGTATCCGTAGAGATAGGGTGGTACAGGAGAGTTTGATTACAGTAGATGGCAAAGCCTTCTGCTCCTGCATGAAGTCTAAGTTATTGCATTTGCCATGCTCGCATCTCATTGTGGCATGTGCAGAGTCTGGGTTGCAGCCAGGAGTATTTGTTTCACCTTACTTCAGCAAGGAAGCAGCTGTATCCACCTGGAGACATGAGGTGTACGGGATTGGAATAGTGGGACCTTTCATTCAGGATAATGATGCTAAGATGTTTATTCCTGATCCAGCCACTAAGAAAGGCAAAGGCCGCCGTCAGACACGTCGTATTCGAAATGGTATGGACGAGTCCGAGACAAGCAAGGCACAAAAGCGTTGCAGCCAATGTGGAGCATTGGGTCACTACTACAAGAAGTGTCCTCAGAATGCACTTCACGATGCTGCTAACGCCGGTCCTTTCGGAAATCCCAGAGATGGAGTACCTCCTACGTTCAGACGACCATCGGCGAGAATTGCTCGTGGAAGGCACTCGGTGTCATGATCCACCAGTGTGCAGTTTGTACCTATATAATAATCGTGCGTGGAGTTTGTATTGAACCTATTTGTAATATGTATTAATCATGTGTCCAGTTTGTATGGAACATATATGTACCTATGTATCAATCGTGCATGGAGTTTGTATCAAACCTATCTGTAATGTATAAATATCGTGCGTCCAGTTTGTATGGAACATATATGTACCTTTGTGTTCTCATATATTTTTAAATGTAGGTATGGAGATGGACTCCTTGCTAGACCCAGTTATCAACTCGAGCCACAGGTCGTTCTTTACAGCAGTTGAGCACCGAGCCCTAGAGGTGCTATGTCCTCGTCCACCTGGGGAGTAGATTTCTATACACCACGATTGGGTTGACAGATATGTAATGAAATATTATTGTTGATCACTTATGTATTCGTTGGTATTCCTTTGTTTTGACAATTTTGTTTATTGCAGGTTATGTGACTCCAGTCTACTGACTCTGGGCCGTCTTGTCAAGGGTGGGCTTGTTCAGCTCGACCGATCCCTCCTGACGGCGCTCGTTGACAGATGGAGGCCGGAGACACACACATTCCACCTCCCATGTGGGGAGATTACTCCTACGCTGCAGGATGTGGCCTACCTCCTCGGCCTACCTATCGTCGGGGAGGCTGTAGGTCTGCGTGTGGTGGCGGCCTCGTGGCAGGATGACCTGGAGGCCCGTTTTGCCCTGGTTCACCGCGTGGAAGAAGCAGGTCCGATCAACCCGCACCCACGAGCAGCAGGTCCTTCGAAGACCTGGTTCCTACAGTTTACAATACGTATTCATTGCATATTTAAGTTTAATTGTTACAATTCACATGTTGCATTGTCAGTTGAACCCACTAATCTTAATTGTTTATGCAGCCTACCATGTTGCCTGCGGATGCCGACGAGTACAGTGTGACCAGGTCGCTGAGGCGTACCTGCTTTGGTTGTTTGGTTACATCATGTTCAACAACACTCATGGCAACTCGGTCGATAGGATTCTCCTTCCGTATGCGCGGGAGATTGCAGATGGGGACGAGGACGTACCGCCCTACAGCTGGGGTGAGGCGATACTTGTAGCCACTTACCGTGGACTCTGCGACGGCTGCAGGAAGACACATGGGAACGCGGTCCTGGCGGGGTGCCCACTACTGCTGCAACTTTGGTCGTACGAGAGGCTAACCGTTGGTCGGCCCATCGTCAGCCACGAGCCTTACCACGGGGCCATGTACGGAGACGAGGAGGACGACAGGCCCACTATGGGAACTCTCTGGTGCTGGCGTTAGGTACGTTCGCAACAAATCTAATTTTGTTATTCATTGTTACACGATGCATTAGCGTACTTTTAATTTTACTTATTCAGACTGCAGAGGTCTTGGGCGCATGCGCAGGTTAGACGCGCATATCCTGAGTTTGTTTCGGAGCTCGACATGCTGACGCCCGAGGACGTTGTCTGGGAGCCTTACATCCCAGAGGCTGTGGCTACCCGTGCACCAGCAGGCCTGTCTTCGCACTGCTCCGCGAATGCGAGCCTGTGGCTTACTACAGTCGTCCTGGTTTACGACATCGTGGTTGAGGCATATTGCCCCTGGAGAGTCATGAGACAGTTTGGGCAGCGCCAGGAGTTTTCGGTGCCCACCGTGTTGGAGCGTGTCAGTCGACAGGACCACAGGTAATTATGAATGAACTTGGCTCATACATTCGTGTCGAATCTAACGATTCTTCGTCGTCCACTTTTGTAAGTTGTCAAGGAGTGGCTTGTCGTGCTCAGGTGATTGGCTCACCAAGGTGCAGCTGTGGGTGGACCAATGGGAATATGCAGACGAGCACTTGGTCCATCCAATATGACCACACACAAACAGCTCCTTTAGGGCTTACCTCACCTGGTACTTACCCCGGACTCGGGCTCGTCTGGTTTATGTTGACACTCACCCGCAGGCACACCAGGCGAGGCCTCAGGATGGCTATGCCCGGCACAACGTGGGGGCACTAGCTAGCGCTGTGAGTCTCTTGATAATATTTGCATGTATATTAATATTCATAAGATAATTCATGTGTTACTAACTGGTCCTTTACTCAATGGATGCAGTTTCACCTTTGCAACATGATGGAGACGGACTGCTCGACTTACCTAACGAGGGTACGTGCTGGATCCCCAATGACCCAGTTTGAGCAGACAGAGGCATGGTCGAGGCAGCGTGACCAGTTGCATTCAGTACTGCACAACTTGGGAAGCCGTGTGCAGTATCAAGAAAGCCACGGGTCGTCCCAGGCCTCGTCGTCGTTCCCGTGTCCGGCGACCGCAGGTAGATATCTCTTTAAAACTACATCTCTTTAAAATTACATCAAGTATTGCTACATATTTACTAATATCACAAACAGGATACGATCCAGCTACTGCGTTCGGCCATGCTGGAATGTTTAAAGGGGCACCACCAGTTGTCGGACCGTATCCAGAGATGGTACCGGGGCCACAGATACCGGCCTACACATGTTAGTTTATGTTTCGAATTTCACTTTCTACTTGTCACGACGAAAGACACGAGCGTACGCTAACATCCGCATTTTATGCGTAGGATTCTACCCTGATGCGGGCGCCAGACCTTCTTCCTCCTTTCGACCTGGTACAAAACACTCTCTCAATACACTAACTAATTTACCACGCAACATATGTTGGTTTACGTTTATATGTTACGCAGGGTTTGTTTCGAGTACGTTCGTTCCAGATAACGAGGGCGTCACCTTAGAGGAACTCGACAGCTTGACTCCAGACTCACCTGGCGCGTACGGTGACCCCGATGTCTTGGGGTATTCACAGCTAGGAGGAGCACCATTTGGGATCTCTCAGCAGCAGACACCGCAGCCCCAGTTGCGTCCTGAGCGACAGGTGATGTCTCCGGATCGTCTCACGTACTCCGAGGGCTATGTCCGTGCCCAGCAGAGGGCTAAGAGGGTCAGGCGCCCTAGGGGTGGTTAGATATATCCGATGTTTGTATCTCTAATGTTTATTTGTAATGAGATAGCTGTGGACCGCTTATTTGTAAACTTCAACGTTCGCCTCTGATCACTCTCGTATTTTCCATTACATACGATAGATGGTATATTTATGCTTCGATGCTCCATTAGGACTAACTACGATTCAAACTCGACATTATGTACATGTCCAGTGAATGCAAGTTAGGTACGAGACATACATACAAGCATAATACAACATTAACAATACTAAATGCGAATACATCTTAAACCGATGAACATCATATGTTATAGATCATGGCATGAAATCATCTAGGTCGTCATTCCAGTTGACAGATGGTGGTGCTGCAGGTGGTGTAGTATGGCTCGACGAACCTCTTGCCTTTCTCTTTCTCTCTTTTCTGGATCTACGTTCATGTACAGGGGGAGGAACATCATGTGTTGGAGGTCATGGTTTGGGGGGCATAAAGTCATCCATGTCGTCATCCCAGTTAACACAAGTTGGTGCTTGAGGTGCTGCAGCATGACTTGACGAACCTCTTCCCTTTCCCTTTCTCTCTTTTCTGGTTCTAGCTTCATGTACAGGGGGAGGAACATCATGTGTTGGAGGCCATGGTTTAGGGTGCATGAAGTCATCCATGTCGCCATCCCAGTTAACACAACTTGGTGCTTGAGGTGCTGCAGCATGACTTGACGAACCTCCGGTCATCTGTTCTTGTGGAGGCCAACTACTATCACCCGAAGATCTTCTCCACCTCCTTCGCCTAGTTTGCGACATAAGTCCACCAAAGATACATACCAATTTATGGAAATTTGGTATGAATTTGTTAATCAACTCCGTGTCCTCGGGGTAATCCTAGCATATAATTAAACAACATTTTTACTATTTTATAAATATGGATTCTAAATGACGGACAGGATTAGAACTGAATGAGAGTTACCTTAATGTGCATCTCATACACCTCTGGTCGCATCCATATCTTACAAGAACTTTGTAAGAATCCAATGACATTAGGATGATTCGCTAGTTCACATACTCTCATGTATATATTCCGACGTTCTAGCATGTGTCCCTTTACATCTTGCACTGTAATACCTCGAAACATTGTGAAATCTTTAAATTCTACTATTTTGGACAACACCATCTCTATCATACCATCCGCTAATGGATCCAACCTCTTACTGATTAAAAGATGTGTCATGATATCAAGTATTATACTAGATTTTTCTTCGGTCCATGAAAATCCTCCAGAATTGGAGGCAGCCATTGCCTTATGCTGCAATATCAATAAGGTACTGTCATTATAAGTTTACAATTCTATATTTCACTATCCAAAAATTAATTCTATTCTTGAACTCGTACTTAAATTGTTCTACTATAGCACTAATTAAATTAAATTTCTATCAATGGCTTCAAATATAATTACCTGCAGATCACAAGTGCACAATCCGGCAGGGCTTCGCCGTTTTTCTTCTCCTCACCCCTCTCTTTTTTTCTGGATTTTTGGTGGAATTTTTTGGCTCAAATGTGGAGGGAATGGGGGTGAGGGGCTTATATAGAGGGGGGACCCTGTCGCCCGAGGGGGGGGCGACAGGTCCCCCCTGTCGCCCGTTGGGGGGGCGACCGCCCCCCCACCGCCGAGCCCCCGCGCGCGCTACACCCAGGGGCCTGTTTGTAAAAAAAATTTTACAAAAAGGGCCTGTCGCCCCCTGCCTGGGCGACAGGGGGCTATTTTTGAAATTTCTTGGAACGGCCATATATTTTGGAAATTTCGATTTTTTAAAATATAAAAATGAAAAAAGGGCGCTAGTGGTGCTTCTTTTGGGCTTTGCGCACTGGGCCAAGCCCACAAAGGGAGGGAATCAGGAGCGGAGGGCACTCAGGGAAGCAAAGGGGTCGACCATCGTGTCAGCCATTAGCGCCGCCGTGTTCTCGCCTGAAGCTCGCCGGAGGGTCGCTGGAGAGGCGTTCCAGTTACTGTTTTCAGCGGGGGTCGCACTCAGTGGTGGATCTAGAAAGAATATTAGGAGGAGCTTTTTCACTTCATCTTCTACCTATAATTATTCCTTTCAAGCTTCAATGGCTATAAATTCATAGGAAAGGGCTTAGGAGGGACTCCATACATCTTGCACGGGTAGGAGGGGCTCTAGCCCCGGCTGATCCGGTGCTAGATCCGCCCCTGGTCGCACTGGAAGAGAGAGAGTGAAGTGGGGATTCCATTTTAGGGCTTATGGTGGCGCGAGGTGGGATGGGGAAGGCTCACGACGGGCTGCCATAGCGGCTGTCTAGAGATTGTGGGAGCCCGGTACAGGGTAGGAGAGACATCGGCGTGGCCTGGGGAAGGTGGAGGAGGTTGTGGGAGTCTAGATGCGAGTCGGGCTCGCTCGGGATACATTCTGAGGGAGCGCGCTGGGATGCCGAGCTAGATTGCAAGCAGAGCCGAATGCCGAGTCCGTTGGAAGGCGTTTTGGTCGGAGTCTCGTTTTTTCCCCCAAGTCGAGCGGTGATGCCGATTCTGTTGGAGATACTAATCCTTGCTGAGTGACGGCGGCGGTGGATAGGAGAAACGCGGAGCCGCGTCAGTTGGCTCAGTGGAGCCATGATTTCTAGGCGGTGGAGCCGTGGGAAAGGAGGCGCTCTAGGCGGCCGTCCGATCTCCTTGACGGACGGATGGCGGGCATCCGATCTCCTTGACGGACGGATGGCGGGCATCGGAGGCAGGGCTGCACAGGCCACACTTTATAGCCCTTCTGCATCGAGGCCTTGTTTAGTTGCACCTTGTAAACTTTTTGAAAGATAATTTTTACACATTTCAAGTATTACACATAGATTAATTAATTCGTCATTAGCACATGTTTACCGTAGTATCACTGTAGCAATTTAGTGTCTAATTAGGCTCATTAAATTCGTCTCGTAATTTACAAGCAAACTATGTAATTAGTTTTTTTATTTCGTTTAAATTTAGTGCTCCATACATGTATTAGTTTCGAAATTTGGAATTTTGAACTTTGCATCTTGGCCGAATTTTTTCCCGTGGGGATGCGGGGGTGGGACTGTGGGCCCCACGCGCGGGTTCGGGGGGTGGGGCTGGAGGAAGGGGGGCGATCGTGGCGTGGCCGCGTGGGGGCAGGGTTTACAAATCCGACCTGTCCGGTCAAACCGCCGCCCTCCGGTAGCGGTTTACTGGACCGGTTTGACCGGAAACCGGTGGAAACCGGTTGAATTCAAATCCAAATTTAAAATCGCATGTGCAACCGGTTCCGACCGGTATACTGATCGATTTGACCGGTTTACCGGGCGGTATGACCGGTTTGGGATTTTTTTATTTTTTTGAATTCAAATTTGAATTTTGAATTGGGGCCGGTAGACCGGTTTACCGGCCGATTTGACCGGTTTACCGGACGGTATGACCGATTTGGGAATTTTTATTATTTTGAATTTAAATTTAAATTCAGAATTGGGGTCGATTTAATACCGGCCCAAACCGTAACCGAGCCGGACCGGTTTAACCAGTAACCGGTCAAAACCGGCACAAACCGTAACCGGGCCGGACCCGGTCAAACCGGACCGGTCCCACCGGTTTGTTAACCCTGCGTGGGGGAGGGGAAGTAAACGGGGGGAGATGCCAATCCATCGCTGGATGCTTGCCCAGATCGAAACCCTAATCGCCTCAATCGAGTCGAGTCAAGTCGATTCCCTCGTACCAGCGGTCGGCGGAGCGATGCCGCCCGCCGTGGATCGCGGCGACGACGACCTCGCCGGCGCGGCGGAGGCGGAGCACCCCGCCCTGCGGCGGATCCGGCACCGGCGCCTCCTCGCCTTCCTCCATCTCCAGGGCCTCGAGCGTACCTTCCAATCGTACGCGCTCCACACATCCTTCGCTCTCCGCTCGCTGCGCTTGCTCCTCTATCTGCTAACGGATTCTTCCCCGGCCGTCGCTGATCTGGCGCAGGATGGCCCGCGAGACGGACGCGGCCTTCTCCGCGGCCCACCTGGGGACCTTGGTCGCTCGGGGCCAGTGGCGCGACGCCATCGGCTACCTGTCGCGCTTCCTGCCGCCGGGCGGCGACGGCGGGCGCCTGCCGAGCGTCGAGGCCCGGGTCCTGCGCCGCTTCCTCGCCGTCCACGCGGACCTGGCCGACATCCTCGCCGGCACCGAGCGGGGCGACGCGCTCGCGGCTGACTTCCGCGAGTACCGCAGCCACGACCGGACCGTCAGCCGTGGCTCCCTCCGGATCCGCTGCATCGTGCTCGCCGCGCTCCACGACAAGCAGCATCTCAGGTGCGTGTACGCATTCGATCTCTTCGCCCGTCATTTGACAGGTTTGCGATTTCAGTACGCATTGCATTCATGCTTATGTGAATCTAAACAAATACCACTTGCATTGCCATAGGGCCTCCCTGAACTGGGAACTTGTTTGGCGAAACGCCGCCAAGATTGTCTCTAACTTGGTTTGCAGGAGCCCTGAGCTGAAACGCACAGTGTTAATACAGCCCGGCCCATTGATGCCGCACAACGTGCTTCCGCTCCACTACCGGTATGATAAACTGGACGGGAAAAAAAACTGTTCATCAGTGTGTTTTCTTTTCCGCTAGCTTTTCTTTGAGTGATGCTCCGTTGATTTGTTCGTGACCTGACACAGTACGGGCAAGAGGTCTCACCAGAAGAAGAAGAAGAAGAACAAGCTGCAGCTTTGCCGCCGGACACGAGCATATATTATTGTCGATCGCTATCTTCTAGAAAGGGGGAGGTATTCTACAATGTGTTTTTCTTGTTCTGAGTGTTCTTTTTTATTTTTTGCTCCTACTGCATTCACATCATAAACATGTTCTCCTTCTTCTGTTTTGCAGGCTGCACTTTTCAAGCCGCTCTAAGGAATCACCTGATGGTATGATATCCTTCTCTTTGCAATATCTTGTTGTAATGATTGCATCAGCTAATAATATTTGCATTTCCATGGCAGAAAATGAGAAGAAAATGAACTGGGTAGCAGATCTTGTTGGTAAATACTAACCTTTGCTCCCTAACATTTCAAACTTGTATACGCACTGTTGACCTTTGTGCGTGCTCAACTCCCTGTCGATTAGTGTTTGGTAGCTTGAACACCTGCATGCTATGCTCGTATTCCTGTAGTGGCTAAAACATATTTGATATCCCTATTGTCACTTCACCTGCAAGCATCTTGTGTCATTTACTGACTAATGCACATATTTGATCTTTAGATCGAAGTTTGAAAGCAGGTGAACCTCCAAAGCTCCATCAGGAGAGCCCACTTCAGACAAGCGGAAAGCAAGGTAATTCATATTTGTTGCATCCACCAAACGGAGAAAGTTGGCATCCTCATTATGCTTGTGATTGTTATTTGTTGATTCCTTTTGGTAGTATTTGCACGTACGACTTCAGTTTTGTCTACACATACAATCTTTGGTCCTGATGTTTGTCCATAAGCGTGATTAATTGTCGTGGCTCAAGGAGGAGGGCCATAGCCAGGTGGCGTAGTGCACCCGCCTAATCCCGGAGGGTGATTACTCGGGGAAGTGCAAGCTATTCCTCAGATCTACTCATGAAGCAAGAACACAAGAACACACGAGGATTTAGAGTGGTTCGAGCCGCCGGAGCGTAACACCCTACGTCTACTGAGAGTTCTATTGCTCTAGAATTCGTGGATGAGTCTATCCTCTTCCTCTAAGCCCCTTTTCAGACCTGAGTCATTCTCTAGCGGGCGCCCCCCTTTTATAGCGCAAGGAGGACGAGTACACAGGCGTTGGACTCCGACAGGTGGGTCCAACAAGGATGTATATTTTACTATCAGAAAGACACTAATGGTGCTACAGTGGTTGAGAATCTCTTCCCGGATACGCTTCATTGCACTGTAGACTCTCACCGAAGGGAGTCTTCACTTGTCCCATCGGCGAGGCGTCCGTTGAGGCAGTGTAGATTGCGGCGTAGACTGTTGGGTCTACCGCGTAGGTGTTATGATACTCCATTGCCGAGCTATCGTGTCTAACTGGCGTAGCAGACTGACGCGCGTGGCGTGAGTGGCGCCAGCGGCTGTACTGTGCACCTTGGTAACGCGCGACCAACAGTACAGCCTGGCAAAAGTCTCCTCGGGCTCTGCTGTGGCAGAGCGCACTTAACGTCTCCCGCATTGAATGCGGTAGGTGGGCAAGTCTTCCCGAGGAAGCTTGGCAACCGCGCACGTACCTGCGCCTGCGAACACGTGGCGGTTCCGGACCCTCCCAGGCGGGGTATTTGTTCCCTCCCTGCTGAGGGGTCCGGATAGTATATGGGGGTCTGGGACGCCGTGGGAGGTCCGGGCCCCCCGGCTGTTTTGGCTGAGTGCTCCCTTCTCCGGGACACGTGGTGACACCGGACCCGTCCCCGAGCGGGATGCGGGTCCGGTGAGATGGAGTCGGACCCCAGGGGTCCGGCTGCTCAGCTCCTTTGGATGTAGTTACGGATAACTACACGAGTCTTGACACAGCAAGAGAGGGTACCCTAGTCCAGAGGTACCGACAAGGGCCCCTGGGCCCACCTCGGGAGAGGTACGAACCCGCAGGTGGGGCCGTTATCGTGACGCAATGCTGACTGCGTTGGCGTGCTCATGTCGAGAGCGGGTGCTCCGGACCCCTTCAAGGCCGTAACACTTGTTGCTAGGTTCAGGTACCAGGGCGCTCTCCGCAGGGCGGCGAAGGTGCAGGCTTAGGGTACGGAACCGAGCTAATCGGCTGCACGGACCTTGAACCGCCCTGGGAGCAAGCACTACTTCCCCGGACCCGGCTCCAGGCGACCGTGGCGAGCAGTCTCCGCCGGAGCGGGCCACCGGAGTGGACTTTGAGCGACCGTGGCGCGCGGTCTCCGTCGGAGCGGGCCACCGGAGTGGATTTTGAGCGACCGTGCCGAGCGGTCTCCGCCGGAGCGGGCCACCGGAGTGGACTTTGAGCGACCGTGGCGAGCGGTCTCCGCCGGAGCGGGCCACCGGAGTGGACTTGGAGCGACCGTGGCGAGCGGTCTCCGCCGGAGCGGGCCACCGGAGTGGACTTTGAGCGACCGTGGCGAACGGTCTCCACCGGAGCGGGCCACCGGAGTTGACTTTGAGCGACAGCGGCGAGTGGTCTCCGCCGGAGTGGACTTTGAGCGACCATGGCGAGCGGTCTCCGCCGGAGCGGGCCACCGGAGTGGACTTTTGGGCTGTTGCCATCGATCCACCGAGATATGTTACCGGACCTCACGGTGGGGCATAGGAGACCATGCCTTATACTAGAAAGAAGCCCGGACCTCTAGACACAGCAGCCTCGGATACTAGGGTACTCGTAACAGGGTAGTGAAGTGCGTAGGCTTAGGGTACATTACCAGGCTAAGCGGCTACGCAGAACTCCTCCACCCCAGGATACAAGCACTACTTCTCCGGAGCAGGTCCCTAGAAGTTCGGGCCGCCTTTCAGCTAGAAGGGGCATCCCAACCTGACCACAAGCCAGCAACTCAATTTGGATCGTTAGCAACAAAAGAACCTCCGTTTGGAAAAAAAAAGGAAAACATACAAGCTGAACGGACGAGTGCTATTAAGCTAATGTAAAGATAAGACTGAGAAAGCAAGTCTCCTTCATTACTTGATTTGTGGTGTACATCAAAGGCCGGGATTACGAAGGCGGACCTCTACCGCTCTGGACCACATGTAGGCACTGCATCATTACAAAGGAGAAACACACTCAACCTATCTAGTGATAACCTACAGTCGTTGCCCCGTAAGGCGTGCACGTTGCTAGCCGTAGTGGAGCTGCCACCTTGGCGTTCTCAGTCGTTGGGGGCGAAGGCGTCCTGGACGTGCTTATACAGCAATGTTATCCTAAACGGTTCTAAACGGCCGTTTAGACCGGTTTAAACACTAAACGCACCCTAACCGCACAGTTTAGGGCCTAATCGGTCTCCTAAACGGTTGACCCATTTAATCGGTCAAAATCGGGGAAAAACGGCAAAAACGGCCTCAACGGGGACGGTTCCTGGACGGATTGAGTGGCGTTCAGCCCGTGTACCATCCCGTTTGGGCGATAGAGAGAAGACATGACAACTGAAATGTGAAGATTGAAGGGGAGTAGGGGGAGATTGGGCGGGGAGCAGAGAGCAGGGGAGGATTGGAGGAGCAGCGGGGAGACGAGAAGAGAGGGGTAGGACACTGCCGCGCAAGCCATCGAGGAGCAGAGATCAGGGGAGGAGGGAACCTCTTGATTCGCCGCCGCCGCGCAGGCCTGCTGCCCCCCTGCATGTTGCCTCTGGAGTTTCGGGGCACCAGGGTGGGGCTAGATCTGAGCGGAGCTCTAGGTGGAAGGTGGAGCCATGGCGTTGGGAGAGGAGAGGGAGACGAGAAGAGCACGATTCGGGTGAAGAGATAATGTTCTCTCTTTTTTTTACCGTGAAGAGGTGATGTAGGCTGGATAGGGGGTCGTGAACAGAGCAGATAAGAGAAGAAAGGGGGTCTTGTGGGCTTGTATATGGGCCAGATAGTTGATAGTTGTGGACTCCTTTTTCCTTTTTATACATGCAAAACTGTGCTACAGTACCATACCGTTTAGCCCGTTTAAATGGCGTTTAAACAGCCTAAACGCTAAACAGAGCGTCGCCGTTCGTTTAGCGTTTACCGTTTAGGAAAACATTGTTATACAGCATCATCCAGCATCACCTCGGGAGCTTGCGGGGCTCTTCCCAGCACAAGAACTGCCCCACGCTCAGATAGCATGGGAACAAATTCTTTGGCTTTGAATGGGAGTGGCCCTGCCGTTGCCAGCTGCCGGCGGAAGCCAGCCCGATGGCCGCCCTCGATGTGCTGAAGCCAGCTTGACACCTAGGCGCAGCGGAATGACGGGTGCTCGTTTGGACGAGCACGGAGCGTGGAGAAGGGCGGTCGTTCGCCGGCTCCACCTCGGTGCTGGCATAGGGCCCCCGCGCCTTGCGGTGGAGGTTGACGCCTGTCTGCAGCAGCTCCAAGGGAGGCTTGAGCCAGGCGAGGGAGAAGGCGACAGACATCCTTCCGGCTCCAGGCTCCATCTTGAGAGAAAACCTCGAGCCGACGCCGTGCCGCCGCAGGAGACCCCGAGTGGTTGCTTGAGAGAAAACCTTGAGCCGACGCTAAGGCGTCGCAGGGTGACGGAAAGCAGGCGTCGCCCCTGCGCGGCACCGTGCCGGCTCTGAGGTGTCGTAGTGGCGACGCACAGCAGGCGCCGCTGCCGTGCGCCACCGCACCGAGGACATTGCTGCCTCGGTGTCAGGGCATGCGGCGTAGGTGACGCCGCGCTGCCCTTCATCTTCTCGTCGTCGTTGAAGAGGATAAGCTCAACCTCAGAAGCAGGAGGTGAGCGAAGATCCGGCCGACGCTTGCGCGCTCCCCACGGCAGCGCCAGATGTCGTGGCTCAAGGAGGAGGACCACAGCCGGGTGGCGTAGTGCACCCGCCTAATCCCGGAGGGTGGTTACTCGGGGAAATGCAAACTATTCCTCAGATCTACTCATGAAGCAAGAACACACGAGGATTTAGAGTGGTTCGGGCCGCCGGAGCGTAATACCATACGTCTACTGAGAGTTCTATTGCTCTAGAGTTCGTGGATGAGTCTATCTTCTGCCTCTAAGCCCCTTTTCAGACCTGAGTCATTCTCTAGCGGGCGCCCCCCTTTTATAGCGCAAGGAGGACGCATACACATGCGTTGGACCCCGACAGGTGGGCCCAACAAGGATGTATATTTTACTATCAGAAAGACACTAATGGTGCTATAATAGTTGAGAATCTCTTCCCGGATACGCTTCATTGCAGTGTAGACTCTCTCACCGAAGGGAGTCTTCACTTGTCCCATCCGCGAGGCGCCCGTTGAGGCAGTGTAGGTTGCGGCGTAGACTGTTGGGTCTACCGCGTAGGTGTTATGTACTCTGTTGCCGAGCTATCGTGTCTAACTGGCATAGCAGACTGACGCGCGTGGCGTGAGTGGCGCCAGCGGCTGTACTGTGCATCTTGGTAACGCGCGACCAACAATATAGCCTGGCAAAAGTCTCCTCGGGCTCTGCTGTGGCAGAGCGCACTTAACGTCTCCCGCATTGAATACGGTAGGTGGGCAAGTCTTCCCGAGGAAGCTTGGCAGCCGCGCGCGTACCTGCGCCTGCGGACACGTGGCGGTTCCGGACCCTCCCAGGCGGGGTATCTGTTCCCTTCCTGCTGAGGGGTCCGGATAGTATATGGGGGTCCGGGACCCCGTGGGAGGTCCGGGGCCCCCCGGCTGTTTTGGCTGAGTGCTCCCTTCTCTGGGACACGTGGTGACACCGAACCCGTTCCCGAGCGGGATGCGGGTCCGGGACCGTTGGTCTGGTGAGATGGAGTCGGACCCCAGGGGTCCGGCTGCTCAGCTCCTTTGGGCGTAGTTACGGATAACTACACGAGTCTTGACACAGCAAGAGAGGGTACTCTAGTCCAGAGGTACCGACATTAATCCTTAAAATTCCTTAGACAGCAATACCAAATGTTCAGTCACAAATCTTCAACTGATGTCAAACATCTTTGCACATTTAAATCTGTAAAATTGATCTTTAGATAATGGTATCTTATCTATTGGAGTCATTGCACTGTGCACTGTGCACCGTTCATAGTAATATTTGATCTACTGTTGACACACACAACTTTTGGTAATTCTGGCTGCTGTTTTTTGCCTAATGCAGCTTTCTGAAATATAATATTTCTTCATTCCAAGAGCTATTTGAACCAATATATTACGGTCAAGTTCCTTATGAGCATTGTTAACTACCTTTTTTAGAAGAATTACCTTTAAAAAAATTAATGGTGATCAAGTTCTCCATTTATGCTGGTTTTCAATTGGTTGGTTGACAACTTTGCCTGCTTTGCGTGCATAAGGATTCAGAACTGTCATGTATAACAACCTCACCGTGCTTTGAAATGTTTCTATGCATTTAATAAGTTCATGTGTTGTTATTCTTAACTGTTCAACTTGCTGCAGGCAGTACTTCTGCTTCAGTATCACAGACTACGGTTGGTGCCTTGGCTCGCACTGCTCGAGACTCTGGAATGCCATCAGCGGCAAATGCAGGTAAATTGAAAACCCTGCTGCTCTAGTCTCAGAGTATGTTTGGTACTTGGGAGCAAAACTAAGTAACTTGGTGTCTCAACAGGGACAAATGCAGGTGAATTGGCAATGCATGGTGCTCCATTCTCGAGGACTACTACTGGTGCTACAGTCTCGCAAACAAAAACCCTTGTATAATGTCTGGATATCATTGATGACAAATGCAGGTAAATTTTGCGCAGCTTTTTCAGATCAGAACAAAAACGCATCTGCACATTTGATCTATGATAATAAGCTTGTTCGATAGAACCAAACATTCTAGTTGAATCCATCACTGATTAAAAAATATTTGATCATCTTGTCCGTTCTTGGTTAAACTTCTTAAATTTTAAGCTGTTGTTTAGATTTGTGGAATTTTTATGCTTCATTTTCTCTTTGCCTCTTGATTAGGAAGTGTAATAGTGTGTTTCACACTAACCATGCAGTGAGGCTGTTATGACCGGCCAAGTCTACGAGAGAAGGAGAAGGAAGCGTGGCTGAAGGAGACGAACAGGACTCGGCGCCCAGACGCACGCTCCTCGTCAGCTTTTTCCGATCGTGTGTATCAGGCAGTTGTTAGGAGAGTCATATATGTATGCTAAGATATCTTGTAAGACAGTTAAGTTGGAGATTAATTAGATCTTGCATCTCGCTCACGTTCTCTTCTTGCTCGACGCCGGCGTCAGGACCGCGTCGCGGCAGCGCCGCCACCGGATCCTTCTCCCTGGCAGCCAACATCCCACAACTACAACCTGCATGGTCTTAGCGGTCCTGACAATCTGGTGAAATAGAGGTTAGGAGTTCCAAGAGGTTGGCAGTGAAATAGGAAGCTTTTTATGGTGAAATATTAGAGAATAACTGTAAAAAAAATGTACATCAAAGGGATTCTGCTCACCAGGATTTCTTTGCTTCACATAGTCCAGGGACTCTTGCGCTACTTGCATGTTGATACAATCATACGTTGACGATCCTATAAACATTGCCTGTCATAGTTTCTGATCTATTGATGATCAGGAACCTCCATTTGCATTTTGCAGTCCATTGATCCCTTAATTTATTAACCGTACTAACTGCTGGAATACTTGCTGACTGCAGACGGCGGCGTTGATTAGGACTTGAGCTGTGTGTAATTGCAGCATGAACTTGGAGCGCCTAGCAGGCACTCAAAGCAACCACCTACCGGTGTCGTTGGATGCCCCAGGTCGACAGTAGCACTGCTGGGCCGTTTCAGCCGCAGTGCTGTGAGCGAGCCTGCTTGTGAAGGTAGCCCATGGCCATGGGCCTGCGAACCGCGCTCCTTTCTGAATCGGAAAGATCTGTGGTGTGGTGGTGTTGGGCCCGGCGTGGACGACGGACGGCGAGCCGGCCGCGCGGGCGCGGCCTCTCTTTTTCTTCCCCTGGCGACGGCGGATATGCCGCCCCTCGAGGCTGCAGCTCGTAGGCGCAGTGCAGGCGTGCGAGCTGCAGCTGTGTGCAAGGACAGCAGCTGTGTGCCGTGTCCAACTGTCCATCCATCACCATTCACCAAGCACCTTTTTTTTTGGAAAGTAAACGTGCAAAAAATGCTCTTTTGAAAAAGACTGCAATACTCCCTCCATCCCAGGTGCTGTTTGATTTGAGGTAGCACAAAAATTTTAACTAATAATTAGAGATACTAAATAAATATAATTTATAAAACTAACTCTACAACCCTGCACTACTTCGCGAGACGAACCTAATAAGGCCTTTGACCGCACGATTAAATGATAATTTCTGTAGCATCACTGTAGCCAATCATCGATTAATAACCGTCATTAGATTCGTCGAGAAAAGTTACACCCATCCATGAAAAAATTTTGCAAATAAATTTCATTTAGTACTCCTTGCATGTGAGATTCTTTTTTCAGGAATCGTGTGCCCTACTGTTGCTACGCAAAGACTCACGTTTAGAGTTCAAATTTTGTCCCGAATTAAACGATCGCATAGACCTGCACAGCTAACCTGCCGGACCGGGACGCATGCAGCACGAACCAGAGCAAGGACAGTGAGTATATTTTATTAGCTCTTTCCGTGGAGACGAGTGCAACGATGTTACTGTTTGGCCCAGGCTCCAAAAACGAGTGACTTCTAGCTAGACCCTCTTTTCAGTCGTCAACGTGTGCAACCAGCTGATATTAGTAGGGGTATTTTAGTAATTTCTTATCTGCTTTGGTTACCATGCGCAATTCTAAAAGTGTAAATATTTTGGGATAGAGCAACAAGGTTTCTTACTTGAATCCCTATTTTTAAAATAGGAGCCGAGAGATCCAAAATCAGGATCCCTACTCAGATCCCTAGGGAGGCACCCAAATTTCCTCCCTCAGCCCCGTCTCCCACGGGCTCCTAGGGAGGCCCTTACTCAGCGGCTCCTGTGCGCCGGCGCTCCCATGCTCCTGCGTGCTGCGCCGCCGGCCAGGCCTGCAGCACCGTCCGGCTCCTCCACGCTGCCTCCGCCGGCCCCGCTCCTCCACGCCGTCTCGGCTGCTCCGCGTCGCCGCCGCCGGCCCCGCTCCTCCGCACCGCCTAGGCTCGTCCGTGCCGCCGCTCCCCCCCCCCCCCCCCCCCGCCTAGGCTCGTCCGCGCCGCCACCGCAGGCTGGGCTCGCCGCGCGCCCGTGCTCATCCTCGCTCCCACCGAAGGCCAGGCTCGCCGCGCCGCCTGTGCTTGTCCGCGCCGCCGTGGCAGGCCGCGCCGCCTTTGCTTCTAGCACCGCCGCGCGGGCTGTGCTGCGGGAGCTCCGGCGCGTCGCCTGGATCCGGCGTGGGTGCCGACGGCCACGTCCCTCTTGATTCCCAATAGCTCCATCCGCCGCAGCCTCCAGATCGGCGAAGGCGCTGCCTTGCGCGAGCGATGCGGGAGAGAGAAAAGAGACGGAGCGGACAAGAAAAAAAAAACTAAGAAGAAGAAAAGATATTGCTTATGACAGGTGGGTCCTGAAAGTAGGGGCTGCAAAATAGGAGCCATTGTTGGAGTTGAGAGGAGAATTCTAAGCCCTCAAAAATTAGGACAGCTCCTGCTCGAAAAAATAGAGACCTTGAGTAGGGTCTATTGCTGAAGATGTTCTCATCTATCCTACCACATTACCTGTGGAGATGGGATAGGAGCAATGTTTACACGATAAGAGGGTGTATGTGCATATATATATATATATATATATATATATATATATATATATATATATATATATATATATATATATATATATATATATATATATATATATATATATGCAAAACAGCATTTCGCATGCTCAGGCTGTGTTTAGATCTATTTAGTTTGAATTTTGAAAGATCATCTTTTTCATATTTAAAGTATTAAACATAGACTAATCACAAAACTAATTACATAACTCGTCTGTAAACTACAAGACGAATCTAATGAGTCTAATTAATTCATCATTAGAGCATGTTTACTGTAGCTTTACTGTAGCAATTTAGTATCTAATCACGGCCTAATTAGATTCGTCTCGCAATTTACAGTCCATTTGTGTAATGCGGTTTTTTTCGACTACATTTAATACACCATGCCGGCGATTTACAAAATTTTTGGAATTTTGAAAAATAGATCTAAACACGGCCTCAATTTTCAGCTCATCTACGAAGGGCGTGAAGCTATACACCCACGACGCTGTAAATTTTCATTTTCTCCCATATCACACAAGTTTTATTATAGTAGACTATTATGCACGTGTGTTGCTATGGATAAAGTTAGTATACGTATTGATACCCGTGTGTTAATTCATAAGGATCTACGAGATTAAGTCGTGGACGGAGGGGGTTGATCCGACTCACATACATGATTAATAAATATGACACATTTATCAATAATACGAGACAAACCAAATTAAAAATTTAGATGAAAACCTGTCTATATGTGTATTTAAACACAACCATTGTATAAAATTACATAACTTGAATATACTCCTTAGTCGCCACAAGAATTCGTTAAATTTCTACACAATATCACACATTTACAGATGAGGTATTTTAACTTGAATCGATCACGTACGTGCCTTGCTTGAGACTAAAAATATGGTGAGCCGGCGGGACGGTCCACTGTTGTCGATACGGCCGTGTTTACTCGGCTACAGGGTTTGACGGTCGTCTGGGGACGCACCCCAGCCTTTGTGCCACGACAAACTATGCTACAAATTAAAATTGTGCGTGTACAGAGATAGAGATGGATAGGTGAAGAATGGATAGACGGATGGATGGATCCACAAAATAGTCAAGGCAATTATGGAGAGCATGCAGCGACTCACACTGCGTTTGGCAGGCTGGAATTGGAGGGTAGAGCTGGAATGGTGTGAAAGAAAAATACTGTTGGGCTGGCTGGAGCTAGAGCTGGTGGTTGGAGTAATGTGAGAGAAAAATACTATTGGGCTGGAGTCGGAGCTGGCTGCCGAACGCAGTTTCAGTGTATAGCCCTGTCTCGCTGCTTTCATCATGATCATGCTCGCCTTGGAATGTGCAACGTGAAGGCGACAAAATCTGTACCAATTTCCCCTCCATGGAGTCCATCTCATGCTCCCATTTACGTCGCCGTCTTGTTTATTATTACGCTCTGCCGCCCTACGTTGTCCCAAATGCGTACTAGCGTATTGGTTCACTACTACTATGAAAACAGTCAAAGGGTATAGCTAGAACTAACTTCGATTAATAACATGCTCGAAATTATCGTATAAAACATGTTTATTATTGTAGAAACATTTTTTTCAGAAACAAAATTAAATATGCTAAATTAAACGTAACAAAAGACGTGACTTTTTCGGCACTTTGAATTCGGGGAGAAGTGAGCACACGCCAGAATCAGCAAGTAGTTGCCACGACGACGAGGTGATGAAAACGCCTAGAATTCGATGAGGTGTGCAGCAGGCCAGGCCGAGAATGTGATGAAAACGCTAGCTTGACCGGACACTGTTGGGAGGGAGAAATTAAAGGGAGAAGAGGAAGGGGGCAATGGAATAAAGCACGGCATGGACTCGCTGGGAAAAGCCATGGATCGTGGGTGCAGAGTGCAGAGTGCAGAGGCAGCGCAGCTGCTGGGGTTTGGACTTGGACGCGCGGCCTCGCGCGGGATCGCTTCTGGATCCCGGAGGAGGTGCCGCGCCTGGAGTAGACAAAATTGCTTATCATGACCAAACAGGATCGCTACAGGTTTTCTCCCGTGAAGGACGGACTCCTGAACCTTCCACTCTTTTTTTTTTTGAAAAAAGAAATGAAAAGGATCACAAACAAAAAAGACCTGCTGACCCCGAATTAAATGAGTTTTAATCATTATCCCCTCAAAACACTGTTAAGTTCGTTGAAAAACTTAAGCTAATAGAAAAACATGGAGCAATTAACCATAGTAGTTGCTTAAGAAGGCTAGACCAACCGGTTGAAGCACTCCGGCGGCATTTCGCAGGTCTGGGATTCGAACCCCACATGAGGTGAATTTTCATCAACGGGTAAAAAAGAATCCCATGGAATTTTTTTGACCCGAAAACCGATTGCTTACTTTTTACGAAATACGGTTGGGGCCGTCATACTGCACCCGATCAAGTTTTTTTTTTAAATTAATCATCATACTTCAATTGTTCAACATTATTCCCCGTCGCACGCAAACTCGCTCAGGCATCAAATCAAACTTGTAAGTAGGAGCCGGATGTAACTATTTTATTTATATAATCACATCCGTATAGATAGAAGCTTAAGATCTTTGACCGCGATACCGTGTGAGAGAAAAATCTGTTGGTTGGCGGGAGAAGCAGCTAGCAGACCAAAGTGAATTGGAGAAAGGTTGCACGATTCACTTGTATACTTCAACAAATTAAATGATGTTGCCAACGTTATTGCTATGCAGATTTTGTTGGTCTTCCTTCTTTAATTTGTCTCCTTCATCAACGTACAGTAATAGGCAGCTCCCCTGCCTGACATTATTTATGCAACGTGAAGCAACTGGAACCACGTACGCTAGTTGCTAATAGAGAGCATAACTAGTTGCTAATAGAAAGCAAATTAAATAAGCTGGTCCTACATGCACACGTTACTCTCTACAGCGTTCTAGCCATCGACGGTCGTGCCGGCCGGCCGGGAGAGTGTGCCGCATGTGACTACTGACTAGTGAGCAAAGCGTTGCACGGTAGTACATACAATCATTACCGGGGCAATTGGTTCTCTCGACATTTGGTCTCCCCAAGTTCTTTCACGGCACTGTCGCCGTGCCTGTGCCTTTGTCACGCATTGCGATATCATTTGCATTTCCATGTGGCAGAGCTAGCAAAGCTTTCACCATGTTTGTTTTCTGGGACTAAAATTTAGCTTCTGTCACATCAAATAAAATCTTGTTAGTTAAGAGTATTAAATAAAATATGTTTATAATTTTTTTAATAGATGAGTGCTAATTCGCGAGACAAATCTAATGAGCCTAACTAATCCATGATTTGCTACAGTGATTAATATACATCATTAGATTCGTCTCGCAATTTAGCCCCAAATTTTATAATTATTTTTATAATTAAACTTTACTTAATATTTTAAAATAGTAAAATTTTCTTTATGACATGGACTAAATAAAATTTAGTCTTTGAGTCCAAACAGCCCCTTTATCTTTTGCATTATTTTTACGATGACACTACGACGAATCGAGAACGAAGTATAATACAAGGAACTGCTACCAGGTGCAGGGCATGCAGGCTCTCTAGAGCATCCGCGGCTTAAAGAAAAGCTTAAAAAAGTACGGTTGGCCATGCAGGGAAAAAGAAAATGAAAAAGTTATTACTTGCCCCATGAGTCCATGATCGTGACCACCTCTATTTGATAACAAAGGTTTAATGGTCGAGAATAATTAATATTCGTCTTCACAATATTTTTGTCAACCGGGCTATAGTTTTCTGGTCTATACTTTTGATTTTTTTCCCGAGAGGAAAAAAAAAATTAGCAACCAGCATGTTTTGTACAGAAAGAAGACCTCCTGGATTCCTTGAATTTTTAGTTTTTAGGGAAAATAAAGAAAAAGAATACGTATAAACGCTAAAAACTCCGGACAGGTAAATCTTGTATATTGTGCAAGTGTATAATCATCTATCATGGTACCCTAAAAGATAATGCAAATTAAACTTGCAGTATTTACACTGCCCATGTGGTGGTCGCTGATCGGATCAGCTAGGTGGCCACTGAAAAGACTGATGAATTGAATAAATATGACAGCCATCGCCACAGCGCACAAACCATCACATTCCATGAGGATCCAGATCCAAATTCGTACGTGGGTGGCCAAATTTTAAAATCCAGATCCAAAAAACAAACGTCAATACACCAATATTCGTGCACATTGATTTGGTACCTAGCACACCGTGCACGTACTGCAAGTTCTATCACGCCGAATAAATGAACATTATTTTGCACCGATAATCGCCTAGACCGGGAGGATGTTGCCACTACTTACAGCCATGAACATGCATCAACATACAATTAACCCCCATGTAAAGGTACTTCTACTTCATACTTACAAGGCCTGAATGCTGTCCAAGAAATTTTTTTAAAAATGAAACAGTTTCAAGAAAAAAAAAGAAGAAAAGAAAGAGCAATGGCATGTAGAAGTAGTAGTTAAGGTCTTGATTTGCTTATACACAAACATCACGGTCGCACACGCACGCACGCCTAATTACCTAACCAGCACCCTCTTGCTCCTTTTTTCTTTACGTCCGTACCCTTTTTGCAAAATCACCGGCACTTTTCTCCTTCGATCGATCAAGAACACGCAAGCAACCCCGAGGGGCGGCCCGGCCGGCCTTGCTCATCGATCAGGGCATGAAGAGCTTGTTGCCGCACTTGCAGCGCCACACCTCCGGGTAGTACTCCCACTGCGGGCCGACGCCGGGCTGGATCGCCACCCGGGTCGGCCGGCACGGCGTGCACCGCCCGCACCGCGCGCGGCACGTCGGCGGCGACGACCCCGGCCCGAGCAGCCACCGCCGGCGACCTGGGACGCCGGCGCTGCTGCCGTCCGCCCACCACGCGCCACTGGCGGCGCCGACCGCCGTCGACGAGTCGATCCGCCTCCTCGCCAGCGCCGCCGCCGGCAGACGCCGCCCCGCCGTGGCAACTGCAGGACGTTCAAGAAAAAAAATAATTCTTATCACGGCCGGTCTATTATTATTAGGGTCTGACAAGATAGATACAGTACTGGGCATATGGTGGTTGTCCTAAACGTCGTCCCTGTCCAGACAGATCTTTAACCGTAAATCCGTAAATGCACAGAAAAAAATGGCATCGAATATTTTGACACATGCATAAAATACTAAATAAAATCTATTCGCAAAACTTTTTTGCATGGATGGAGTGTAAATCGTGAGGCGAATTTAATGAGTCTACTTAATCCATAATTTGCAACAACAATGCTACAGTAACCATCTGCTAATTATGAATTAACCATTAATTAATTAGCATCATTAGATTCGTCAAGCGATTTACAAACCATCTATAAATAGATTTTATTTAGTACTTCAAATCAGCAAGATTCCTTTACAAAATTTTTATAAACAACTAATCAAGACCAAGCGAGTGAGACCAAAGCGTATTATTTGTGCCCGACTGGCACGTACGGAGCAGACGCAGCAGCGCACGTATCGATCGGACGGCCAGGATGGACGCGTGGACGGGGGAGATTCTCCTGATCTCCTCTCCCTGCAGGTCTCCTCTGCACTGAAGTGGGTGTCGTATGCTGGCTAGTCAGCTCAGCTCAGCTCAGCTCAGCTCAGTGCAATGAATTGGAGGAGGGGGATCCTGGCCGTGTGATGTGTGCTTTTCTGGACCAGACTGCAGGCAGGGCGCTGTGCCAGGGTGGGGTGCCAGGACTGCTGCTGCAGTGCAGGGAAGAAGAAAGGGTTGCTGTTGGTTTGGTTTGGTTGGTGAAGACTGGAAGACTACTGCCAGATCCATGAGAGAGGAAGAGAGTGATGGGGTTTAATTTAATTCCTGAGGGAACATCCCTGTAGCTACAGGGGTTACCTAGCAACAATAGTGTCTTGGGAGAGAAAAGAAAACCACTTTTAGTATTAATTAATTAGCAGAGAGGCAGATTTTTTTTTGTTCTGAGTTTTATTTAACAGCGGGGTGAAATGAAAAAAAAAGGTAATCATGTTTAATTGGTGCACATGTCATGGGAGGATGGAGATGTCAGAATGGATTTCTGCAAGCATAAGATGCTGCACTGGTTTTGCATGCATCATGGAAGAAGGGAGGTAGTATCACCAAAAGCAAATTCCTCAGGCAAATTGAACATCTTCAGTGATCTCACAGAATAAAAACAGTGTAGCTGCTCTCCGGTTCTCGAAAAGTTGGGGTGGCACCTAGAAACACATGGTTAAGGCAGATTTACCATGCCCAATTGCTTTACAGCAAGACGGTGACACCAAGGAGATAGGATTGAGGGAAGGACACAGATTTTATTTGTGTTTAATTTGAAAGGGAGGGAGAGGTACATCTAGAGAGTGCGTGCATGCTAACAACAACATAATTGAGGTTTCTTGAGGGAGAACTTCATGTTAATGCAGGAGCAAGGACTGTCTAGCTAGCTACTAAAGTATTGAACCTAGGAGAGGGCAAGCAAACATGTCAAGAACGAG
Organism: Panicum virgatum; assembly: GCF_016808335.1. NCBI lineage: Eukaryota > Viridiplantae > Streptophyta > Magnoliopsida > Poales > Poaceae > Panicum > Panicum virgatum. The sequence goes on from NC_053143.1 coordinate 42,902,127, forward strand.
CACCTAATTGAGAGGAACCTGATTGATTAAAAGGTCCCCTTGGTCTTGGATTAACTAGTGCGTGAAGAGATAAAGGCAAGAGGAAATAATGGGAGGGAAAGATAAAAAAAGAAGAAGGCCGGGAAAGAGGCGAGAAGCAAGAACGAAGCGAAGAGAGAATGCGTGCTCAAAAGGTAGACGAGACAGACGCGCATGAAAAGAAGATCTTCGCAAGAGCAAAGCTTCAATTCGCCTCAAATTAAGTCAAGAAAAAAAGGCAGGACGAAGAACAAGAGCAGCAAAGCTCGCGGCTCTAGCTAGCATTTTCCGCTCTCTTACCCATGGCCGCGGCGAGGAGGACGGCGACGAGTAGCGCGGCGGCGCGGCGGCGGCCCAGGCCGCTCTCGGCGCCCATCGCCGCGGGAGAAGAAGGTCGAAGAGGTCGCGCGCGCGCGCTCTCGTCGGCCCAGCCGGCCGCGAGAACTGCAGCAACCACCGCGACGCGGCTTGGAGGCTGGCACGCGCAGCGCGAGCTGAGCTCCCGGCCGCCGGAAGCCCGACCGGAGAGGAGGCCCGGAGCTAGCTCCGCGCTCGCCGGCAATGGCGACAGCCGAGGATCGGGCACGCAGCAAGCCGGCCGCCGATGCTCCCGCAACGCTCCAAGCCGGCCGCAAGGGTGTGCGTGCGTGCGCGCGCGCGCGCCAGCTGCTAGCCTGCCACCACCGCGCGCGTCCGTCCGCCGCAGACTCACAGGCCTCACAGGCA